>NC_090921.1:800004959-800315495 GCF_040938575.1 Ambystoma mexicanum | reverse complement strand
CTAAGGGCACAAGTTGAGAAGGAATTACAGGCTTTGGTGAATATGGACATTATCGAGAAAGTGGAAGGCCCCGCCCCATGGGTGTCCCCGATTGTGGTGCCATCGAAGCCCAAGCAGCCGGGGGCTGTACGCATTTGTGTTGATATGCGACTACCGAATATGGCAATTAAACGTGAGAAGCACCTCAAGCCGACATTGGACGATATAGTGGGCGAACTCCAAGGTGCCGGGGTGTTCTCCAAATTAGACCTCCGGTCTGGATATCATCAATTAGAACTACACCCAGAGTCCTGCTACACCACTACTTTCACTACACACAAGGGGCTCTATCAGTTCAAAAGACTACGTTTTGGCGTATCGTCAGCGGCCAAAGTTTTTCAAAACGTCATTCAAGGTGCCCTGGCCGAACTCCGAGGTGTCATAAACTTAACTGACGATATCTTGATCTTTGCTTCCTCTGAAGCAGAACATATGAAAAGACTAGAAAAGACATTAGACAGGATCAAACTGCTAGGCCTCACGTTACACAAGGGCAAATGTGAGTTTTTCAAAGACTGAATTGAGTTTTTTGGGTTAATTTTTCACACAGGAGGCATATCCCCAGACCCAGGGAAAGTGAGAGACATACAAGAAGCAGCGGCCCCAGGAACACCCTCGGAGGTCAGTAGTTTCCTAGGTATGGTGAACTACTGTGGCCGGTTCATCCGGGATCGTTGTCTGAGCCGTTGAGAGCGCTTACCAAGAACGATGTTGTCTGGGCATGGACCGCCCGAGAGCAAAAAGCCTTCACTGACATTAAAACTGCATTAACAGGCAGTGAAACTATGGCGTACTTTAATCCCGAAAGGGAGTCCGAGATCGTGGTGGACGGTAGCCCGGTGGGAGTGGGTGCGGTGCTACTACAAGCAGATGCCCAAGGACAGATGCATTCCATCGCGTATGCCAGCAAGGCCCTATCAGACACAGAAAAAAGATATTCACAAATTGAAAGAGAGACGCTGGCCATCCTGTGGGGGTGTAAGCACTTCAGACTTTACATTTTGGGGAAACCTGTGGTGGTCATCACTGACCACAAACCGCTAATACCCATTATGACAGGCGGATCCTCGAAGCCGCCCCCTCGGATTGAGCAGTGGATGTTGTCACTAATTGAATATGGAGTCAAACTACAATACCGCCCAGGCACCAACAATCCTGCTGATTACTTGTCTCGTCACCCAGGGGCTGGCCGAACACAAGACAAGCTGGAAGTAGTTGTATGCATTGAAATGGTCTGCACGGTTGTAGAAGTAGCCATGCCAGTGGCGTTATCAACCGAAGATATTGCAACAGCCTCAAAGAATGACGAGGTGTTTCAGATCATTCAGGCTGCCATGGACTGTGGAGAGTGGAAAGAAGTTCTGGCAAATAACACCAGAAGAGAGACAGGGGCCCAACAAGACTTGCAGGCACTGTGGAAGGCCCGCAACAAGCTCTCGCTGTCAGAGGAGGGACTGATGCTACGGGGACGAAAAAATTGTCATACCTCGCACCGTGGTGGCGAAGGTATTGGAGCTGGCCCACAAAGGGCACCAAGGTGCGGCAAAAACCAAAGCACGGTTGAGGGCCAAGGTATGGTTTCTGGACCTGGATGGGCGCGTGGACGAGTATGTGCGCCTGTGTATTCCGTGTCAAGCTGCTAGCCCTTTTGAAAATGGACCCGCAATACAATCGATGGAAAGAAGTGAGCAGCCTTGGGGAACTGTGCACGCCGATTTTGGGTCCAAGGGACGGGGTATGTACTTTCTGGCGGTAGTGGACCAGTGGTCCCGATACCCGGAGATCTAATTGTTGGAGTCTACGGCGTGCGATCATACCATCTTAGCTCTGGAGAAAATGTTCGCCACACATGGGTTTCCGTATGAACTTTTCTCGGACAATGGCCCACCGTTGCAGGGGCAGCAGTTTTCCAAGTACATGAAGGATCGCGGCATCAGGCATCGGAAGGTGACACCTCTCTGGCCAAGAGCCAATGGGGAAGGGGAAAGATGCATGCTTACATTAAACAAAATCTTTCGGATCTCCCTGAATGGAGGAGGGGAGCTACGCCAAAATCTGTTTTAATTCCTAAGGGAGTATAGGGTGACCCCGCACCTGTCCACGGGCGTAGAGCCGGCAGAGGCACTGTTTAAGCATGGCCCGAGAGGTCTAATACCGTAGGTAGAGTGAAGAGAACCTGGTATTATTGACAATGACCGCGTCCGAGAAGAGAGGCAGGCAAGGAATGAGAAAGAAAGCAGTCGAAGAAATCTACAAGGCAAGGTCATTGCTGTAGGAGACACAGTGCTGATAAGAAACCGGCATCCGGAGGGGAAAATGTCCCTCACATACGAACCTCAACCCCTGGGGGTGACACATGTGAAGGGTTCAATGATAACGGCCGCCGACGGAAGGGGAACTGTGACCTGGAATGTGTCCTACGTCTAAAAGATCGAAGGCAACACGCCCGAAGAGACCCAAGAGGCCCATGAGCCTGAGAATGTAGGTGCCACCCCGACAACGGAGGGGTATGATGGTGGAGGGGATCCTCTACCGATGGGCTCGCCTTGTCCAGCCCCTGATGACAGTTGGAGATACCCGAGCCGGGAGGCGAGGCGGCGCCCTGCCCGATTCCAGGACTACATCATTGCCACTGATGCCTAGGCAGCGACGGTGGTAACACAAGTTGACTCATGTTGAGTTGTTGCAAATTGTTATGTTACTGCTATGTTTCTATTTAAATAAAAGGAGAGATGTTACGGTGGGTAGTAAATGCTTATGCGCATGTGCGAGCCTCGTTCCGACTCACGCATGCGAGTTATAATAAAGAGGCACCGAAGGTGTCATTCGCCGGCGGGACCCTGAACAAAGCAGACGTGTCCGCGTATTCATTATACAAGTGCATGTGTGGAGTGAGGGGCGGCCTGGGGCAATCATCCATTCAACAGGCCTGTGAGCCTGCAGTGCCGAGGCACAAGTGTGCTGGGTGCCCCCAGTGCTGGTGAATCAGCTGGTGATCCAGCTGACAGAGGGTGCCCCCTCTGCCACAACGGACTGCGTGCCCGCAGTCTATCCGGGTGACCCTGGATCCAGTGTCCAGCTCCCGTGCCCCGGAAGCCGTACACTACAATCCTTGCACAGGGGCCATGCTAATCTTCTCTGTATCTTCCAATTTTAGTATATGTGCTGCCGAAGAAAGCACAAGATGGAAGGAGGACACCGGTTGTTATATGGGACTATAGGTCGATATTGGACAGTTTTATCCCGCGCTTGTTCTTCTTCATGCTGATAGATTTTTATCCATCTGCGGTGATTTTTGGATACAGAGGCTTCAGCCTCATTACTCCATCTTCTCGGGTTGAGTATGTAGTCGTGGGTTCATATTCTTCTTGGTCTGTGTGGTCTTGTCACAGTAGGGCTGGTCACATGGAAAGGTGGACCAATTATATGCAAACTTCAAAATCACTTGTCATGGAAGTTGTAGTTCTTTTCCAGTTTGTTAGGAAGGTTGTGTTAATTGCTTTTTTGCTGGTCGAGGAGTAAAGAGTTGAGTTGAGCATAATCCGATCTTCCGACTCTTGACAGAATCAGTAAGTAAATCATTGCTATGGTCCCAAGATTGGATTGACACTTGTGATACTCGAGGGACCCATAGAATAATGAAAACATTACCGTCTGAGGCCAGAAAATTAAACAACCCACAGGCCTACCTACTCAAGTTTCCAGACTGCGATCGCAGATTCCTCTTTATGAAGTCGATTAAATCAATTTCAAACAAGAGAACTCCTATCGATACTGTGAGGTTTTGCTCGGCACCTCAAACCGACATAGGACATATCATGCGGGAGCCGGGGTAACGGTAGCCTGCTTTATTATTAACATGGCAGTAACTGCCAGAACCCCGCAACCCCCCTCCCTCATCCCGCGTCACTTCCCTTGCTGCCGGAAGAAAGGACCGCAACGGCGGTCCACCCACACAACGATGTGGGCAGACTGTAAGCCCGTGGGGGACGACCTGACATCTCCCCCCTTTTTAACGTGCAGGGTCTTTGTCTCTTCTCACTCCATCTCCTCTATGAGTCTGTGAGGTTTTATACGGCTTCTCTATGGCCTGCCTGAATTTCTCGGCGTCCCCCCCACCTCTTCATGTTGCATTAGGTTGTCTTCACTGTCAGAGGCCTCGCTGTCTCCTAGATAGGGGGCGTCCCGACTTCTGTTGTCGTCACTGTCCTCGACTCTATCCTGAGCATTTTGTGGGTGTGTCGTCCAGGGCTTGAAGTGCGATATGTTCCGAGTCACTGAGGATTGATCCGTTCTTTGTGCCGTGACCATTGTTCCTTTTCTCTGCATGACTGTCAGAGGTTCTTTTGCGAACGTGGCGTCCTCCTTTCTTTGCTTCGGTTGTCGCATCCACACTTGGTCCCCTGGTTCGATGTTCGACTCTTGTGCTCTCCTTTTGTGATCAGTTGTCTCTTTCATCCTAGCCTTTGCTGTGTCATCTTTGGCTCGGGCCTCCTGTTCTAACGGTGTGACTTCTGCTGAGCGAGTGTCTTCCGGCAGCTTTGTTTGGATTGGCCTTCTGAACATCAGGTCAGCCGGGCATACTCCCGTCGTGCTATGAGGTGTGTGCCGATAGTCTCTGAGGAATTGGTAGAGTGCTTGTTCAAAAGGTTTATTGAGTATGGCTGCTATTTGTAGTGTTCTTCTAATGTTGGCCATGAATCTTTCAACCATTCCATTCGCCTGAGGCCATCTCAGTGATATTCTTCGGTGTTGGAACCACATGTATTTTAAGAAGTTCTCAAAGTCCTGACTCATGAATGGCACTCCGTTGTCTGACTTTATGTTCTTGGGTATTCCATAAGTGGACAACATGCAGTCTAGTGCTGGGATGACGTTAGAGGCAGCGGTGCTGTCGATGATTTGAGCCTCTGGGAACCTTGAGTGTTCGTCTATTAGTATCAGTACATAAGAGCCGTCTATCAGAGGTCCAAAGAAATCCACCGCTAATTCCTCCCACACGTGTCCTGGTAGGGGAGACATATGTAGTGGGTTTGGGTGTGGGGGTGGTGCTACTTGAGCACACGTTGGGCAGTTGCCCACTATGTCTTCCACCATTGCATCCAGCCTGGGGAACCACACTTTCTGCCTTAGTAGCCCCTTAGTGGCGACCACACCTCGGTGACTTTCATGCGCTACTTGTATCGTCCTAGTTCGTAGCGATTTCGGGAGAAGTACTTTACAACCTTTTAGAACGACATGTTAATCAACTATCGAGAGTTTGTCTCTGACTTGGTCTATGTATTTGACATCTTCTTGAACGTCCTCAGATTCCTGTCTCGCTTGTTGTCGCATGTGCGCTCTCCTCTCTTCTTGTATGCAGTGATGTATGATCCGTAGCGCCGGGTCCTGTTCCTATTGCGTGACTATGTCTGCCCATCCTACGGGCAGGGGTTGCAAGTGATGGACGACATAGTTGAGATATTCATCTGCAATGGAGGGTTGAGGGCTTGCGGGTCCAGTTGGGTGGCGAGACAGATAGTCTGCCGGGTTGTCTTCGTTGCCTGGGCGGAGTTTGATTATAAATTTATAGTCTTGTAGACGCAGGCCCCATCTGGCTATTCTTGGGGGCATTCTTGATTTTGGATCCCCGTAGATTGTGAATAGGGCTTGATGATCCGTTATTATGGTGAATTCCTTACCATATAGGAACAGGTGGAAGTACTCACATGCCCATACCACGGCCAGACTTTCCTTTTCCGCTTGGGAGTACGTCTGTTCTGTGGGGGTTAGGCTCCTGATGGCGTATGCTACTATGTATACACTCTTGGGCACCTCAGGGTCTATTTGTGTTAATATGGCACCTAAGCCAACGAGACTGGCGTCGACAATTACTTCCGTGTGTCGTTTGGCGTCAAAGTAGGCCATATCTTCCGCTTTTGCAATGGCGTCACGTATTGCTTCGAATGCCTTCTGACAGTCTGTGGACCATGTGTAGGGTTGGTCTTTGCGCGTTAGTAGGCGCAGGGGGTTGCTAATTGTAGCATAGTCCTTTAAGTATCTGAAGCAATAGCTGGCCAGTCCTAGGAACGACCTGAGCTCTGTCGCGGTTGTTGGGGGTGCGGCTGAGTTGAGGGCGGCCACTTTGTCCGGGTCTGGCCGCATTCCTTTGCTGGAGAATATGTGACCAAAAAACCGTAACAAGTCTTTGCCAAATTCACCTTTGGCTTTATTTAGTGTTAATCCAGCTGCTTCCAGCGCTTCGCACATTCTGTGAAGAGCGGTGTCCTGCTCCTCCTTCGTCTTCCCGAAGACCAAAACATCATCCGAATAGTTTAGGCTGTTCGGCACATGCCTGATGACTCTGTGTATTTCTTCTTTAAACATTTCGGTGGCAGAAGAGATCCCAAAACTAAGTCTTTTGTATTGGAATAAGCCCAGGTGTGTAACTAATGTTGTTATGTACCTGGACTCGGGTGCGATCTCGATCTGGTGGTACCCTTTTGTGAGGTCCAATTTGGAGAAGACTTGTGCCCCATGAAGGAGGTGGATCATGTCAGTGATCTGGGGTGCTTGATGTCTCTCCCTTTCACAGCTGCGTTGGCCCTTCTCATGTCTACACACAGGCGTATTGATCCATCAGGTGACTTTTTGGGGACAGGGATGATGGGGGATACCCATGGAGTGGGACCCGAGACTGGTTCGATGACATTGAGTTTGATGAGCTTGTCTAGTTCTTCTTCAACTTGGTGTTGTATGTTGACGGGTATCCCGCGATAGTGTTGGGCAACTGGTGGTATGTCTGGGTTTATATGCAGCTGTACCTTCCTGTGTTTCAGCTTGCCCAGACCTTTGAATAGGTTTGGGAACGTTTGTTCTATCGCATCAGGTCTGGTGAAGTATTTGTGGGCCATGAGTTGATACAGAATGTGTACCAAACCCATTTCTACGGCCGTCTTGAAGCTGAGGATACACCTGCTGTTGGCTTCAGTTTTTAAAATGTGTAATGGAATCTTTTCAGCGTGTGATTTGTGCACGCACCATGCTGAGATAGTCCCTTTACAGAGTAGTGGGGTGGTGGCGCCATACGGATAGATGTCCACCGTTGCTTTCCGGATTTTTGGAGGGCTGGTGAGCGAGTTGTATGCTTGTTCACTTATGATGTTGACTGTTGCCCCTGTATCAATAAGGAATTCGAGCGGGGTGTTGTTAACTTGTAATGTGAGCGTGGGACTGTGTTGGGTGGCCATGGTATTGTTGAGCGCCCACACGTACCCCTTCTTTCGTTGGTCATCCTCTTGACGACTGGGATTCACTGCTGGATGGAGATCGCATTTCGATGTAGCGGACGAACCTCCTCCTCTGAGACCGTCTGATGACTTTCTGTCTTCCCTTGCGTACGCACTCCTCTGAGCAGATTGGAAGTGTCTCTGACATCAAATGGACCGGGTATAGGCAGGTTTTGAGAGGTGTTACCTGATCCTTGGGCCTGCTGTGGATCATCCGCCGTAGTTCCTGCTCCTCCTGATGAAGATGCCACTGGGCTTGCAGGAGATGACATGGTTCTGGGGGCTTATTTGGTTCACTCCAGTGACTGTGTGTAATTCAGGGCCTACCTCTGCTCTGCTGCGCCTTGTAGTGCTGCTAGGCTGTGGCCTAGATGTACGTGTTGCTTCTTCGTAGAGCACGTGACCTTCACAAACCACGTGTAGTGTGAGGCTGTGTTGTGTGTGCCTCCGTGTTGGTGTCCGTGAAAGACTTTCCGCCTTCTTCGCGGGACTTCCTGCTGTCCCCCTGTTCATTAACGCCTGTCGCGGCGTGTGGTGGATGGGGGGCGCGTGTGCTGGGGCCTCCTCGTGGCCTGCTGAGCACTCCCGTGCTGCGTGTTGGTTGTGGCCTGCATCCGCTTTACCTGCGGTGCTGATGGAGCCCCTCAGCAGGAGCCCCTGCCACAACAGGAGCGTCGACGCGCCTCGCCACTCGATCGCGGTCCTCTGCGTGCCTTCCAGGGCCTCCGGGCCTCAGGATTGGAGGTGCGCCGACGCGCTGCAAACCGCTCGACTGCGGGCCTCCCTGGCACGGGTGGGTGTCGCACACCTCTCATCGCCAGATGTGAGGTTTTGCTCGGCACCTCAAACCGACATAGGACATGCGGGAGCCTGCTTTATTATTAACATGGCAGTAACTGCCAGAACCCCGCAAACCCACTCCCTCATCCCGCGTCACTTCCCTTGCTTCACTTGCTGCCGGAAGAAAGGACCGCAACGGCGGTCCACCCACACAATGATGTGGGCAGGCTGTAAGCCCGTGGGGGACGACTTGACAGATACGGGAAAAAGATGGAGCATCGTCCTTAAATTGTCGCTTGTGTGGAGAAAATAACGAAACGTTAAAACACCTAACACTTCTCTGCTCAAATATTGGACATGAACGCACTATTCACTTGGGAAGGTTCATCATGGCAAAATCAACAATGACAGCTGATGATTGGTGGAAAGAGACGCATCAAGATGCGGATCAGACTAACAATTGAACTAACTTTCTTTTTGGAAAAAATGGTCGAAACAAAGGCCGGAACTGAACTTAAAGATGTCACGAATTCTCTATAAGCATAGCTCTCAACTCACACGCTTTTGGCGGGTGTCACCCGCCTTCTAAACAGCTGACTCACCCGCCAAGCCTCCTGCATGCCCATTCATTTCAATGGGCCTCTCACCCGCCAAAAATAAAATCGGGTGTTTTCACCCGCCTTTGCAACACAAATGGTTGAGAGCTATGTATAAGACCTGGTAGCTGATCTCAGAACTAAACTGTTTTTGCATCTTTTTAGTTAAGTGTTGGACCTTCCCTATTATTATCGAGAGGAATTTCTTCAGAATGATTGTTTGTCTTGTGTACTTTTAAAGGTTTGTAACAAACCAATAAAAAAAAAAAAAAAAAAAAAAAAAAAAAAAAAGTAATGCAAACTAGCCTATGCAGATGAACACTATGCACTTGCCGTCATCGATTCTTATGGCCATTTTAAAGTGGTACCCGTTCCGTTAGTTGTAACGGTGCGTGCCAAAAATATGACCGTAGAAGTGAGAAAGTAGATAAACTATCTAAATAAGTCAACTATTGTCCAAATAACGCAAAGATGTATACATACAAACATATAATTGAATTAACATATGTTGCTCAGTTGCATACGACATTGTTGATCATAAAGAAATGTAATATTTTGTTTACTTTTAAATGTAATTTACAAATCAATGCAGTTTTATCGGCGTAGTTTGACTTTAGAGTACAGCATGTTCTTTACCCTTTTAAGATGGCCTCCCCCTTATACAAGAGTGTATGCGCCGATCCTTTCCCGCTCAGAGCATGACGTCATCTCTGGCGCACCGGATCCGGCCGGCGCTCTAGTCTGTGCGTGTGTGTGAGTGGACCTGGTTGACTATTCTGCAGTAGCGATACTACCAGAGCAGAGCTGTAGAGACGGACAAAGACACCATCCTTGGTTACGCAGGGCCGTGGACTCGCGGACATTGCACACTGGGTGAGGTTTATTTGTTTGCTGTACAAGTGGATGGGAAGGCCTGCGAGAGTGCCATTAGACTCTTAGCCATACTCGGCCATGTGACGAGGTAAATTAACGCAATGAATGAGAAGATGTCGGGAGGATGCGTTTCATTTTAACCTTGTAATGCAGCAAGTGGGGTAAATAAATGTCTCTTTTTTTTTAGCTAACTATGGTCGAATGCTAAACATCCCTTCAACCAAAGCTACACGCCGTTCCTTACCGAAATCTAGCCACGACCCAGACCAGTCCAAACCATTCGTGGGTCTAGAGATCAATCTTTAATTATGGTCCAAAATATCCCGGAATATAAAATGTGGCCTAGGTCCGCACCGCCACCCCTTTAACCGGGATCTGGACTAGTGCCGTATGCCTATGACCAATGCCAGCCCCATTACATCCGCGTACCTCTTCCTCGTGCCAGTACTCTGAGCACCCGCCTCCAATCCAGGAACCTCTTTTCACTTTCTTTGGAGGTGTAATGCCTCTTGCTTACCCGGGGCCTTGGAGGAGCGTCGCTGTTATTCCAACTGGAAGAAGTTGCGTGCCATTCATCGAGCCCTGTTGGCTATCGGCGGGTCTTTGGAAGACCGACCCAGTTGGCGCTCGGCCGGTCCTTAAGGGCCGTGACAGTCAGAGCGACAACACGACCGCCTTGGGGCTTATGCCAACCGTCAGGGGGGATGGAGAACAGAAAGTGAATGCTCCGTGTGCTACAATCTAAATTTGACATACATGCAAACTGTAACATTTTGTCCTTGAACCTGACTTAATATTCTTACCTTAAGAATAAACTGCCTTCTATGTGTTCTAATCATTACACAAGCCATGTTGCATGGGTATAGGTGCGTCAACTGTTAGACTGTAAATCTAAATTAGCTCTCCTGGTAGGAGTTTGTCTAGCTAATCGCTTCTAGGAAATACCATTTGTATCCCTTTTGCATCACTCGCGCCTACTCTCATGTCACATGTTTTGCAACATACGGCTGTCTACAATGGGGATATGAACGTTTTGCATGCTTGATTAAGTCCATCACTTAGTTTTTTCCCCCCAACGTGTAGTGCTTTTAAAGCTCTTTTGGGAAATGTTAATGCACATACTGATGTATATCTGTTTTGAGCTTACTGCATTTAGACACATTGCTGATTTGCCTCCGGCCTGCCATGTGGAGTCTTATGTGAAAGGAAGGGCGCCGAGAGGGGACGGTGATGAAATGAGAACTGCTGCAATACATCAATGGCAACACTTGTGGTACAGGACTTGCCAAATAAGAAGGTGGCAGAATAGCCTGATGTAGTGGGACATGGTATGGTTGCATCCTCTGTTTGGTGATGCGTGAATGAACTTTTTAAACCCTTTTAGATACACCCTTTTCTCTAAATGAAACAAACATTTTAATCCAAATATCAGTACATTTACTCCAGTACCATGGCATTTTTATTATAGGTAAAACATAATTTGAGGTTGGGGAGTTGTTGTGTGTAACTCTGTGGATTCGGCGTGCGTTCCTGTGGCTGGGCAGGATTGGTACAGTGGCAAGTACCAACACACGTTAAGTTGGTGGTCTTCAACTGTGGGGCTGTCTTCCCTGGTGGGTACAAGGGTATAGTAACTGCAGAGATTATAGGAAACACAATGGGTCGGTGGGGAGAGGTGCTCAACATAGTGTGTATACTACTGTTAGGGTCTTACCAAAATGATACAATGGCTGTTCTTAGCCCAATGCAGTTACGTTTGCACCAGCGTTGGCACTGCATCCAGTTTAAATGTAGTCTTGCACACGCGTAGACACTTAAGCAAGTCTGTCCATTGTACAGGTTTGAGGATTAAGTAAATCTGCTTGTTGCGCCAATTCTAAAAAGAATTAAGGCCCGTCATTAACTCTGTTTTAGACTCCACACTTGACTGGGTGTTCCTCCTAGCTCCGATTGGTCTTTCTCCATCTCATAGAACGTTAGCATTTACACCCCATGGGTGTAGCTCGGGGCTTATTCATAGGGCCAAACCTCTCCATCCTTTAGCTCAACCCCACCCGAGCGGATCTCATTTTGCTTTTTAACTTTTACAAGCCTTCTCATAATCTCTGTTCGGCCTCCTCGACTAGACTTTGCGGATCCCCGTCCTCCCTCTGCTTACGCTCTCTAACTCCGGTTGCATGGACTTCTCTTCCTGACAGTCTACATGGATTTGTTCAAAACTAAAAGCCTGCCTCATCTGCCTGCTTGCTACATTTTTTCCCCTTCGCCTCTGCCCCTCACTCTAGCACTTCCATCATGGTCACATCTCGAGCACAGCTGGTCATACCGCTTACCTGCACTTAATGTCCAGTGTTGGTTCTCCCTAATCTTATGTATTGTCCTCGGGACTGTTCCATTTACTCCCCTCCACAACCTGGTCAGAATATCCCTCACCCCATTGTAAGGAGCTCACTGCTTCCAGTCAGATGTCTTATCTATTGAACATTCTTTTGTGATCAAAAGAGCATTTGTTGCGCCTGTATATAAAAACAAAACCTCCCAGGAAGTGCCTACAGTGCTTAAAAGACACCAAAGCAATGGCCAGAGAACTCTGGGCTAAGCAGCCCAGTTCTGAGCCGCATGCTCCAACCATTCATCCGAGGAACTGCCACTGTTTTGTCTCTTCCATCACCGTATAGCTTTAGTTCGTCTTTAGTCATAAAAGTACAGATGAAATGCATTCACATTATGCACAAGTTAAATCGACAATTAATACATTTAATCTCTTCAGTTCCATAACAATTCTTTCTGCTGCTTGGTCTCATAATATTCTAAAACGCTGCCTCTTCATCCAAGGACAGAGGCAGCAACTCACCGCATTTGTCTGCCCTTTTTGGGTAAGTCGAATGCAATGATAGCTGATGCCCCAGCATGGCAGGAGTGGTCGGGGATTGGCGGGGCGACTGGAGCATGGTGGTGCTTTGGGCAAAGCTACTGTGAAATGTCTTACTGGTTTTTGTTTTGGGTGGGAAGGTTGGTTTGGGGGGCTCTGTGCCACTCCCAGAGATACATAGGAGTGCTGATGCCCCGTGCATATACACCCGAACTAAGCCCCATCCGTGCTCCTTCATTCCAGGTGCCACCCGTAGCTCACCTCTTCCCTTGCCCCATTCACCTTTGATTGGTCAGCACAGGAAGCCTCCTTGGCTGAGACCCAGCCAGCTCCCCAGTCAAGGCTGCCCTAAAGGCAGCTCCCTTTCCCTATTCGCCCCCAGGGTGCCCCAGCCAAGTTCTAAATTGTCCGCAGCAACCATCGTTTAAGTGGTGACATGTTTTCATGCTATATAATCAACATAGCTGTTGTTGGAGTTCGATGCATGTTAAAGTACACACACAGTATTGAATGTCGGGTGTATGTTTCGAGGATAGCTAGCCAATGTCACTCCATAGCGAGCCAATGTATTGCACTTAAAAGAATTTGATTAAAACATTGCACTTCGATTTTAGGGAGTTGGTCAATGTATTTCACTTATGTTTTAGGCATTTGTATAGCAGCTTTTACCTGTGATATGATTCGAAAGCGCTGTGGGTTGACCGCACTCGAGGATCGCAGTCCAGGTCAGTGCAGCGAGTAACTTAGTAAAACGTGCTTGGGTGCACTCAGTACGTCTGCAGCTAGTGTGGAATACGTGATGGAGCTGCTTAATAGTGCTAGGTGTGGTGCAATGGTTGTGAGATCAGTAGAATGTGTGCAGCAAGGCCCATGGGCTTGGGTATCTGCATTCTAGCAGCTCTGGAATTTGTCAATGAGGGTGTGTGCAGGTATGCTGATTTCGAGGTGTATAGCTGCATTCCATTGTTGGTTCAGGGGAAATAGTTGGCATAGTGTTTAGTGTGTGCGCTTTCTTTCCAGGGGGTCCCTGTGGAGCTTCCAGTACCTTCGGTGGTGGTTGGTATCTCCCTGTGCCCCCTCCCCCCCCCCCCGTCTCTGGCTGTTTCCTCCCTGAGTCTTGTTGGGTCAAATTGCTTTGGCAAAGACTGGCTGGCGGTGACAGGCAGACTCTAGTCGTTATTGTATAGGCGCTAGAGACCTCCTCGGTTGGTAGTTATGATAGATTACCTGGTGGGTAGTTCTGCAAAATACATTCCCAGAAAGTTTGGTTTGGCGAAGAGTGGCAGACTGCCCTTGGTGTATAATTCTGCTTAGGATTTCCAGATGTATAGGGTTGGCAATCTAGTCATTTCCTGGACTGATAGCCTAGTGCATGACAGGGAAATGATCAAGTACACAAGTGCTATTAGAACTTGGGTTGGTACTATTGCTAGATTCCCATTGGGTAGTTCTACTGAATGCATTCCGAGGTGGGTATAAATGGCATTATGTGCTAGAGCTGCCCTGGTATCTAGTTCTGATGATGGATTTCCAGATTGTATTTCTCATTTATATAGCGCCATTTCCCCATTTTGTATGGCCCTTGAGGCGCTTTGTGGTTGTAATGCCCTCTGGGACCATAGTCTGTGTGTGGGAGATTGTAAAAGTTGATTTATAAGATGCGTGTGTGCATTTTGCCAGGTTAGGGCTCAGGTGGGCTAGCTTAAACTCCGGTAAGTAGCCCATATTTCAGGAAAGCGGGCACATGCTGTTGGTGGTTTAGGATGGAGTGCTAATGCCGGATATTTTGTGCCCAGCTAAACCAGCATTTTTCATAGGTTGTTGCTGTATACTAATGGCAGAGGTGTTGTGGTATGTCTGCGGTTTTCGTGTGGACTGATGTGGTGCAGGGTATACATACCTTAATCTGAGAGGGAGTTATCGTCGATGTCGTTTTTCTAGATCCAACGCGACTCGCCAGTTGTGTTCCCGCTAGATGGAAAGCCTGGGAAGGGGTGATATGGTAGTCTGTGCGAGAGGGGTTGCGGGGGCGAATTTATCACAATGTGCCGCAGCAAACACCTAGATTTGGGATACATGGAAAGGAGAAACTCCTCAAATAGGGATGCAACAATAACTGCCCTGGCACCTAGATTTGGGATGCCTGGATAGAGGGAGAAATGTCTAGGATGGGGCACAACCGGGAGGAGAAGGTGAGGCGGGTGAGAGGGAAGGGTCCCCTAAGAGAGCAGGTACCGTAGAGGCCTGGTAAGAAAAAAGGAGGAAGAAAGAGCAGGGCAGAAAAACAGCAGAAAGTAGCGTAAATAGAGGCAGAGGCCTGGAAAGATGAAGGGGAAGTGGGCGGACAAATGAAGACACAGGGTGAGAAGAGGGACACTCGCCTCACGGGGGCCAGGATGCAAGAAATTCAAGGCTAGCTAATGAACTAACAGCTCCTGTTCCCCTTCCGCATACCTCCCAAGTGCGACACACCACCTTGGGGCCAGCCAAACAGCACACGTACAAAACACATCCAACAAACCATCCCAGACACTGTACCTTGTCGCTCAGGATACAACAAGCCGGTGCACACTATCAAACTCGGAAAGCATACAGACGCCAGTTTCTCCTGGTTCTGCATGAATCAACAGAAGAGCACAACTTATACCTTAACCCTCTTCCCTCAATTTCTCACAGGGAAATGAGCGCCTGGAGACCATATCAATGGTAACTGTGTACAATAGAAAATCTGCTTAACACAACAACATTGCCAGTGTGGACCTAGATTGGGGGGGGGGGACTCGCTGTGGAAAAGATTGGTGAACCCTTTGGCGTGCGTGGTCTAACATAGAGCTTGCTGTGAAACGCAGTTAATAATTTTCGTACTAAAAATGTTAGGGTCATTGCCATTTGGTTCCTGGTTTGCACAATGTCTAGGTACTTCACTGAAAAATGTCAGATCCACCCCAACTTTCATGTAGCACAAACTAATTTGGGGAACCATGCTTTTGCAGCTCAAACTCCTGCCTCGTAGAACAAAATGGCAAATCGTGTGAGGGACTCTGGCAAACTGTACACAGCAGCCAAAATATTGTACAGCCACTGCAATTTTTGTTTACCTCCTTATGCAGTTATCTTGTGCATAGTCCTAATGTGTGGCCTGTTGCGGCTACACGTGCAGGGGGTACAAAATGTGAAAAAATATTGCATGCTTGTAGCCATGCACAAGTCCATCATCCCCTGGTAGAAATAATGGTTCCGAGCAGATGCACAACACCAATGCTTACTTGACAAGACTGCGCACATGTGATCATACAGTTGATGCAATCAAAATTATAACCATGGTTCCTTTTTAGTGGTCTCACAACCCTTGTGTCTCACAGCCTTACTGCAAATATTTATATTGGGTCTCAATCTCATCGCGCTATATACAAAATTAATTGATCAGTGTTTAGTTCAGTGGGTTTCTTCTCGCTCCAAGGTACAATTCGACCCAGGCACATACAAAACAAATGAGGAGCAGTCGCAACTATATTTTTAAACTGGTCTGGAAGCCCCTCTGCTGAATAACCTTTATGTGAGTGCCCATTCTGGAGGGTCTGCAACCTCATTTTAGCTCACTGTACTTTCAGAGTGATACCCATTTGCATATTAATCTGATCCCACCCACTTGGGCAGTGCAGCACCCACATTCTAGGCAATTCTCCTCTGAACAAGAGTACCAACAGTAACCCTAGACTCGTTTCAGCCTAGTCTGGCCGCCTCAGTGAGGTGAAGCTGTGCCTCTCCAAGCACAGTGCACAACGAGTTAGGGTCTACATGGGGTGACATCCCAAATTCCGTATGAAATCCTTAGTATTGCACCCAGGAGAAAAAACAAGACCTGCACAAGCACAGTAGGGAGGGTGCAAACGGATGGTTTGCTGGTGATCATTTAGTAAAAGGTGTGCTTTGCGTATAAATAGAATTGCGATGTCAAGTGACTACTTTTTGGCCTGGCTAGTACCCTTGCATTAAGTAATATTAAAACAAAGGTAAACTGGCTGTACCCATGTAAATCAAAAGCTAGCATGCCATTTGTCATTGAACTAGCCGTTCCCCTAGTAAGCTGGGTTTGTTGCCCTTTATACCACTCTAGTCGGTCAACGAAGGCTCCACTATATTACTGTGGAGGGCACTGAAGAAACTGGGTTGTGCCCCCATTTCCCGCTTTTTGGTAACCAGGAATTTTCACCTGGGTTTTCTTGACGCAGTTTTTCAAACTGATTTAGGAGAGGCCTCCATTGTCTGTCCCAGTTGTTTCATGGGGCATTGTATAGGGGATGACGCATGCAAGGAAACCTGGGCTATAAATCGTGACTCTTCAAAATGTGTTATGAATGGAGAATGTGTACCAGTTGTGCTATTCTGGATTCGTCATTTTGGTGAGGGTGCAGTGTTTGTGGAAGGTATTTCCACATGTGGTGGTCATTTCCACGTGATCCACATTTTCTGGGTGACTCAAGTCTTATTTTACAACTGTTTTTATTGGGTGACTTTTAATTCAAGAAATTTCTGCCACGGAATGACAAGCCATTGGTGGTTTAAGTTTGTATTTTATGTGGAAGTTAGATGAACAATCTCATCGTTCCTCAGTGGTAACTGGTCACTGTGATACCATGGATCTGCTTTTTGGCTGTTTATCCAGTCTTACTTTCAAGCCCTGCCTTAGATCAGTCCCTATTCTCGGGCTAATTGTTGTGATACTTGCGAGGGGTATTTGTGGGTTGGGAATGTTAATGTATGGGCACTGTTTTTGTATATGTTAATGGTATTACTGCTACTATGTATTGATGTACTTGCCATATGTTTAAGACCACTTCTTGTTAGATACCCTTCCACACAGAGTGCAGTTGTGCACAGTGAAACTTTTATTTGGCATTTCATTGCTAAGAGTTTATTTGTATTAACATCACAGAACTTCATTGTACCGTCCAGGAAGGTCGGTTACAATGCAAATGGTACTTGAATGACTAGATTATAGAAATGCAGAACAGAGGGGGGGTCTGGGAAACTCACTCCCAGACCCCCCCCCCCCTTTGTTTTGCATATTTAATAACTTTGGGTCTCACCCTAAATTACCAGGGGAATCCAGACGTGGACCCCTTGCTCACGGTTCTCAGTGGCACAGCTTCACCTCACTGAGATGCCCAACAAGGCTGAATCACGTGTATGGGGTTGCTGTTGGTACTCTTGTTCAGAGGAGAATTGCCTAGCATTTCGGTGCTGGACTGCCCCTGGGCAGGACAGGATATGCAGGGGATATTTCTTCTGTGAAAGGGACAGTGAGCTAAAGACTTGGTTGAGACTCTCCCGGGGGCCATTCACCCAAGAAACGGTAATTGGGCCGTGTTCGGGCTGGTAGAGAGACTCCCAGACCCCCTTTGTTTTGCATAGATTATCGAAATCGTCTAGCGTTGCACGCCATTGTTTGCTCCAGGGCGTAAACTGCACTTTTCAAAGAAAACTGAACCAATCGTCATTTCTCCCTGGTCTATTGTTTCGGGCATAGTCTGTCTCCTTCTATGCTCCCTACTCGCTGTATAGCTTAATCTAGGTGTCTGCCCCCCACCCCCTTTTCCCTATGGGGACCGTTACCGCAACATCCCCTTTCATAGTATTGAAATCATTAGGCCCTGCCTCCAAAATGGAGACCTTTCTCAAGCCTTTTTTTTGTTGGTTCTTCCTCAGATTATTTCCCAAGTCTTTTATTTTATTTGAATTTCCTTTCACTGGACAGCCACGAATCTGGCATAAGAACCTTGCCTGCAGGATACTGAGCAATGGTTGGCTGCCTTTCTGGGTTGTTCCTGGCAGGGGGCTAATAGGGCAGTAGGAAGTCTCTTGGATATCTGGCCGAGAAGGTGACACCTCTGCTCCGGTGAGCAGAGGCGAGAGGAGACTGGGGCAAGCAGAATGCGGAGTAGAGTATGGGGGACTTGTGCTCGCTGGGAAGGGATAGCCTGCCTCCTTCTCTGGGGCATAAGTGAGTCTGTAGATTACTGGTCTTTATGACCTGCATAGTGGAAAGCCTGAGTCGGTTGTGCACCCATCTTAGATTGGGCACAGTGGCCAGCAGTCTTGTGCATCCAAAAAGAACACAGTGAATGGTGGTCGTGTGTGGTCGGCTCAGAGCTGCTAAACTGCAGACTTGGAAAAACGCATAGCAGTGTGATTGTAGTTGTCAGTAAGTTGAGGGGGAAGAACAAAGCAAATTGAGTGGGAGACACCCCTGCATGAAAAACGGGAGCTGAGGAAGGAGCACAAGATGCATTGATCACATCATCGCTAATACGAGATTTCAAAAACAGATATTGTAAATACAAGCCACTAAACCAGTCAAAAAGGGGGCCAAAAGCAGAAAGACTATGGAGAAGACTAGGATTATTAGGGCATATTCATGCTTTTCGAGTGACTAGAGTCTGCGGGCAAATAAAACTTTGACAGGTAGGTTGTGAAGGCCCTTCAAGTGTGGGAAACCATGGTATTCCCAGACGGACAGCGCTGGGTCCCTTGCCGGAATCCAAGCACAAGACCTGGAGCAGATTGCCATGCCTCTTTTATAACATTTTGCACACTGGAGGCGGAACTTCATTTTTGCCCATCCTTTTAGTCAGATCCTCTGATGGCTGAAGAGGCATCCATTTGATAGGCTATTAAGAAAGTAGATGCTATGCAGTGTTCCATCAGGCTCCATGGGCACATATGTATGGGTCCCACATGACTGAAACAGTCCTGTCAGGATGTAGAAGTTGAGAAGGATCACTGAACGAAACTGATTGCGTTCAGACCTTAAGTGAGATGCAGCAACAAGTGGAGTCTCTCAGGTCTGTTCTTTGATGCTGTGAGGGATGCAGTGATGGCCATGGGTGCAATATCAGTTTGTTGGCATATGCACATCGGAGAGTGGTGCAGAGTTCCCAAAATATGGCATTGACGCTACCATTCGAGGGCAACAAGCTGTTCAAAGACACTGGAGAAAGTCTGCAGGGTTTTTAAAGTGGACAAGCTGAGGAAGGAGGAAGACTGGTTCTGTTAAAACCAGACTGGCGGGTCCAGAACTCTGGGCAAAGCTCAATATTCATCTAGAAGTGACCTGAGGGTGGGGTGGAGGGTGAAACGCAGAACCAGAGAGCCAGTTGCCCTTGAGTCGCAAATCCTAGGTTGATGCATTATTTTTCCCCATCTGAGAGTTTGATCTCAGACGCTTGGGGCAATAGGCTGTTGGAGTAAAGCCATGAGGTAGTTGGTAAATTAGCTGTTAGAAGGCAATCTGGAAGATGCTCAAACGATAGGCCAGGTCTTTTCCTCTGTAGTTATAGTACCAACACCACTGAGCATGTTCTACTTGTAGTTGGACCTGAAGGCACAAACCAGTTTTTGGCTTAACAGATCTTCAAAATGGCGACCCATTAGAGGATCCTGCCAGTGACCTTGAAAGGGAAGTGGCTGACCTTCAGGATGCATGCCATAATGTTCCCTTCCGGAAGGGAGAAATTGGTGCAGGAGGCCAGGCGATTCCACCCCGAGCGGGTATGATCTGTGTTGATCCAGCTTCATAGCATGGTGTGGGATAAATATTATATCTCTAAAATGTGGGTGTCCTGTTATCCTGCAGTTCCTCCAGTTGGCCCATGAGTAAACATTGGCGTGTGCACATTTTGCACGCTGCCGCGGCCCTGCAGGAACTTTTGATTGATGCCTAGGCTGGAGCAGCGATTTCCCATGGGACTCTCCTCTGGTGTTTGGGGTACTACGTGGGTTTCAAGTAAAGACAAATGATTGGTCCTTAAAACCATATTCCTGATTGCTATTACTTCAACATGCAGGCTGGGGGGTGGTCCTAGTGTGGAGACCTGTGTCCCTAAGGTGCAGCCAGATGCTCGTTTATCTGTCCATTGCAAAGGTAATCTCAAGTTCACAGATCACGGGAGGCGTTACACAGACTAATGCCACTGCTTGGATGTCAAGAAGGCAGCGTTGGGCAATCTCAGAGGATGGAATTATTTAGGCCGTCGGATAACCTGCTGGTGAATTTTGGGTCTGGGAACGCAAGCAGAGGTTGTGCTTGCGTTCATCAGATGGATTTGCTCACTGGTTATGGTGTCTTGATTATAGCAACGCAGCAATCCCAGGGGCCATTCAGTGCAGATATTAATATGACATGTGCAAGAGTGTCTATACAGAAGATTTGCAGAGCAGCCACATAGGTGGGGCCGAATGCATTCATAAAGCATGGCATGCTGAAAGTTGATGGCACTAGCTAGATCAACTTCCTCTGGTTTGAGGTGCTGCAAGCATGGGTTCACTGGGGTGGCTATATCTTGGTTCGGAACAGCAGTGGGAATGGGGAATGACTGAATTACTTACTGGTAATCTTCATTTCTCCTAGCCCTGCTCTTCCTAATCGGAGTACTTAACTTTATGTACGGTCCTGCTCACTGGGACCTCTTCTGGCCCCTCCCCTCCCTGGAGTTAAAACCTCCCACTTACCCAAGACCTGGGCAAGTGTAGTCCGTGCTGGGATGAGTAGGACTGGTAGTAATGAAGATTACCAGTATGTAATCCGGGCATTACCTCCACATCCCTCGTCCCAGTATGATATGATGATATGGCATTTGTAACGTGCCTATACACAAGTGTTTCAAGGCGCGACGAGGCAGGGAGGGGGAACAAGGGGAAGACAGACAACGATCCTACTAGGCCAGGTGTCATTTAGATCGCGCAAGTGGAGTGGTAGGGGGGAGGGAAAAGTGCAAGGGGAGGGGGGGAATTGCAGTACAGGGGAAGTAGAATAAAAAATAAATAATGGGGCCAGCTGGTGGCAAGTGCAGACAAGTGCTGGGGAGGGGGGGGCTGTAGGGATACAGACAGTCCCGCGGTGCAGGGGTTGCCAGGGAGGCAGTGCAAGTGGAGAGTGGATGGGCCAAGAACCGAGGTCGGAGAGTGGCCCAGTTGCAGTGAAGAATTTAGCAGGGGAGAGGGGGAGAGAAAGCAGAAGCAAAGAGGAAGGTTTTGAGGTGCTTCCGGACCCAGAGATGGTTCTCCTCAAGTACTTAACCTTTGAGTTGCACCAAAGCAAAATGGGGAGGATGCCGATGTACACCACAAGAGACACCAAGGGTAATGCGAAACCAATCCAACACCATTTTATCCAAGGATTAAAAAAGTAGGAAGCCAAAGTCCCCTACCACCACATCAACCCGATGCAGGGCCTACAACCCCCACGCCAAAGGAAGTGGAACGGGGCCCCACCACATTGAGATGGTAATGATGAACGAAGTGTTGGGTGTAGCCTAGATAGCTACCAGGCACCCCCTGCAAGCTAGCCCAGGAGGCGGCCATACCCCTAGTGGACAGGCCCTTCCCCCTGTCGGGCAAAAGCCTGCAGAATCATAGGCGAGGAGAATCCAGGATTTAATCCACTGGCTGATATGAGTAGAAGACCTGCGACCACAGCCCCCTGAACCCAAAGGTGACCAAGAGATGGTCAGTTGGTGAGACTAAAGGACTCAGTGCAGGACCACTCGCTTGACATCAAGCAATGCCAAGCCTCGTTCCCGGGAGGTGACAGAACAGGGAACGTCAGGGAGGACCACCACCTGAGACCGATGGAACAGAGGGGTCACACCGCAGGACCAAGGCCGCCTCTGGACCACCAAACAGAGGCTGGGGCATGAGGGCGCTGATCTCACAGACAATGAGCCAAAGTGACTGCCACAAAAAAGGAGTCCACCACTTCAGCTTGACATCCTCCAGCAGTTCAAAGGGAGGCTTTTATTATAACGTAGTGAGGACCAAAGGCAGGTCCCAAGGGGATCCCTGACGGGGCCCAAAGGACTAGTCCCCCCACCCCCTGCATGAGCCTAGAAACCGGAGCTCCCTGGCAACCCCCTCCCCAAATGCCAGCAGGGATCAGACCACATGAAAGGCCCGAGTGGCCACCCACTGAGAACAGAGTAGAAACAACCAACCCTTTTTCAGCTCCCTTATGGAGAAACTGCAAAATGTTGGACAGACGAGCCGGAACACCAAGACAGAAATTTGGCCCAATATATGGTTTAAGGATGGAGTACCGGAAAGCTCTTTGGGCAGTCCAAGCCATAACCGCGGAATGGCTTGATGCCTGCCTGCTGGGGGGGGGGGGTGGTCCTCCCACCCTCATGTGAGATGGTCTACTGGGCAATATTCACAGAGGAGCCAACCAACTCCAGAAGGCAAGCGACCACCAGGATAAACATCCCCTGCAACAGCCTGATCCTGCTGATGCCCCTCGGAACCAGCAGAATGGGTGAGGCATAAAGAATCCCTGGGGGCTAGGCCAAGGAAAGGACATCCACCACTTGGGGACTGAGTCTGGGAACGAACACTGGAAGCTTAGTGCAGGGGGACGCAAAGGGGTCCAACCAGGGATATCCAACAGCAGGTGACGCTCCAAAGGTCTGCAGTGCAGCTGGGCTGAGGGGACTGCAAAGATACAGGATGCCATGTCACCCTAGAGACACAAGTTCCCTCGCCGGAGCCCAGGGCTTGTGGGAGACATGCCGGAGGAGAGCCCTGGGAGGCTGTCCATCGGGCCGACAACTCCACCCAGGTGCAGAGCAGTGCCCGATAATTCTGAGAGGGTGATGACAATGTGGACTTGGGAAGATTGATTAAAAACCCCCACCGGATCGGGGCACGGCAGACCAGATGAAGATGTGCCACCACCGGCCTAGATAAACTAATCGTCCAGTAGGGGGACACATGAATACCAGCCAGGTGCCACTAGGGGAAGCCAGCAGCTTTGTGAAGACCTGCAGTGCAGATTTGTCATCTTGAAGTGTAGAGTCCACACCAAGGAATTGGGGTTCTGAAGGTTGGTGAGGCGAAAGTGTCCCCACACCCGCCTTGGGGGGGCTTTTGGGAAATCCATGCCTGGCCTGCTTCTGAAGAGGTCCTGTAGGGCAGAGTTGAAAGGCCATCTGGTGACGTCCCTGGGCAGAGGAGTCTCATGCGATCAATCTGTTCCGCACCCCCGGCCAAGGCTGTGCGTTGGAACTTCTGAGGCTTGGAGGGTGGGGGGAGGCCTGGGATGAGGGAAAGGACCCTGCAAACACTGCTTCTTACGATCGGTCTGAGGACGAGGGACTTAAGATTTGCGAGGAGACGGGGAAAAAACAGAAGTATAAGCACTGTCTTCCGGCATGTTTATCAGCCTTAAAGATCAGTGAACTGTCTACTTCGAGCATCGCCCAACAACCGACCTTCAAAGGGAAGCTCTAAGGCAGCGGGCTTCTGGGACCCCTCTGCCTTCCAATCCCAAAGACACATGTTGCGTGCCGGAGATGGTAGCGCCCATGGCCATAGCAGTACCCTGAACACCATCCTATAACTGGTCCGAATGAACTGACTGCCTCTAAGTCTGAAAGGATCTGGGAACAGTCAGTGCCATCATCCAGAGACTGACCCGGCATTTGAAACCCAGCCAACACTGTCCACGGCAAAGGAGACATTGTTGTCTGCAAATACAAATGGCAACCTACGTAGGATTTTTGGGGGGGAGGGGGGCGAGTAGAGTCCACCTTCCGGTCCACTGGATCCCTGACGGCCACGTCATCTGCCGACATGGTGGAACGGCCCACAAGGCTGGCCAGAATGTCTTCCACCAGGCAGTTGGGCCTCCTCACCGAGAGGGTGCAATTTTGCCATAAACTGGGGCAATAATATGTTCCAGGCAGGCCTACTCATGAAGGAGCTTGTCGGTACAGCCGTGGAAGACCATTCCTGGTACAAGCAACCCTTTTACAGGAAAGCTCGGGGAAACGTGCTCCTGCAATCTCACCGATGCCGTGTATGTCCAAGCCGGGAGCTGCCTCCTCCTAGGAGGCGACCCAGTCCAAAATTATACAATCGTCCTGAATCCAGGAATAAAAGGAGTCAGGGGCCAGGAGCCCCACAACCACTGAGCCCCTCTGCCCCAGGCTCCATGTGTAAAGACAATCCAGGAGTATAACCGCCACACCCCGGCAGGTGGCGGACCCCAGAGACCTCTGCAGTGGGCATCCGTGTGCCCAGTATCACTCCAAGCCCTGCAGTGGAGCTACTGGGCGAGGGTCGCCAGCGGTTGACCCACAAGGAGGATCCATCAGTTCCACAGGAACACAAGAACTGCCATGATTGGTTAAGTGGAGGGTCCTGAAGAGGCCAACTAAGTTCCAGTGTGCCTGACCATACTCCAAATACTGGGACGCTGAAGAGTTACACGGAGGGTAGTGGGGTTGCAGCAGACACAGTGGTTGTTGGGTACTCCTCATGTGAATACATTTGATTAGGTCTCATGGCTTCCATACCGGTTTGCTTCCTTACTAGGAATCGTCAACCCGTCTTTGAAAGGTAGGGGGAATCCTGGGATGGGGGGTGGCTGTGGGGGGCAGATCTTCCCAGGTGCTGGTTCAATAGCAAGGCCTAGGAACGAGGTCCCTGTTTCGGAAATGGGGCCTCATACGTAAAATACTGTGGAGGAAGAGAGAAGTTTAACAGTAACGAAGATTACAATTTAGTAATCCATTCCATACTTGTAATCGTGTTTTGGTACGGTTTGGTGTCAGCCAAGGTTATCTCTGGAGAATAACTGTTTGTTCTTTGGTGCATGCGAGCAGGGTGTGCACGCATCAGGCTGTTGCACGTTTCAAGAGAAACGAATGGTGGGCACAGTGATGTCCGCAGCCCGGTGTACGGTTCTCTGTATAGTATTCAGCTCTGTTCCAATATGGACGACTTTTCGCTCTGAATTGTTAGGTGGCGATTTCTGCTGTCGTCATGGGAGGGACCGCCTTGAAACCGAAGAGTTTAGATCAGGAAACGAGATGAAGTCCGGGAAAGGAAACCGAAAGCAATCTTCGGATCAGTGAAACCTCTGCTGAGTTGGCCTAAACATAGCGAATGGCTGCAGTTTGAGGAGCTCCGCGGGCACGTTACAGACAAGAAATTTGCAACCAGCGTCCGATCCGCGGGCCATCTGCACCGTTCCCTCATGACTTTGCTGTCGGCCCCCCGCGCAGGAAGAACACAGCAGGTAACCAAACGCAAGGGGTAGATGGGAGCGGGCAGAGTGAAACGAATGCTCACGGTAATCCCCCCCGATGGAACTAGTGGAATCGGGAATCTATCGACCTCTTCAGAGCATGTATTTTGCGTTACGATTTCTCCTCCGGGTTTGCTGCAGTGGTTCTCCTGAACAGTAGATGCAATTCCAAGCAGTATTTATCGGTTTTTACCGGCCGGGGGATTGGCTCGGAGGCAGTGTTTATTTTGGGAGTAAAACAACTCCACTTAACGGGTTCGAATTCACGTCCCGCGCTTAGAGGATTTTCTCCTGCATGGCGCTCGATATAAAAGCGGTTTATTTTTTTTTAATATCCAACCACCATGGGGCATATCGCTCTGCCTCCGTTCCATTTTCTGCCATAATTGGAAGTTTGCGAATAATCTCGCATTTCCTTCTAATTTCGGTTTTTATTTTTCTATTTAATCTCCCGGGATACCACCATTTTGACGATCGATTTGTAAATTTTCAGTGCCCAAGTTGTTACTTTTCGTTTTTTCTTAGCCTTTAGTTACTCTTATGCTAGAAAGTCAGCAAAATGTGGCGCATGCGTGCCTTTCGACATGTTTCGCTTTGTTTTCACATTAAAACAAATGCTTGCAGTTTTTAGAAGCTAGTCTATTTTTTTTTTGGGGGGGGGGGGGTTGTACGATTCTACCAACTAAAGCTTGCTTCAAAGCACTGATATTGGTTGTGTAACGAAATTGCCAGGTGCGTTGTGACCTGAACCTATTGCAATGATACTCCACTAACCAAATCACTTAACGGCACCATGGATGTGTCTCTCTGTGCGTACCTCTGTGGAGATTGAGGTTGGGATTACGAAAGTTCTGTACAAGAATTATTAGGAGGATAATCGGGAAAGCAAGCAGGAGGAATCCGTATGGCTTGCACCAAACGCAATGGGGTGTTAAGCTTCCGAGTGTGGGCCATTTACCTAGCAGATGGGTAAATGGACGTTACTTGGATAATCGCGCATACTGAAGAGGACTACTGCAAATTGCAGTAAAGGTTAATTTAGGACTGCTGGCAGAAGGGTAAGGGCAGACTGAGAAACCGAAGGAAATTCCTGACACACAGCAAAATGCAGAGCCATGTCCTATAGGCTGTGGTGGTGTAAGGGAATGCTTTCAAATCCGAATTTAAGACGGCTGGGGCAGGCAGGTGCAGATTAATTGCAGTGCAAGAGCCCATACTGTAAATAATAAACGGGACTATTTCAGTTATGAATGGCAATGAAGGACTTTGCTCCCATAGTAATTTCTCCTATGTGCTCTTGTGATGTCACTTTTTCATGCGGTCACGCCCATGACAGTGAGGCGTCATGAATGCCAGGAAAAAATGCTTTGAATTCTGATATTCGATATTCTTCCATGCCTAATCTGGTGATGGTTTCCTCTTTTGTGGAAACTACATTTTTGGTTTGCGATGTAGCCTGTTAAACTGACCTGTTAAACTGAAAACACCAGGCTCTACCAATCACGCTTTTGATCTTGACATGGCTTCTTTGGTTTGAAGTCGTTCACTAGTCCGACTTCTCAATATTTCTACGAGTGTTGCTGCAGAGTGAATTTGATCGATTGTACCTCATTGCCTCTGCCCAGTCCAGAGGTTGATATCTCTGACCCCCCCCCCTTAAAACATACAGGGTTCTTAAGTTCCATATGGTGTGCCACCATCCCACTATGGTTATCAAAGTTTTTCAGACCCTGATGTTTTTTTACTCTGGCCATTTACCCAGTTGTGGCTGGAGAGCTTCAGAATTTGTGTGGTTGCACAGCAGTCGCATACTGATCATTCACCTAGATTGTCGTCCGGCATTGCCCTTATCTATGTTGTAACTTTTAGATAACATTCAGAATGCTTTGCCTGATGCAGCTCCACTTGTGCTGTCTCAGTGTTGTGTCACCAGAGGAGAGATGACACCAGTCCAGTTTATTCTCCAAGGGACAGTCACTGAAGCTACAATGTTTATTAATCACAGGGAGCTGAATGATTGCCGTCCCAACCTTCCTCCAGCACTGGTAGAACATGCCTCCCTTCGCCAGGGGTAAAATAATCTGCCCCCTAACGGATATAACAATCCAAGTGGCCCACCCACATTTTTCTTCATACTGCCTCCAAAGCTGCACCAGGCAAACCTAAGCATTCAGCTGTGAACCATTACAGCTGTAAATCAGCACATGGTTTATATTTGAATCGTTTTGTGATGGAACGCTATCTTGATTTTGGTTTAACCTGTAAACCTAGGGTGCAACAGATCAGCATCTAAAACATTCCACACACAGCTAAAATCGTGCATATAACCATCTAAGAGATCCAATGTTTTTAACCTAAATGACTGATCTAACAATTTTTCTGAGAGGTACTACAGTAACCGTTGTCACTTAAGGAATGAGCACATTCATATACTGCAGAAACATAAGGGTTTTCTATACGTTCATGCCCACGTGGCCATGGTGAATCAAGAACCCGGGAGAATAATGCCAAAGCTCAGTTTACATTTTTTTTTTATCAATTAGCTCTTGGATTTCATAACCTTAATGCTTTGTTGGGTTAGCTTGCAGACTTTTTTTTTTCTCGCTAGATGGTTCTAGCCAGCACCTGTTTTTCTAGTAGGAATTTTAACAAGAGTGAACTCTTCCAAAGGTAGTCAATGTAGACCATCTAATGTTGGATTTTTATTTGGAGGCCATGTTGAAAATACTAACCAGGTGGTCTTTGGAATTAAGGAAAGTCTCCCTTTTTTAAAAAAATCTGAATTCATTGGAACCGCTTGGAGCTTCTGAGCATGAGATCAAGTTGAGATGGACCCAAAGTAGCCCAGTGACCTAGTACCTTCTGATAATATTGGGTGGAAAGAGCATGGTCCTTAACCAATTCTACTACCCCACTTCTTCCCCTCCACCCCCAGTCCATATACATAGTCTAAATGTAACACAAAATGGAGAGCCCCTAAGTAAACATAGTTCCATGGACAGTCTAATGGCAAGGATGTTATTGGAGATTGTTTGTACCTGGGCACATTCTTTTCCCATTGTTTAGAGCATCTCTTGTCTGCATATTGATTGACTTATCGTTTCAGGGAACTATGGAAGGCATGGAGAATGCATCAAAATAAATACTGAAGTGGTCAATCCTTGAGATTCAAATACATTGTGCGCCATGTATCTCGGTGTGGACCGCTGGGCAATTTTGCTGCCTGCATACTGGGGGGGGGGGGTAAGTGCCCCCTTTATCCTATTGCATTTAACTTTTTTTGTAAAAATGCAGCGCTCCGGTGTGCTCTAGTCCCACTCTGCATTCCCTTACCGCTTCCGTGGTGTGCCTGGTCCTCCTCCCTTCCCACCACCCTATGATTGGCCTGAGGCCATTTTTATGACCCCTACTCTGGGTAGCCTCTGCCCGGGCGGGTAGCCCCTTGGCTAAGGTCCACAAGGCAAAGGGCAGCTCCCAAAGGAACTCCAGTCCATGTTTGCCAGGGAAGCCTGCTGCAGTTAATGGCAGCGTCTGATATGTGGTCTGGATGGGAGGACAGCCATTACTGTAGTCCAGTAAAGCCCTGCCACTCTTTACCTACTATAACATAAATAATTTCTGTCAGTCTGTCATCTCGCATGTAGCACGTCTGTGTTAGTGAACCATATCTCGCATTTAGCCCATTTTTGCTAGCAGGACATGGGGAACACATCACCCCTTGAGGAACCGGAGGGTGATAATTGCTGCACACCAAAATGTATGCCAGGGGAAGATGTATGGGCCACAGTTGGTCAGAACAGCGGGGGTAGGAAAGATACTGCTACTAAACCTACGAAAAAAAACTGTCCCCGTCACCCCCTGCTTCTGCATACACCTTCTCAAACCTCTGAACTAAACACAACCATACCTCTACAGCACAACAAACCGCAAATACTTCACACCACCACGCCGAAACAAAGCACACATGGCCTTGCACAGCACCACATGGTGGCTACCAACAGAAAATCAACTGAAAACCGCACCTATGCTTGGTGAACGGAGTCACTGAACTGAAGCTGCCAACAGCACATCACAGCGCTCTTGTGCTTCTTAAAAAATGTCCCCCCTGCTTCGTCCTAATAATTTACTTGGATCTGCTAGTGCCAAGAGGCCATGCAGGCGGCAACAGTGCATGGTATAAGAACCTTTAACATAACATATATATTGGTCTAAATTTTTAGCTGGGTCTGCCGTGTAAGAAAAATTTAAGCAAAATTGTCAATTAAGGATAAGGCTTTTGGTTCCCAATAAGTAACCCTATTTTTGGTGCATTATGCATAAAATATCCGCTTTACTGTGTACTCTGAACTACATGTCCATTTATGGTCAAAATTATGGCCTCATTCATTTTCGATGTATTGGGTACATTTCACCTAAAAGAAATGTCAAGTGCACAAAATGCTTTTTGACTTGGTCAGGTGTTGAACAAAGGTATTATGGGCATTGGGAGTACTTTTAAATCATGAAAATATAGTGCTTTGCATTTAGAAATTTGAACTGGGCATAATTAATTCAAACAAATTGAAACCTGCAGTGAAAGTAATTGTCAGTGACTGGGCGTAATGGGTCAGGCTGTCGCTGGGATTTCTTGAATTGGAATGGACGCTCCTGGGTGTGGCTACCGAGGTTTAGCTGGGTAGCAGTGGGCTGCCAGAAGAAAAGCCAACGGGGAAATCATCAGCATCCTGTTCTTGAAGGACCAGGACATTGAATGCAAGGGTGTCTGGTCGGCAAGCTCCCAGTGGGAAGGTGCAAGTAAAGTGTCTGAAGAAGGAAGCGGAGGGAACAGTGGAGGCCAAATTTCAGGCAGGATGGCACTGAATGGAGGTAGAAAGGGGGCGGGCAGGGAGATATGGGCTATACTTGTGGTGAGCACAAGGGCAATGCCTACTGGTGGCAAAGGAATACCTGGGCATTGCAACACAATTTGCATGTTTCTTAATACATGAAAGGGCCACACATGTAAACGTTACCTTATTGGTGTGGTGAGGTCGCCTTCTTGATGAGGCATCAGTAACCATTGGTGGCAGCCACATTGTTTGTGTACTTGGGTGTTTGCTGAATCTAGTGTGATTTATTTGCATTTTTTTTTAAAGCGCTCATACAGCCCAGGGGCATCGAGGCGTTGTTACAGTAATACGTTTTAGTTGCCTATTTATAACGCGCTTAATACCGGGAATCGAACCAGCGTTGCTTCGTGTCTTGTTTCCAAGGCGTGCACGTTGCCGCTCAGCTATCCTCCCGGGATTTGCAAGCAACAGAGCTAAAATTTTGTTAAATGCCCCAAAGAGACCATGGTCTCCCCATCAAGCAACCTAATCCTACTGCCCCTGTGCCCAAGTGACTTCAATGGATGTAGACGGTGGAACCTCTGCACTAAACTGAGGCGTGAGGCTATATTTCATCAGTATCGTGCTCATACATAGGTGTTTCAGAGCGCGACTAGGCAAGGGAGGGGAACGGGGGAGAACAACAATCTTACTAGGCCCAGTGACATTGAGAACGTGTATGGGAAAGGGAAAAAGTGCATGGGAGTGGGAGAGTGGAAAGTGCGGAGGAGAGCAGATGAATAATAGAAAATGGCTGCAATAAACAGTGGTAGTGCAGCCAGCAAGTACTGTTTAAGGCAGCAGACTGGGTAAGTCTGATGAAATGCAGAAAAAAGAAAATGGGGTTGTGGGGGGCTGTATGGGTACAGATACAGTCCCTGTTCAAGGGGTGGCCATGAGACAGTGCAGGAGGGTGGCCGTGTCAGCAGGTACCTGGGGACAGAGGGTGGCCAGGTGCACAGTGCCAAGAGTAGATCAACAGGGGAGAAGGGCAGCGAAGGCAGAAGCAAAGAGGAAGGTCTTGAGGTGCTTCCAGAACTGGAGATGGTTCTCAAGTTTTAGTGGCAGGGAGGCTGTCCCAGATGGAGGCCCCAGCAGAAGATTATCTACCCCCAGCTTGTTTCTTTGAAAAACAATTGACCTGGAGGGAATTACAGGTAGAGGAGCAGAGAGCTCGAGAGGGGAGGTATTTGCGGAGGGATAGCTGACGGTTTTTTGGACCCATGCCTCAGAAAGCCTTGTGTACAATAGGGTTTTGAATTTAATACTCACATCCACTGGGAGCCACTGGAGATTTCAGAGCTGGAGAGATACGATGCCAGGGCTTGAGGCCGAGGACAAGTCTCGCAGTCATGTTCTGGATAAGTTGCAGTGGGTAGAGAGTAGAGGCAGGTAGATTTAGAAAGAGGCTGTTAGAATAGTCCAACCTAGAGAGTACCAGAGCTTGTGAGACGGTGAGCTTCTGAGGGAAGGAGAGGAGGGGCAGAGTACCTCTGAGGAGGTGCAGTAGGAAGTTTTGACTTTTTAGAGACCTCAAAGATGACTCTGAGGTTCTTGGCCTCGCAGCTAGGGGTAGGAGGAGGGCCAAGGCCGGCCAGATAGGGAAAAGGATTGAGATGGTGTGCCAATGAGGAGGATCTCAGTCTTGCTGGCATTCGGACAAAGATCATTGGCGGCACACCAATCTTGGATGGCAGTTAAGCAATCGGAGATGAGAGAGGGAGAGAAGGTGGCCGAGGGCAACTGGAAAATGAGTCCGTGTTTCACTGGAAATTTGAGCAGAAAATGGCAATGCAGTGGGTGAGAATTGCCAGGTATTGGTTGAAGAGCCAGGGTGAGAGGTTAGACCCCTGGGAAACCCCACAGGTAGTGAGGAAGATAGGTGATAGGAAGGACCCCAGTTGGACCTGGGAGGGTCGATAAGAGAGGAAAGCGGTCAGCCAGGCCAGAGCCTGATCAGCGATACCCGGGTTATCACAAAGACGGTTGAGCAGAATGGTGTGGTTGACCGTGTCAAAGGCAGAAGAGCGATCAAGAAGGATGAGGACAGAGGGAATGTTAGTCCAGGTTGGAGAGCTGATCTTCACGGATGTTCAGGAGAGCAGTTTCCATGCTTCTGGCTGCTCTGAAGCCAGACCGGTGGTCATGGAAACAGCCAACTGAATCTCAATGAAGGTTTAACTGAGATGGCCAGCTTTTCCAGGAGTTTGCCCAGAAAGGGGGTAATGGAAATTGGGCGATAGTTAGCCAGACAGGCAGGATCAGCTGTGGGTTTCTTGAGAAGAGTATGCACAAGGGAGTGCTTCAGAGGGGAGGGATAGGATTCTGAGGCAAAGGAGTGGTTGCAAAAATTGGCAAAGGCCGGAGCAAGGGTGTCAATGTGGTCCTTGATGGTTTTAGAGGGATGATGATGAACCTGTTTTGATGAGGCTTTCAAAGATCGGATTTGTCTAGCAACCTCGTCAGGGGATGAAATGGGAAAGGCAGGGAAGGACGGTGCGGGGGGTGGGGAGGTCTGCAGGCACAGACTGAGGGAATAGGCGGGGCAGGGGAGAAGAGGGTGTCCTGGCTTTTTGAGATAAAGCGAGGCAAGGGCATTGCAGAGAGCCTGGGAGGCAAGAGGGGTGGAGACTGGTGCAGGGTTGGCAAGCTCCTTGCGAATTTTAGAGTTCGGCCGAGTTGTTAGATGCCGCAGAGAGACACAGGCTTGAATGTGGGCTCTCTTCTTGGTGCGGACAGTCTGTATTGCCTTTGGAGCAGGCGACAGGCTGGTTTGTCAGGATGAGCAAGAAGCCCTCCATTTCCTCTCAGCTGCCCTACACTTACATTTAAGTGTAGCTAGGTCGGAGTCATACCAAGAATTGCACTTGGCTTTGGACTTCAAGCAGATCCTCATGACTGGGGCAAGAGCATCCGATGGAAGAGTAGAGAAGGGAGTGCTCACTCCAGGAGAGAGGAGTGGTCAGAGGGATGGAGAGGGGGAGGCCAGGGGAGATCAAGACATTGTGTTTCCTGCATTGTGCGTCGGGCCAGAGGGGAGGATGGAGGGAGAGGGAATTGCAGAGATGAGGGACAGGGAGAATTGAGGTCACCAGGGAGGAGTTGAGTGATTGAGGCCAGGAGGGAGGAGAGATTCTCTCATTCGGAGAGAAGAGGTGATCTGCTCAGGCGGCAGGTAGAGAGTAGCAGCAGTAAGAGTGGCTAGGAGAGATTTAGAGCCTGCAGACAAGGCATTCAAAAGAGTAAATCTGTGGGAGTGATGGTGGCAGGAAGAAAGATCAGGGCTACGCCCCCTCCAGGTTGAGTGGATCTGGGTGCGGAGAGGATCATGTAGCCATCAGGGAGTAGTGTCGAAGCTTGTGACGGAGCTGGCCGTGAACCATGTCTCCGTAAGACCAGAGCGAGAGTTGAGTGGCAAGATCCAGAAGGTTGCCGGCCTTAAAGAACTTCCGGGCAGAGGTACGCCCTGCGGAGGTGGTGTTGGTTTCCCAAGTTATTTTGTGAGGTCCACACCCCTTCCAGTTTACTAGGCGATGCAGCCATCCCATGTAATAGACCTGAGCCACCTCCTATTCAGGAGTTCTGTTCCATCGGGCAGGACCTAGTGCAGCCCTGGAACGGCCAAGAAAAGGGTTGTCCTGATGTATTTTTAGATATCAAATAAGTTCCACGCGCTTGTCAAACAGTTTATTCAGTGTGTTCAATAATGACCCTGTTGGGTTAATGATAAAAATTGAAGTTGCCTTAATATCAATCTGGTAATGAATGCAATGATTGTCAATCAAAGCTATGCTATTTTATTCATTGATCAATACTGCGATTGCCAACACGTGTTTCAACCAACTTTGGTCTATTTCAAGGCACAGTATCTGTGAAATTGCAGCTTATTGCTCCTGAATATAGACAATTGGTCAATAACGTTTGTCATATTTTTAATTTGTTTTGCCTATTCATCTTGTCAATTCTGCATGTCTAGATTGATGGCTCAAATGCGCTCCGTACGACTGCGAAGTGTAAGTCACCACAGTGAAATCCGTATTGCCTGTCTTAGTGAATGCACTGGCTGAGGTTAGCATAAACCGCGTGCAGCTGCGAGAAATTCCAAATCACCACGGTTAGATCTGTATTGCCGTCTGTATGTTAACGCCTGCATCCATCTAGCATTATAATGTGGTAACCTCGGACAAGTGCATTTACTAAGACCAGCAATACAGATGGGTGACATGGAAAACTCGCAGTCGTTTGGAACGCATATAAGCTATGCAGAATTAACAAGATGAATAGGCAAAACGGATGAGAAATTGTCTATATTCGGGAGCAATAATCTGCATTTCACTACCTTGGACCAGATACTGCGCCTATAAAAAGACCAAAGTTGGTCGCAACACACGTTGGCAATCACAGTATTGATCAATGAATAAAATATTCCAAGACAACCCTAATTTTGATTGATATCAAGGCAACTTAAGTGTTGATTAACCCAACAGTGTCTTTACTGAACATATTTTGTTTTTGACAAGCTGTTGGTCGAAGGACAATGCATGATAGTTTGACTAGAGAGGTCGGCAGTACACAAAGGTGTGATGGCCTTCATATAGTTGAAGGTGCTACATTTGATGGAGTCATGCAGCATGATGGTGTGAGTATGGTCTGTAGTATCCAAAACCTGTTGTAACTGAAGACCGGCACATGGGTATTGTTCAAGGGTTTGGTTTAGTCGGTTTGCTTGTTGGTGATAACCAGAGGAGTCATTGCTGTATCCCTTAAGCCCTACAGAGATGTTCCCAAAACAGGGATATATGCTGAGATCCTCTATGGGATATTTTGGAGTGTGTAAATTAAAGATACTATGCGGAAAACTGGCAATTTCTGGAGTGGAAGGTAGGCGTGGTAGGTGAGTAAAATTGGCCAGTTTGGTGGGTCCACAGTGACCACAGTCCTGTCTGGCTAAAGGGAAAGTACGGCTGAAGGAGTTCAAAGAAACTCCCCCAATGAAAGCCTGTGCAGTACTTTGATGCAGGAGGGAACGTTTGTGGATATCAGTGATCCTAGTTGCCCACCAAAAGTGCCAACTGTAAGATCTGTAACCATAGGCCAGGCTAGGTTCATATAAACAAATGCCTGTACTGTTTTTTTTCCTCCTGGGTGGTTGCCTAATGGACCCTTTGTAGTAGGGAAGATGCAGAGCATATAAAGGTCATCGGCCAAGATTTTCTCTGGATAAAGGTAGGTTTTGCACGATTTTCCTAACTCAATTCTCGATTGTGATGGGAGTATCTGCTTCAATTAGTGTAGCATCTGTATTGCGCCATGGTCCTGGTACACTCCAATGTGTGCTGTCGCGGTTTGTTGTACAGTATTGGGACCCAAAGATGAGGTGCCTTGTGTCAATTTATAGGATTGACCTCAGCCAGGAAAAAAACAAGTTATTGGGGAAAGTGGGCTTCCTTGATTAAATCAAAGCCTGTCTGTGGGTTATTGCAGACTATAAAGCATGCTTGAGTTGCATCTGGGCTTAAAATGATCACTAGCATTGTTATGTCATTGATTGACTCTTGGCGTGTAAGAATTGCCTTGCTCTGTATGTTAAGAATTGATGCCTAGTAGCTTGCAACTTAATCTTTCCCCCTGGGTGTATGTTTGGTAATGGGCCCTAAAACCAAGGGTTGACATCCACACCTTTTGATCGTTTGGGGCCCACTGATTGACTACTTGGGTAACTCCTTAGTCTTGGCCCATTGAGCATCCACAAATCTTCCCACTGCCCCACAATCACTAGGGCTGGTACCCTCCACGTTTTTGATCAGAGTGAGATGGAAACTAGGAGAACCACAGTGTATGTTGGATCTTCCTACATGTTCATTCTGTGGAGCGTGTCTACTGGTTTCTTTCTGGCCCTTAGTACCTTTTTAGATCAACAAGCAAGTGCCAATGGACATTTTCAGACAAGATTTTTAGATGCACGAGTCGCATGTTACGGCATCGGGCTAGTTTCTTTGACCAGGGGCCCCCAGCAGTTCCATTCTGCGTGGGTTTGCTTCAGACTCAGCAGCTGGAGGGCAAAGAACAAGAGAAAATTACAAGGCCTGGGAAGAGCGGTTCCTCTTCGTTCTGATTGCCACTCATTCAACTGGTATTCTAATTAAATTGCGAAGTTAGTTCCAAGGAGCAGCGGGTCTAGGTACTCGAGCCTGCTCATCCTTAATCTCTTGATTCAAACCTCAGCGAAGTGTAATCCAAGCCTCTTTATGTGATGCAGTCTTGTACAAGTGACGTAAAATAGAATGTCCAAAGTACCTTGATAGAATCTAGCCGTATTTCCTGGGCACTATAAAATAATTGAGGGTGACCAAACATGGCCTGAAGGCCGTCCACAAACACGCAACAGTCCTCCAATAAAGGGCTATTAGCCTTCACCAAGGGAGTGGCCCAGGCCAGAGCACTGCTTGATAGATGAACTGAAAACCAACCTTGGGGCAGTGACCGGAAAACTGGTTCTTTAATTTCATCGTACGGGACTCAAAGAATTACTTCACTTTTTGGTGGTTCATCAAACTTCAGAAGGCTAGTGCTCGCAACCAAAGTTCTAGGATTCAGGCATCCTGTCTCGTTGTCCAAGGGTGGTGTTTTCTACTTTTTTAAAGCTTGCACTTCTGTGGCAAGTGCCTGTATGGCAGCGACCAGTTTATGTACTTGTGCTCAGAGAGGCACAGCTTCACCTCACTGATGAGGCCAACCAGGCCGAAACACATGTATGTGGTTGCTGTTGGTACTCTTAAGAGAGGAATTGCCATAGCATTTCGGTGCTGGACTGCCCATGTGGGTGGGACAAAGGCTAATAAATGGATATTCCCATCTGTGAAAGGTACAGTGAGCAAAAAGTGTGTGCTACAAACTCATCTCAGAACAGGTCATGCCATGTCCTTTCTGGAGAGGAGCGCCTGCCACCTTTTTTAAACAGTAGGTGCTTGTTCTGTACTCTCGACTTCTTTCAGGCGTCTCAGTATGTCGGCGATAGCACTCGCGTATCTGGTCTGATTTCTTGAAGTGGAATGGGCGGTCAATCTTGTAGCCACGATGCACCCAGGTAGGTGTCTGTGGGCTCCCAGAGGAAAGGCCAATCTAGAAACGCTGAATGGGACGAAAACCTTCTGGGGAACTAGGACATGGAGATGCTGTTCTGTAGAGCAAGGCGGTCTGATCAGCAAGTTCCCAATTGGGAGTTGCTGGAGCCAAAAGGAGAACTGGTATAAATGGTGGTCGCATCTTGCTGAGGTCATTGATTTGCAATTGCGGCAGCCATCTTTGTACATGTGTCCATGCATGCCGAATCCAGTGACAAAGCCAAGGATTGTCGATTTCACCCAAGGTGGCCAAAGTTTCCCTGCTATGCATGGTACGTTAATTGATGTCTATTTCGTACAAACCCTATATTTAACAGCAATGGGAGTGGCCTGTAAAGTGTTAATGCCACCTTAATAAACGTACTGGTAACCAGTTTAGATTTGCACTCATGTTGTTTTGGTGAGCCTGACAATGAGGGGATGGGTAGGGTAGGTAGTGCTTACGAGGAGAAAGAACTTAAGCGATTGGTCTGTGTGTACATATGTTCTGTGCTGCCAGTGGTTAGCCCAAGGTTTAGATGTGCTGTCCATGGTTACAACCTGGTACACCGCAAACCAGTGTCGTAAACGCAGCGCTTTCAAAACCCTCCTTTTGGGGTCAGTTATGTTCAAGGCACAGACTGTTCAGTTCAGAATAAGTCGTATATAATTTAAAAGTTCAAACTACTCCAGTTTAACATTTCAAGTATTTTGAATGGAAGTCTGGTTTCTCCTGCTAGAGTGTATGTTGTGGAAACCCCTTGAGATGGCGGTTAGCCCTGCTTAATTGTATTGCAACCTTCTGATCACTCTTGTGTGATATTGAGTTAGCAAGGTCAGTGAGCCTTGGATCAGTCGGATTGGTCTCTTTATTTATCCTTTGCAGGCCTCTGCAGAATGGTGAGTGGCAGGCAGAGTAAATCTGCCCCTCTTCTGCCTGCCCTATGCACGGCAGTTGTATTCTGGCTCTGAGCAATGCACAAAAGTGTGGGTCATGGTAGAGGCTCCCACGTGGTGAAAATAAAGCATAACTACATTGTCAATCGGAATATGACCAGTTTCCTCCCCTTGTTCCACAGGGATTTAATTGTGAAGCATTTAAAGCACAACAAAGAGATTTCCTCACACAACGCAGCTCAGACTTCCAAATCAATCAAGCGCCAGTGTGGAAGCCTGTGACTGTTTGTAACACGAGACCCCCCAGACAGGCAGTGGCGTATCAAGGAAAACCGTCCACTGACTCGAAGTGGCTAGCTTACAACAACCAGCAGAGGGGGAGCAGCATAGCCATACATTACAATCCTCCGAAATCTTGCAGCAATCCAGGATCAAGAACATACAGCAACCAGCGGTCACAAACTCGCTATTCTGCCGGCAGTTTGTCCGAGAACCAGTGGCGCCCCAACACAGGATTTGAGCAAATATCTCAAGGTCTTCAAAACCTGTCCCTCAAGGGTGATCATGAAAAAGAGATCTTGAATATTTTGCAGCAACTTGCCAGAGGTCAGTCTCTCTCAGCTCTAGCTATTGCACGGCAACTTAAAATCAAAAAGAAGGAAGCTAATCATTATATCTACAAGCTGTACAACAAAGGGAAGCTGCGGTTGGAAGGCACATCCCCCCCGCTTTGGAGCATTGGCGATTTTGCTGTAGAAAGGTCCCAGGTCATTCAGGAGAACTTGAGAGAGATCAGCGGAAATACCACCTCTCCATACAAGGGTCTTTCTCATAGCTGCTGTTACGAATTTGTAGGAGGGGCTTTACATCAGGGGGTGGTGCCGAACACCAACTGCAGCAACCCTTCTACGTACGAAGAAAGTTCAACAGATAGTTCTTCAGTCAACTCAGAAGAGCTTGAGTCTTCCACGATGGTTGTAAGCAAGGAGAAAATCTGTGAATATTTGTTTGGTGTTGAGCAGTCGACTGCTGTAAGCATTGCAAAGAATATTGGGCTCTCAAAAGCCAAAGATGTGAATATCACCCTTTTTCAACTGGAGAAACAGGGTGACATCTGTAGAGAGGCCACGTCTCCGCCCAAATGGTCCCTTACAGAAAAGAAGCGTGATAGGATGTTGCTTAAGAGAAAGGCCCATGAAGTGCTTGTAGCTGAGACTGTGAAGGAAGGGGTGGATAACCTTACAGAAGAATCTGAGAACTGTGACCCAGGCATGGCAATAGATGATTTGAATGGAGTAAAGAAAGTAGTGGTTAAAAATGATGGGTTGAATAGCAAGGCCTCAGAGTCTGATGCTGAGCCCCCCAATAAGCGGATGAAGGAAGAACTCACTGACAATTTGAATGGCAGTTTTATTACAGATGACATTGCTGAAGGACTGGGCAAAAAAGCAGAATTTCCAATTGAGACTGAGCCGTCATTGACTCCACTAGAGAAACTATTGCAGTGCATCGAAAAGAACCCAGTGAGCGGTCTACTGGAGTACACACAGTTCAGGTCTCTGCATTGCGAGTTCATCCTACTTCAGCAGACTGGACCATCTCATGACCCAAGGTAAGGTATCTGTGGCTTAAATCTTCGGGGTAATGTAACTTTCTGGGAGAGCGACCACTGAACTAGTTGTTTACCAGACGAGCAGTTTATTGGCTATTCACATTCTCTGCATGGCTCCGGCCTGGCACGTACCAGCCTTTTTATCTGCGCATAGACCTAGTAGTTAATTGATACTTGTTGCAAAGGAGTTAAACGTATGGTATTTTGCTGTGCTTATGCCTGACTTGGTCGGTCCAGATTTGATTGTATTTTTTGATTGCCTGGATAGGATAGTATTTTGAAGGTCTGCTTTTGTCATTCTTACAGCATAAGATTACATTCCCAACACCAGTATGAAAGGTGTGGTTCATAAGGAATTATTTTGTGAGAACACTTTGATGGGCTCATGATTACTTTGAAATACCCGTTCTTATTTCAATGTCTAGTATTTTGGATTCGAGGCATGTGGTCTCTGTCTGATCTCCGTCAGGATTGTGTGGTATGTTCACCTTCACCCAGTTGGCATAGTTTGGTGTGTAGTGTCCATTTGTCATAGGTCCTGCTGATATTGATGGTGTGCTTCCTAGTGCCTGTGAATTTTTTTTATTTTTTTTTTGTGGCTTGGAGTAAATGTTTTGGAGAGTAATGCTGTATACAATGATTACTTCACAAGCCCATTCCTCCTTTGTATGGGGCGGTCTGTCTGTGCTGCGCAGGTGCTTGGCTAATTTGTGGTTCCGATTCATTGTGGGGGAGGAAAGGGTTTGCAGTGATGGCTTTCCTGTTTGGATTGCAATTTTTCCTGCATGGGCAAGTGATGTGATCTGTGCTTTCGTGGGCAATTGCTCTCAGGTGCTTGATGCAAAGTTAATTTAAAGTTTAGTGTCCTAGATTTATTGCCTCTGTGGATGATTGTATGTTGCATTGCCATGCCTGCTTTGCGTTATAGGTTTGTTCCCTATTAAAATGGTTGTACCTGGGCATTTTTCTTCTCCTGAGATTTATTCAGTATATTGTACTTTCTGATCTAGTGTGATTAATGGCATCTCTTTATGCATATTTTAGCATTAGATCTGTTGCTGGGCCCAATTGTACATACTGGTTCCTATTTGTGTTGGATGCCTAGCTTGAAATATTTAATGCTTAGGTGCGACTAAGCCCAGACTGTTGTTTTCTCTAGGGAAGGGAGGCTGCAACATGTGGCTCTCCAGATGTTTTTGACTAAGACTATGTTGATTCCTCATTGTCTCTGCTGGCTAGTTATAATGGGAGTTGTAGTGCAAAACATTCTAGAAAAGATGGTAGGCCTCTGGTCCAAGCTATTGTGTGCATGCTCCTTTCCTTCAGTGTGTTGGTTTTGGGAATTTGGTTATTTTTTTTTTGTAGATTTGTCCTTGATGCGTAGTTTGCTTGGCAGGTGAAGGACATGACACATTGGATGCAACTTCAGGGTTTGAGGAGCATTATGTATCAAGAGTCTGCCTGAAGGGTTTGTTTTAGCATTTTGATGCCTGGCCATAACTGAAAAGCTGTTTTTTGTTTTGAAGATTTAAACTACAAGCTGTAGTGGATGGAAGGCAGTTTCCTGCTGTTGTTGCCACAACTAAAAAGTTGGCGAAAAAGGATGCAGCCACTGCAGCTTTGAACATCTTGCTGCGCGAGTTACGGGGTGAGGAGGTGGCAGATGTGGCAGAGGAGGTGGCAGAGGAGGTTCCGACTAAAATGGATTCGACTGAGATGGTAAGCAAGCGGCCTGTGGTTGGTTAATTTCAAAAATTCCCTTTTTGTGAATGAACTGTTTTGAATTGATCTTGTGTAAGATCTCACCCCTTTGCTCCTGGACATGGCAAACCTGGCTCCTGTGTGCCTCTGGTTGTGAAGATAATCCACCAACCCCATGCCTTGCCACCATCACCATCCTGACTTGTGATGGCCTCACTTCTTTCTCCCTTGGGTATTTTTGTCTGTGCTGACACCAAAGTGTTCAGAAAATTGTATTGCAGGTTTAGAATTCCTTTACATTTTTCAGTTTTGTTATCACGAGAGCAGTGGCGGAACATAGTGAGGTGAGGGCCATGGAGGCAGGTTGCAGCACATGTAAATCTCAATTCCTATTCTGCAAGATTTTGTTTAACTTTTCTCCACTTACGGGGGGTACCTTATTTCAATGTTAAATTTCACAGGTGGCCGACCCCATTTCTGTTTACTGTCCTGCCCCTTTTTATTAGTCCTGCCCCTTGGTTTTCAATTTAATAGAATTTACTTTTTATATACATTTGACAACCCCAATTTTGATACGTTTAATAGTCTAAAAATAACCCTATACCGTTTAGCATGTCATAGTTGATTTTATTGGCCTTTTAGCACGGGAGAACATAGAAATCACTGCAAACGTATCTTTGCTTCCCTCTCCACCCCAATATACATCCTCCCCTTACACTAAGACAAAAATGCTGCATTTCAATAGGAGACACCACCCCTTCACCAAGGAGCTGTAATCATAACCCCATTTAATCTCAATCATGCTTTAATTAAATATCCCTGCTCCCTCGCCCTTACCCCCCGCCCCCCCAGCTTAATCTGTCAATATTCCCAAAAGCCATTGTGTCCTATGTCAGTCTGGGCTGTCTCAGGTGTGACGGGCCAAAACTATTGCAAACTTGATGGGTGGCTTCCCCAAGCACTGCCCCCCCCGTGTCACTAGTGCATCGTCCTCCCATCTAGAGAGTAAGGGACCCCACTCATGCCTAAACGAGTCCGCTTCATGAACCACAGCTGTTCCATCACCGTCAGTTTGTTCCCACTCCAATGGACATTTGTCCTTCCATCTCTGGGCTACCGCTACTCCCCCTGCCCTTAACATCACTGCGAGCAGTCTGGGGAGCCTATGTTCCCCCTTCTCCATCGGTATCCCCAATAGTATCTGCAGCGATTCGAAGGACAGTTGAGCTCCCGTTATGTCGTTAATCCAGCTAAGGACTTTTCCCCACTACTGGATCACTTTAGGGCAGTGCCACCACCTGAGTGACCCCACATCCGCAGGCAACACAGGGACTCCCCTTAACATTCTCAACAACTTAACAGGATCTCTATTGCAGCCATGCAACACTTCATAATTCTGATCATAGAGGTGAATAGATTCCTGTGGAAGTTGTTCTATAGTTTCTTGCCCACACTTCATCAGCTATGCCCCCTGCTAACACCTCCCAGTACCCCTTAAACGTATTTCTCATTGTTGGATCCGTTGAAACCAATGCTTTGTACAGCTTAGACAATCTTTCCTTGTTTGCGAGGAATCAGAACCTTCTCAAAGGGAGTCCAGTACCTCAAAATATCCACCCCCCATGACGGGTCCATTAGGATACCCCTGATCCTTGGAGTCAGATGGGATCACTTCGGCCCCAATGCCTCTTGCAGCTTGCTTCTCAAAAAGGATCCCTCGTTAAACTGCCTTACCGTTTCAAGACCCCTTCGGCCCACTGCTTGGAAAATCTCACTCTGGGGGGGGGGTTGTGCTCTTTATCAAACTTTTATAAAATTGGTTATACATTTTATTTATATTATAAACGGATAACATCATGACTGCCCCACCAAAAACCCCATCATTTTGATTTTGCATTATATGCAAAGTGTGGTTCCCAGTGTCAAAACGACCTATTGGCTTTGACAATCTGTCATTGCAGGAAATGCGGTCATTTTAGCAACAACCGGACATTTGAGTTCGCTTTATGCGCAAAGTGTCTACACCAACCCCACACAGAAAGCCAAGCTATTGGCTTTGGCAATACATGTTTCTTTCAAATTAAACTGCCTGCGCAATAAAATACACATCTACAGACCCCCAACAATCAAGTTCCTTAAGGATTGTTCCATGCTGGCTCCTCCTGGTGTGCGGTGGTCCACACCCCTGCCTCAAGAACCTCCTTCACTTAAAATGGAATGGTGCTCTCAACGCCTTACCCAGTAAGGACTGGGCAATCGTGTCAGCTGTATGGGATTCCCAGATTCTGCATTTCAATGTACAGTGTGATCTTGTGCAAAATCCCCTTATCTCCAGGGTATTGCCGTTCTGCCAATAGCGCTGCCTTTTGTGTAGGGCTGGTGAAGACACTGTGCATAAAGGGAACTCCAATGCCTAGTTGGTGTTAAAATGCTGGTGCATTTCCTGCAATGACTAGCATCATCAAAGTCAATAGCTCTGGCTTTTGTGTTTGCACTGGGAAGCACACTTTGTGTATGAAGAAAAAAACAAATGATGGTGTTATTTTTGGCTGCCAATTTATATCCAATTTATAGCGACGTTTGTTGCAGCTTGATAAAGTAAGCGGACTACAGGGTTATTTTTAGACCTCCTGACAGACGTTTGATGGCTTATCTGTACTACATATCTTATATCCAATGTCGAACGTTTATATAAAAGGTATGACAATTGTATCAATGTGGGGTTCACTAAAAAATGGGGTTCATAAAATTGATATAAACATTATTGGGGTTATCAACTGTCGTTTTTTCAAAGGGGTGGGGCTAACTGAAAAGGGGCTGGGTTAAGACCATAAATTAGGGGTTGGGGCGCAGGTGCCACCAGGTACCACCTTGTACTACTGGCGTCTCCAGCAGATCTGCTTTTTGTCTGGATACTAGATATTTGAGTTTAAATGAGGCCCTTTTGCCTCCATAGTCTGTCGTTTTGGTTGGGGTGCACTGGTTAGTCCCTATGGCTACCAGTGCAGGGATTGTCGATCCGATGTTTACACCCCAAGCATTTGATTAGTCTAGGGACAGTGTCCCTTAAGGAAATGTTAAAGTAACTACTGAACCGGTTAGTGGCAGTGAACCAGTACCATATAATCAAAATGGCGGCTGATTGTTGGCGCGATCATAAGTGCATGCCCTCATTTAGCAATTAACCATCAGGGGGGATGAAGGCAGCCAACAAAGAGGTAATCAAGATCTGGATTCCTAGGGAGTGGTTTGAGTGTACTGTTTGAAACAGGGTCTTGGGATTGTCTGGACCTGATCCACATTTGAACCTGGATATGCCATGTTGCTGGGCATTCTGTGAGGTTGCAGGCTGTTACAGATTAGGCATCCCCCACCTGTTTGAATGTCCAATGGAAATGGGTGCACTTGTTTGTTCTTTTTAAAAGGCTTGTGAGATTACTCTGAAATGATCTTGTCACTTTATCTGCCTTAGTGCACAGGCCTAGGACTAACACTTGATTCTAAAGTGGTTGGTTACCCATTTTGGTGTTAACTGTAGATGCACATTTTGTGTTTTTGTTTCTTTAAACCAGTAGTGAGTTTAACTTGAAGCTTTCTTGTTATTAACAAATGGTAGACTAAGCCTGCTAGCACCTTTGTTGGTGAAAGTCCCAGTTGCAGACTAGGTCATGCTATTTCTGGTGTCGGTTTCAAAGTAGTTTTATTACAATGCATGGCTTTTTTTCCCCAAACAGCCAGTGCCCACCCCTCCGACAGCCCTTCCCACTGGAAAGAACCCGGTCAGTGTTCTAATGGAGTTTGCACAGAAGATGGGGAAAACTTGTGAATTCCAGTTGCTCTCGCAAGATGGACCAGCACACGACCCCAGGTTGGTCACATTGTCATACCTTCTGCCATGCTTTGTTCTTGTAACCTTCTGATTAGGGGAGAAACAGCAAAAAGGTTTGGTATCAGTGTTTTCAGGGCACACTATGCAAGCTTTGAGGCCGTATAACACTAACTGGATAGTTCTGGTTAATGAAGTGGTTGGGTGAGACCTTTAACTAGGAATCTTTACAGATTCTCAATTAGACAAGAGTTTTGTTGATGTCTAGTGATTGTTGCAGATTTCAACTTTCACAAATGTAGGCTGAAAAATAGGTAGTGTTTACTTTGCACTACCAGGGGAAGCTCTGGGTAGAGTTGATTCTTTCATCCAACAAAGTCCTTGCTGCTGTGGGGGCGAAGTGCATGCAAGCTGTTGTATGGTAAGGGCGACTGGCACAGGGAATCTTGTGTGCAGGGATTTTGGTTCAGAGGGTTCTCCTCACTCGCCTCCGTTATGAATACAATAAGCAATGGGTTGACATTATGTATTTGAATCAGGAGAACACATGGACAACTCTGAAGCCAACATAGGACCATTTGTATCCCATTTTCTTTCTATGTCCTATGAAAGCAATGAAGCGGGGGCTCCACTTGTTAATCCATCTGCCTGTAAAGCACTAGGCTTACAGACCCCACACAAGCCAATATTATTGCAAGTTACCAAAGGAAAAAACTTTAGAGACTAACTGTACTTTCAATGCACATGCTTCTTTGCAACATAATTTCAACGAAAGTGTATAAAATGTACCTTTTTAATCTAATTGTACACAATTTCTGTACTTTTGTTATTTTTTGGGGGCTTGTGTTGGCTATGGCTAAAACAAAGAAACCTACATTTTAACAAACTATGTAGGACACTACAATACACAATTTGAATCGACGTAGGCTTTTGGCAATCCATGAATGACCAGTGCAGACTGATCAGTTCTGTTCCATGATATTTACTTTTCAAACATTATAAAAACGGTCAACCAACTTAAATAACAAAGACTTAATAACATCCTGAGCAACTTGGGATTCCAAAAGGTTTTCAAAGCTTTCACTTAACCATGGAGCATAGGCGAAGTGTAACGCCAATAAGAATCGTAGGCAAACTAGAGTCTATAACCATCAACACGCCCTACATTACTAAAGACTAACAAAGCACCCACGCTCAACTCCCTTACCTGCACGGACCAATGCTAACCCATACCGGACAATTTGAAATGAATGCACGCCAACAGAGAAAACAGAAGAGGAGGAATCGCAATAGCGCCAAAGTACACATCTGCGCCACAATGACGTAAAGATTGTGAATCCTCCTCGTGAAGATCAAACTCCAAGCCAACGCGCTGTTCCTTCTGCATAGGCCGCCATTTATAACCAGACTTGGCAACGAAACTCGCCAACTCCATCCACTTACCATGAAAACCCATCCGGGGGACTTCACAACCTCTGGTTTGAAAGAAAACCAAACCACAGCAAACTCTCTGCCCTCCTGGAAACACTCCAAGCAAATAGTAAATAGATACACCCACCATGCCGGACACACCTTGGACTCAAATGCAAGGACTGTGCATCCACCCCACTGATGACAATGGTATGGAATGATCATTACCTAATACCATTCTCCATCAAACTTCAAACCCGGAAACACAATATTACACACCACAAGAAAAAGAAACTGGAAAAATATGGACCTGGAATAAAACACTGCTGTGCTGAATCGGACGACTCTGGACTCTGCGGATTAAACGCCACACCTGGATTACTGAGGTCCTAGACCAACTTCCACCAGCAAAACCATAGCAAAAATTGCCAGCAAGGTGGTTCGCTGAAGAGCTGAGAACTAAAACAGGAAAAATACAATCAACCAGACAACATATCAAAGGCAACCCAGAATATACAAATTGGCAGTCCTCAAAGCAAAAAACACTACGCCACAATCCAATCTGCAAACCACCCACAAGTTTTGCAGATCATCAAAGGGATAAATAAAACTACATCCTGCGACAAAGGCGCTATTCCGAGACGAGCAATATGGCGACATCACCAACTACCTTAAAATTGAAGCACTCCACCACACATCGATACAAACCGTGCAATTATAAACACAAGCACAGACACCAAAATCTTTCAAGTTGGCTCACAGGCAGAATAATAGCAGAAGGGACTATTAAGCGTCACGCCTGGTTGCGCCATCTAGTTTTAAACTAGAGACGCAAGATACCCTTATCAACATGCCCGTTGAGCCAAATGTGCTCTTTGGCAAGGCTGTCGTAGATGACCAAAGAAGAATACTCTAGTCATTGGGGCCAACTGACCAATAAACCTACTGGCCAGAGGGGAAACTGGAATTTTCGTTGCTCACGAGGCCAAAATTCAGAGGGGTTCCACTTATTCCTAAAGCCAAGGTACTACCTGGGGCAACAATCGGGGTCCTTCCTCCCAGAATTACCCAAGAGGAGCATATAGATTCTGCAGACACGGAGAGGCAACTCCTCCCAAGGTGGCACTCCACCTCAAAAGCAGTGACTATCTGCTCCAGGTGCCCTCCCATGCCTCTCCAGTAGGAGGGCGCATATCCACCTTCACCCGCGCATGGGAGGCAATCACAGCAGACAGATGGGTGCTGGCCACTGTAACAGTGGATATTCCATAGCGCTCCTCGAGCAACCCAGGAACCACCCCCACGACGAAAGACCCATTCCAAGGAACACCAGCGTATCCTCAAAGTTGCCACGCTTCTACTAAAGGACGCCATCGAAGTCGCCTTGGCCAACCAGGTAAACAAGGGTATTTATTCAACTTCCTAGAAAGATCTAACAATGCTCCCAATATTAGATTTGCGCCCTGCAAACAGATGTCAAGCCCCAAATGTTCCACATGACTATGCTACATTAAATTGAATTTAGAAGTGTGCCCAAGATCCTCTGTGAAAGTTGCATTTAGAAGTGTGCCCAATAGCCACTCTGTGAAAATTGCATTTAGAAGTGTGCCCAATAACCTCGCTGTGAATTTAGTAGTGTTCCCAATAACCACTCTGTGAAAGTTGCATTTAGAAGTGTGCCCAATAACCCCTCTGTGAAATTTAGAGGTGTACCCATTAGCCTCCATGAGAGCTACATCTAGAAGTGTGCCCAATAGCCACTCTGTGAAAATTGCATTTAGAAGTGTGCCCAATAGACATTCTGGAAAGTTGCATTTGAAATGTACCCAATAGACTCCCTGGAAAGTTGCATTTAGAAGTGTGCCCAATAACCCCTCTGTGAAATTTAGTAGTGTTCCCAATAACCACTCGCTGAAAGTTGCATTTAGAAGTGTGCCCAATAACCCTCTGTGAAATTTAGAAGTATACCCATTAGCCTCTGTAAGAGTTACATTTAGAAGTGTTCCCAATAGCCTCGCTGAAAATGGATCTTAATAGTGCGCCCAGTAGCCTCTCTGTGGAAAACTGAATTTAGATATGGGCCCAATATCCTCTGTGAAAGCCGCATTTGAAGTGTGCCCATTAGCCAAGCTGTGAAAGCTGCATTTAGAAGTGCTACCAATAGCATCTGTGAAAGTTGATTATAGAAGTGTATCCAATAGACACTCTGGAAAGTTGCATTTAGAAGTTCGCCCAATAACCTCTCTGGAAAATTGAATTTAAAAATGTGCCCAGTAGACGCCCTGCGAAAATCGCATTTAGAAGTGTACCCAATAACTTCTGCGAGAGTTACACTTAGAAGTGTGCCCAGTAGCCTCGCTGATAAATTGAATTTAGAAATGTTCCCTATAGCCTCTGTATGGAAAATTGTACTTAAAAGTTTGCCTAGTTGCCTCTCTGTGGAAAATAGAACTTAGAAGTTCGCCCAGTACCCTATCTGTGAAAGTTGCATTTAGAAGTTTGCACACTGAAAGAGCATATAACCAGTCATACCACACCCCACGCTTACTCTCTCCTTTACATCACCACTCAACTAGAACACAGAGATACTATGACACCATTCGGTATAACTGTTCTCATACGAACATCCGCCGCTTACTCCACATCATTCTATGTAAACACTGCTGATCTCACACCCTCAGCCAGGCGTTTTCCCCAGGCCTAACGCAGCCACATCCGTTCCGGATTAATCCTGCCAGAACGAACACATTCTCCTGATCTCTCAACCACCACACCTACCGATAAGAATCAGCTATTACACGCGTACCGCACGAGCTGCACACATATCCGGTGCACACACGCACGTTTTTGACTCTCCCTACCCTCTCTACTGATCTGAACTTCGGTTCCCAAGGGCGTTCAACCTACCAGCGCCTTCAGACCATACCAATGGTATATAAGGTGCTATATAAGTGCAGAATAACAGTAACAATACTAAAAGATTAGATGGCAACATTGGATATGTAAAATGCCTATTTTCATATTTCAATGTTTGTGTTTGTATTTATTTTAATTCATATAGTGCTTTAATCCAAAGCGCTTTACAATAGGAACAAGTGAATAAAACTACAACAAGCAATACAGGACAATGACTCTAAACCAGTAAACAGTACAACGAACAATTTACATTTATGATGAGGCTAAGTACTAATAGAGGGACATGAGGTAGTGTGGAGGTGGGTTAGGTGGTGAGAGGAAACAATAGGTGCTAGGGGGAAGGGTGGAAGAGGATTTTAGAGAAGTGCGAAATAAGGGGTAGGAGGTGATGGAGCAGACGGGAAGAGGAAGGTGGTTCCAGTGGAAAGGAGCGAGCAGTTGGAAGGAGCAGAAACGGGAGGGGTAACGGGGTGGAGTAGAGGGGAAGAGATCCGCAGAACGGAGAGAACGAGTATAGAAAGTAAGAAGGGAGGAGAGGTAAAGAGGGGCAAGACCATAGAGGGCTTTGAAGACTAGGCAGAGTAAGTTAAATTTGAGCTGCGAGTGAAATGGGAGCCAGCCCAGTGAGCTAAGAGAAGAGATGGAGTCGTGAGAGGAGGCAGAGGGAGCGAATGGCAGAGTGGTAGACAGATTTGACGGGGGAGAGATGAGATGGGGAGTCCAAAGAGAAGAGTAGAGCAGTAGAAAAGCCTGGAGAAGAGGGAGGAGATAATGAGTTTGGTAGCTTGGAAAGTTAGGAAAGGATGAATTTTACAGATGTTGTAGAGGTGGAAACGGCAAGATCTGGCAGTGAGGGATATGTGAGACAGGTGGGTCAGTGTGCAGACCAAGGTTGCGGGCATGAGAGAAGGGGAATGGAAGGAGGAGCAGACGGAGGAGGAAGTGTTGGCAGGGAAGAAAAGGAGTTCAGTTTTATCTGCATTAAGAGTAAGGAAGTGAGAAGACATCCAAGATTTACTAGCAGTTAACCAGCGCAAAGAAGATCATTGTGTTTAGAGAGCCATTCAGCACTACCAATTCAAGAGGCTACCCTATCATCTACTCCAAGGGTATTCCCAAAAGTACTGGTGGTAGTGGCAGCACACCTGTGCAGGGAGGCAATATAGTATACCCTATCTGGACTGGCTGATTACAGGGGAGACAAATTTGCAGGCAAAACATTCAATCAACCTAATCTTCCAATTGGGCTTTTCCATCAACGAGAAAAAATCAAGCCTTGTGCCAAGCACGACCAAACAGTTCCTAGGAGCTGCCATACCAACCCGAGGGGTTGGGTTTTCCATCTTAGGAAAGAGTCCAAAATGTTACTGCCCCACTGCCTTCACAACACTCCTCTGGGTCTGTGGTCGCGCAGCACAGAACCACAATCTGTTAGAACTACTGGCAGTGTTCAAAGCCCTTCAGGTGTTCGAATCTCACCTAGCGAACCAATCTGTGCAAATCCTGACATCACAGCGGGGGCACGTGTTCTACAAATCTGTCCAGGCTTGCGCAACAAATTTGTAAATGGGCACTCAAACGGAAGATATGCTTATCGTCGCAGCACGTTCCAGGGGAACTCCACTCTCTCGCAGACTTTGCAGCGATCCCCTACCAGAAGAACATGAGTGGCAACTACACGCTGGGGTAGTAGAACACCTCTTCTCTCAATGGGGTTCCCCCCAATCGACTTTTTTGCTACAAGCGAAAAAAGACAATGCCCAGACTTCGCGTCCAGGTTCCCCCAGGCTCCAAGGGGAACGCCCTAGGGAATGACTGGTCGGGGAGATTTGCTTACGCCCCTCTCCCCCAACACCTCTAATGAGGAAGGTGGTGAACAAGATCCACAAGGAGCAGGTGACGCTCGTCCTAGTTGCTCCTATGTTGGCAAGACAGCCCTGGTATCCACATCTGCGTAAACTGGCCATGTGCGATCCCATCAAACTCCTGTGCCTGTACAATCTGCTCACTCAGTACGAATCCAAGTGATTTGACTGAATTTCAAATTATCGAAAATGAAATGACCGAAAGTGTTTGAATGACCAAAAGTTCGAACACTTTGTTTTCGGTCATTTCAGACCCGATAATTCCGAAGCGCACACACCCTCAGCACACCCCCACCCACACCACCAACATAAACAAACCCCACTTACCTTCTTCACGCTGGTTCCTGCAGCACCAGTTCCCTTTCACTTCCGTGACGGGAACCGGCGCTGCGGGGTCCTTTTTTTTAAACGTTTTTTTAACACGGGACGGCTGCAGGGGTGTCCCCCACAGCCCCTGTTCACTATACCATAAAGTATAGTGAGCGGGGCAATGCGGGGGACACCCCTGCAGCCCCCATTTTCATTAAATGCTACCACCAAAGGATCAAACTTTTGGTGTTTGATCCTTTGGTGGCAGCATTTTTCGAACTTTTGGTCATTTCGACCTTTTTTTAGATCATTTCAACCTAAACCTTCAGTACGGTGGACTAACAGTGCACCCTCAACCTCACTCAATTAGCATGGCTCCTTAGGTCCTAGTTTGGACATCTTGATCTGCCACAAAGATGTATGGATATCTTGAAAGAATCAACGCCTAACAATAGGCACTGTTATTTTGACAAGTGGAGATTTGTAATTTGGTGCCAGGCTAAACAAATCAACCCCATAGAATGTACTCCTTCCCACATTCTAACTTATACGCTCCTGTTGCTAGATGCAGGGTTAGTATTAAACTCGTTAAAGGTCCACCTGGTGGCTTTGTCGGCCTATAACACTTCCACAGTAAAGTCTCATGGTGGAAGGTACCTGTCATTAAGGTATTCATGGAGGGAGTAAAGACTCCACCCTCCAATTGCCAACCCACCGCCAGCATGCGATCTCAATGTTGTACTCGTTAAGCTCATGGGACCCCCTTTCGAGCCGATGCGCAAGTCTAGTCTCAAACACCTGACTTCTAAAACTGCCTTAGGTGCCATCACTTCCATAAGAAGAGTTAGTGAAATGCAAGCATTGTCAGTGCACCATCCTTTCTGTGTTTTACACAGACAAGCTGGTTTTACGTATGCACCCTAGGTTCTCCCCTAAATTTCACATAAACCAGTCTATTGAGCTACCAGCTTTCTTCCACAAGCTCAGCTGAGGTAACACTCCACACACTAGATGTGAGGAGTGGTCCTGTACTATGTAGACCAGACCAGACCGCTAAGAACAGATCTACTGTTTGTCTTCATAGCGCCAGGCAGAGAAGGGATCTCATTTCAAATAATGCCATCTCTAGGTGGATTGTCAGATGTGCTATTCCCTATCAGACAAGACACTGCCTTTTACGCCCAGAGCTCACTCCACAAGGAGCACAGGAGCCACTCTGGCTTTCATTGCAGATGTCTCTAGACCGCATTTGCAAAGCAGCTACTTGGAGCTCCATACACTTTCACTCCGCACTACTGCATTGACACTCCAAGACAGATAACACAGGTGGGACAAGTGGCTCCAAGACCTGTTTGCCCATGAACCTTCTCACATTCCCACCACCTAACACAAGCAGATTCCATAAGCCTCAGAAGGGATACATTACTCAACTGTTTCTGCTTAGATTAACATGCACCCCTCTCAGAGAGAAGGGGCATGGATGCTTATGAGCTTGTCTGATATGTATCTGCTTGGATGCGACTGTACTCACTACAATCTGAGGGACCTCAACACATGAGGTATCATGTATACAGTGGAGGTCGCACTAGGATAGTTATTACTGGCATGGCCTGTCGACTTTTGTTTTCGAGATTCAAAAACAAAATACGCTGCAGCTTCCACTAGATATCAGCCTATGCACAGCATGTGATTGTAAGCAGATGCAAGCATCAGAAATACTATATATATATTCTCACTATCCCTATCGTGATGTGTAGTGTACCCAAACTCCCTCACGCGCCGAGGTCTTTCAGATATTTTTCCGCCCAAATAACTGTTTGCCCTATTGCACAGCTTTTAGAAGACATTGTTATACCTTGTTTATCCACTTTGACGATTATCCCCTGATAGGCATAGCACAGTCAAAAGTTACTAAGACGACAGTGGACTTCGACACCTAAACTCCGGCTGCAGGGACGTCCTCGGGCTGGCCTACACAGTAGGTAGAGTGGGGTTGGGGTGGTCATCCTTTCTGCTGTCTCTCCTCTTCCCCCTTCTTTGCCCCCTAGGTCTGGTCATCACCTTTCTTACCTTTTGCAGTTACCTTTTTGCTATGGAAAGGACACCATTTAGGTTTTGCCCCTCTTGCAGGGCCAGATACCCTTGGAAGGACGAGCACGATAAGAGCAATAATTGTCTACCCCTTGAACACGCCAAAGCGTGGCCTGTAGACTCCTTCGACCTAAAACGCTTAAGGAGCGCTGCGTTAAGCGGTGGGTTTCCTGCGGCATGTCACGGCCTGGATCTTCCGCTGCTGCACCCGCCGAAAGTGACAGGGGTCCTAGTGATGACCAGGCATCAGTGTCGGATGCCATAGACCTCACAACTGAACTGACCCCTCTAGGTCTGCCACGCCCTACCCCGCTAGGCCTGACGTGAGTCACGCTATGGGGAAAACACCCAGCGACAGGGGCGTACAAGATCGCCACACTAAACACAACCCCGATCCTGGTTTCACCGGTTCTGCCGAAACAGGCGCAAGCGCCAACAGGACCGCCTAAGATTTCAACGGAATCCTCTGATCTTCAAGATCAACAGCCTTTCTGGATCCGCAGCAGCGCCTTGCGACTGGGCCTTCAAAAAATAAGGGCACTACCTCAAACACATCCGGCCGTCTAAGCGCGCCCAGCGAACGCTCAGATGCCCTGTAAGGCCCGGTAGGGAAAACATCGACCGCTAGGCCTCCTACTCATACGCCACGCCCCCACTTCGCCGAACATCGCCGAAAGCATCGATTGGATTGTTGCAGCAGTGGGGCTGAAGGAGAAGTCTAGACAACGAAATGCAAGGAGGGAACACGTCTAAAACGCGCCGCATCACCCCGTTGGTCAAGATGACTAAGAGGCTAGTCAATAGCCTTTGGCTAGCGCTATTGGGAGAATTTCGGGGACATAGGGAGGAAAATGAAGATTTTCCACCCTCAAACCCTTCTGGTTCATCGAAATGTACCAAAGAAAAATTCAAAGGGTGCATGGACTGTTTGGAAAAGTTTGTCACTTTCAGAGCAACCTACCCCCAAGAGACCTCGGGAGGACCCTCCCTTTGGGCCTGCTTCTAAATTTCCTAAACATTTTGGACTTTCTCTAGAACATTTCACTTCTATCCACCCAGAAGATCCAAATGGACACTTATCAGGACACTTGTGATGAGGAAGAGGATACTACCTTCCTACAAGACTACTGTGGATGACCAGGCGGATCGCACCGAAGGCTGGGAAAACACTCACCAGGTTGAGACAGAACCATGGGCGCTCCCTACTCATGACTAGGACATGGATGTCCTATGTTTGGATTCCTCTCCCTCCACTCCGGCCCGCCAGGCTTCCCCAGTGGACGATCAGATGGCATTCAATGCCATCTTACGAAAGGCGGATTATTTTAAAATCACCACCCAGGAGGCCCTACCTGAACAAGATTTCGTGGAGGATATTCTTAAAGAAAAACTCCGTCCAGCCAAGCCATACCTCTCCTGAATTCCATTAAAAGGAGATTGGCTCCTTCTCTTGTCACGCACGACCAGGGCAGTTGATCCAAGGGTGGAGAAATAATTTCGTCCATAGTCTACTGACCCTACTTATAAAGGCCACGCCACCTCAACTCCCTAGTGGTTACCACCACCCGGAAACAGGCAGGAGGACCAATTGCTACGGGAGAGGCACCTCTCAATAAGGAGTCAATAAGATTGTATGCCTTGGGTAAGCGAATTACCACGGCAGTTGCTTTTACCACACGCATAACAAACACTTAGTTGCTTGCCAGTTATGCTGATGTACAGTGGAACCTTATACAAGGTAGTCTCCAGGAGGTGGCTGAACCCACAGGAACTAAATTACTCGCTCTCGCGGCCGAGGGCAGGCAGGTCAACCAAAATGTACTAAACCATCTCGATACTGCAGGGACAGCAGGAATATCCCTAGATCAAGGCACCCTGCTCAAACGGCACGCTTGGCTCCGAAACTCTGGCTTCAAGCCGGAGACCCATGCAGCTTTTATTAAGTTTATTGCAAAATCACCCAAAAACCCTCCCAGTTCCCACCGGTCCTTCAAGGCCAATCCCATTCCGCACAAAACATGTGCAATACGGGAAACAACTGGAACTCGGGACAAGCATCCAGCACCCCCGCCAACTACCACCAAGGGGTCAGCAGCACGGCAGATGCCCAACTCCAGGGGAGCCATATGATCTACGGATCCAGGTCCTCTCCCATGCCACCCCAGTGTCGAGTGTCGCCCACGGGTACTGTGTGGAATTTGCCCGACCCCCCCCCCTGCAATTCAGACCGCCCAGAGCATGACGCCAGATCATCTGCGAATCCTAATACAAGAAGTAGAGGCACTTCTGGGAAAGATGCCATAGAAGCCGTCCTATTCTTCAGGTAAATTAGGGTATTTATTCAGTGTACTTGCTTGTACGCAAAAAGGACCCCACCATGCACCCTGTGTTAGACTTGCGCCCAGCGAACAAATTTGTCAAACCTCAAAAGTATCATATGTTAACCCTGCAGGAAGTAATCCCACTGTTGAAATGGGGGATCACATGGCAACACTGGACATGAAAGATGCATACTTTCATATTTCAATGTTGCCAGCGCACAGAAAATATCTAAGGTTCCTGATAGAGGACATGCACTATCAATTCAAAGTACTCCCCTTCGGCGTTGCCTTGGCGCCAAGGGTGTTTACAAAGGTTCTGGCAGTAGCGGCAGCACACCTGCGCAGACTGTCCCAGTGTACCCTTACTGCCTGCTGCCGTGGCGAGTAGAATTATGCTCTTTAAGCCCCTCTGGGCCTCTGCTGCACCAGAGAAGCAGCATTGTGTGCGCCCCATTCCCTTTGGTGCCCCTCCTTGTCCCCCAGCCCTCCCTCGCTTCCCAACTTCTTCCGCTGCCCGCCTCCCACCGTCCCTGATTGGCCATCCTGGCCCACAACACCGGCCCTGATTGGCGCCTGGATAGAATCAGCTGGGCCTACCGACCCCGCCTCCCACCGTCCCCGATTGGCTGCCGGCCCGCGCCCTCCCCCTGATTCTCCTTCATTCCCAGCCCCCTGCTCCCATTGGTCCTCTCGGCCCTCATCACTGCTCCTCCCAGGGCAGCCCTCTGCCCGTGCAGCCCTTCGGCTAAGGGCCCCAAGGCAAAAGGCTGCTCCTACAAGGCGGCTCCAAGATGTGTCTGCCGGTGTCAGCAGGGAAAGCCAATGAAGCCACGAGACACCGACAAAACTGTAAGTGCTGGCATGGGTGGGGAGTAGAGCAATTACTCTACTTCAGAAAGCTCCTGCCACTCTTACCTTTCAATGGCCTAGACTGCTACAGACCTATACCATGCATTATTAAAGAGATATGTGACCAGCAGCCTAAACCTATTCATGGCTGGACAGTATAATGTTAACTAGTACCATACCCGAGAGAACCACAATGATAAGCCTGCGCCAAATCTAGACAGAAATGTGATTCTTAGCATGCACCACACTTAGAATTCTGAACCTGCATCTAGATAGAAATGTGACTGTTGGCATATGCCACACCTAGTCGAATTCTCAAGTTAGTCTGGGCCAAATCTAGACGGAGGTGTGATTGGTAGCATATGCCACACTTAGATGGAATTCTCAAGGAACCACTAACCTCCAATGGTCTCCTCCACTGGGCTTTGCAGGTTCACTATGCAGTAACTAACCTTCCCATGGGATTAACCCCCCAACTGGGAGCAGGCCAGTCTCCCAAGTCCTTTGTCCATCACTCCATCACTCAATCACATTGTCACATTGACCCTTGCTGAACGTATCCCTAAAGGTTCCCCCCTTCTGCAAACATTTGCAGTTCAGGGTGCCATGAGATTTTAGTTTCTGGCAAACCTTCCTCCTAGCTTGGTTAAAGGGTTTGGCCAACTACCCCAATCTCCATTGTAGGTATGGCAGGGGGAGAATTATTCCCCTTCAGATTTCACTCCTTTAACTTTGGGTTTCCGGGTTTTGACTTGATTTGTTTGAGACCTACTCTGTGGACATTCAGCAGTGTTCCCTGAAGACTTAGTTTCTGATTTCATTCCGTAATTGAGCTTTGCAGGGGACTTGCCACCCCTTCATTGAACGCAAGAGTTAAGGGATTTAGCTCTCCCAAAAACTGAGCAAAACAGCCTGCGAAATTACTAAATGTTTACAGGCATGGTTGTATGAGGGGCACAAAATGAGTAACCGTATAGGAACACTATCAAACTATCAATGTCCTAACAACTGGTATACATGTCAGAAAATCGACCTGGGGAAGTAAAACACAGTGCAGCCAAATCACATGTTGAGAAATTGCATTTTCTTACGTAAACGGGTTTAAATGTCAAAACTGGTGGAATAGACAATTGGAATGCGGTTTTTATGCACATTACAGGAATCATAATAAAGTGAAAGTATAATAAGGGCATACTCCCCAGCTACATGTCTGGCATTAGCCAGCCTGAGTCCAATGTTGCCATGGAGTTGCCTTTGAAGCTCCTCCAGTTGAGTTGAGGGGAGGGGCTGCTAGAAAGTCACACCTGTGTCCTGGAAATCTATTGTACCAGGCTGGAGCACTGCCACATAGTCTGAAGAGGGTGCAAGATCCACCACCCTTGCCTATTCATATGCCCCAGTGGCTGGTCCACTTGAAGGGAGGCAGAACCTGTTCCCAGGAAGCATAGTCCTTTGAAGCCAGGCCAGGAAAAAACCTGTTCTGTGGCTTCAGCAAATTTATTTTTATTTCCTGAACCAGAAAGCAAGACTGTAGGAATGTATCCTACATGCGTTTTAAAACCACCCCCACCCACATTGCTATGCAAGGACTGGGCCTTAATTCAACAATTCACTTTTAAACCGACATTTTCTTGTTGTGGTTAATTTTCCTTGGCTGTCACTTTACAATGTGGTTTTCTCTTGCATCTAGATTCTAAACATTTGTAGCCCTAGTCAATTTCTTATACACAGAAATCTGTTCAAGGCAAGGGTCCACTGAAACTGAAGAGATGGGGCTTGTGAATTGTTCAGCTGTGATATTTTGTTGCAAAAGTAGAGCATTTTGTTTTTTTTCATACGCTTGTGCGAAGTTCTGTTATTTCACAGATCTTGCCTGTCATTCAGACATAGCTGGGTCTCACTGGAACAAAACTGTGTACTGTTGAAACAGTGGAAAAGGGCATCAGGGCGCAGCCATTTTAAATGCCAAATATCTACTTTTTCAATGGCAAATTTTGAGCTGGTAGCGTAGCAGCGCTGCTTTTCAATTGTTTTCTTTGGTGCACATAAGTAAAACACTGGCAGCCTTTCTTGTGGTGGTCCATGTTCCATCTTGCCCCATATGTGCTTGGCAAAGACAGCGCAGCCATTATTTTGGTGACTGCAAAACAGTTTTGGTGCAATGGTGCTCAACAGCCAGCGCAGCTATTCTACTGGTATTGCTGAAAAATGCCGTTTGGTGATGTAGGGAGTTTTGCTGGGCGGATTATTCTTGTAATGACTTCCACCAGCTAAAGCCACCTTTCACCAGGAAAGTGAGAACCTAGAACACTCTTTACTTTGCTATTCCAAAAGGGTTATACTCACATGGTCACTTGCTCCACAGGTTACACAATCCACTGGACTGGTGTATGTAGGGAGACTTCGTGTCCACCTCTTGCTTGGGATGTCGAGTCCTAATCTCATTTTGTGATCCTGTGGTGATCATGTGACTTACACCCGTTCTTTTCTTTTCTGCCTCAGAAAGCTACCCCTTCATGCATGTTTGTCCTCTGGGATACCCAAAGGTCGGCAGCAATGGCAAGCTGCTTATGATCACTCCTTTGAATCTGCTGCTTCAGCTCAGGGGAGCAAGAGGCAAACAATCCCAAGATTAATCATGCCTTAAAAAGTGGTTACTTTATGGCATTCTATGCAGCTAAACAATTTCTTCAAGGAGTCATTCACAAATGATCTTGTGGTCTCTGGATCTCTCTTGTCCTGGGCAGAAGTTGTAAGAAGAGATTGCTTCTTCTTTTCTCTCTGGCTTTGACAACTGATGGCACTGCAGCCCTTGGGAACCCTGCTGAGCAACCATGCAATCTTATCACTCAATCACCTCTTGCACCACACTGGCATACTCCAAGCAGTTAATCTTTCTTCATCATGCATGTTCAATGCTTTGGAAATCTTGGATGAGAAGGGCACCCAGGGCCACTTGCCAACTCCAGCTGGAATTCTGTCCTGTTTTTAACTGTCCAACTCCAGTTCTTTCTCTGAGCCCAAGACTTTAAAATGAGACCTACATCCTTTTTTCAGTGCTAGCAATTACCGCAAGACAATTGCTACTGCTAGCCCTCCCCCAGCATCAACTGCATCACTAGATACAGGCAATGGAATTCTTCTAGATGCCCTGTGATCCATTAATCTCTCGCTATCAGAACGGCTTTAACTCCAGAGGATGGCAATCCTCTGTATAACCACATTTTAAAATGTTCTACCTTGAGAACAGCAAGAGTAGTCCTGGCAAGTTTCTATTTTTTAGGAGTAGGTAACTGTTATAACCCTTAAATGTTGGCGTTCTATGTAAACAGAATTGTAGTTGTACACCACTGAACACTGGGTACCCAACACCGTGTCCTCCCGCTGAGCACCATGGATTTCTAGCATTTGACATGGAAGAGACCGATTTTAGGAGGGCCCCCTAGTTATAATGAACACTGAGCTCTGAGAGCTTAGTCAAAACCCAGGTGGAGTGGTGAATGTTCAAGGCTTGGTCTCAAGTGAGTGGGGCCAGAGGCCCTCAATGAACCCACAGTAATGCACACAATTCAAAGTACACTTACCAAAATAGTTTGGGCCTTATGAGCACAATGGAAAATGAATCTTAACAAACATTCATTTGTAAAGCGCACTAAATGCAGAGGCATCAAGACGCTGGCTACATAGGTAGGCAGAATGTAAAACCGAGAATAAAAACAGTAATTTTTAGGATGTTAGTCCCGTAAGGTTAACTTCATTTGTAAATGATAGTCTTAATTGTGGAAGGCCCAGAGTGATTGCTAGTGGTACGGTGTTTGAATTCTTAGTTGCAGTCACCGGGAAGTTCTGCGCCCCTTGACCTCTAGTGTGAATCTGGGATAAGTGTGTGAGTTGATGGTGCGGGTAGGTCTTGCAGATCCCACCTTTGTGACCTTTTGCGAACGTTTTGTACCTTTGAGCAGTTTTCGAGATGCATTTGTGGGTGATGGCAAGAGTTTTGAAGATGAAAAGATCGGGAGATGTGTGCATTTATTCTGGCGGCTGAGATGTGCTCTTTGGCTCAGTATATTCAATGCCGCTCCGAGCATTGTTTTGAATTAACTGTAATCTACTACTGTTTCGAGCCGAGGTGCCAGCAAATTGGCATTTGCATTTATCCAGTCTTGAGCCCATCAGTGCACATGCGAATGGTGAAGCGGTTGTTGATTGAGAGCTAGGACCTGCAGGCATTGATTAGCGGTGTAAGCTGCATGACGATGCAATGGCGTTCACTATGTTGCTAACAAAGCATGTCCAGTCCAGGTAGACGCAAAGGGTCTTGACATTTTGGGATGGTGATGCTGTCGATGACTAAGGATTTGTATTGGATCAAGTTTGCTGAGTAGTTTGCAAGCTGACCAGGAGAATTTCCGTCTCGTCATTCAGGCATAGCATATGAGTGGCCATCCAAGCTTGAACGGTTTGGTAGACTTGGAGCAATGACGTAGAGTAGTTGCTAGTGACGGGGAAGGAGGAGTTGTGTGTCAGCCTAGCTTGTGTAGGAAATGCTCGTCATCAAGGCGGTTGAATAGAGGCTTTGTGAAAATATTGTACAGCGTGGGTGAGACGCAGGAGCCTTGGGACACCATGAGACTGGGGAAGCTGCGCTGTCTGAACCCTCATGGATCTGTTAAACCTGAAGGAGCGGTCGCTTTGGCAGAGCAGTGAGCTGCTGCAGTGAGGTTTTGGCACAGGATTTGGTGGCCACGAGTTTAAAGGCTGCTGACCAGTAAGAGAAGGGCCACAACGAGTCTCTGAGATCATCCAGTTTTTTAGCTGTGCTGTTTCTGTACTATGGCCAGGTCAAAAGCCAGATTGTCGCAGAGTTGGGAGGTTGTTGGATTTGATGTGCAATTGGATCAGGAGGTATGCTGCTAGGAAAGATTTCTTTACAGCACCTTTCCTTCCATTTCAATGACCCCCAAACTTTGCTTTTATTTTTGATTTGCTCTTTTTTGCAGTGAAGGCAGCTTCACTACACTGGCTTTTGCTAATTTGTTATGGGGGACCTGACTTGTCCTTCAGGATAATCAGTACTGGAAAACATTGTTTTCCCTAGTCTTGATACTTTGTTGCCACTTTTGATAACCTCTTATCATTGTACCATGCAGTCAAATGGGGGACACTTTGTGTTTTGCCCTAGACTAAAACTGTGTGCCTAAGGGAAAAAGCTGGTGGCAGCAGGTTTTCGATTTTATTTTTGGTGTGATTTACTTTAGCCTTACTGCGTTTACCATGTTTGACTACCTACCAACTTTGGCTAGTGGCCAAACATGGCTGTGCCACATTGTCTCTTGGCCATCTTGTCTTCAACACTTCTTCTTGGCCTGTGAGGCCAGGAAAATACTTATATGGACTACCAGTGCCCAGGAAAGCGGAGCAGGATACTGCAGGCCCATGGGTTTTAGCTGCCAGGAAGTGGGCTGGGATTGTCTGGTTTCAGTGTGAGTGGCATGCATGACTTTTGCTGCCAGTGATCCCGATTGGAACACTGCTTGGGGGTGGGGGACATGGGTGGGGCTGGTCAGATCTGTCATTGGCTTGTGCGAGTTTCTACATTTACATGGCCTTTTTTGAGAAGGGGGCCCACCCCTCCCCCCGCACCCACTTCGGAGAGATCCTGGAATAAACCAACGGAGCCAAGAAACGGGTCAAGCTGCAAGATTCATGAGACTGGAGACCCGTTAAAAGAAGGCTTGCCGGTAGAGCACGGTCTTGTGGAATTTGCGAAGGAGTTGCAACCCTTTGAGTGGAGGGAACAGCCATTCTCGGCTCTGAGTCCTACAAAGAGCCTTTGGAAGTGCCCCTGGACCGCCCAGTGGCTGACCCGCTCAGTTTGGGCTAACATGCTGCAGATGTCGCTGTTGGGTGTGGAACTTGGGATCCTTTGCTTGTGCAATAAAACGTAACTCTGCGAAATGTGGTCCTAGCATCAAGGAGACATGAGATGGGTGAAGTCTGACCGCTGCAAGTGAATCCCTCTATTGCTGTGCATCAGTGGCAGTCTGCATCTGCTTGCCTGCGTCCAGTCCTGTCCAGAGGGGCCCAGCATAGATTACTTTTGCATTTTTCAACTGGAAGACTTTGCACCAGCATTGGTCGCCTACTGCAGAAGTGTTTGAACCTGCAACCCGTGGGGATCAAGGGCTCAGGCTTGACTGTGGGAAAAGCGACCTTGGACCCTCTTCAGACGTACAAAGTCTTACTAATCGGTGTCACGATACTTACCTGAACCCGTAACACCAAGTTTGGTAACTTTTGTAATAGTTTGGCTTTGCATTGCTTCACACAAATTAATTATTTTTTTAAACCGGGACTCTGCAATGGAACAAAGTTGATAATTACACGTCTACAAAGACACAACATAGAGGTCTGTGTGATTGATGGAATTTAGATACTGTTTTTATACCACGCATACTTGTCATTCCATCTAATATGTTTAGCTTTTTCAATGACCATGGTACCTACACCATCCATGGTAATTCCGATATTTAAGGGGGGACTGAGGTGACCTAAATTTTCGATTGCTATTGACCTTGAAAATGTTAGAAAGTCGTATGTTACCCTGGAAACAGCTAGTATTGACAAGCTCTCAGGAGCTTGAGTTGGCGATCCTTGCGTTTTTTTAAACATTTTTTTAATATAACCCTCTTAATACCTGTTTGGTTTCTAAGCACAGACACCAGATTCAAACCTGTTGCTCTGCGTGGTCTTGCTGCCAAGACCAGCACATTGACCCTGTGCGCTTTTCACTTGACTATTGCTCGTTTGTAGCCCTTTGCTGCAGAAGTGGACTTGGATGGTTTCTTTTTCAAATTGGTTCATGCCCCTTAGTTTTTTAAAACTATTTTTTTTTGCTTTGTCATCTGGGATCAGGAATCTATAAAGTGAAATGGGTTTGCCTTTCCGTGGGGTAAGTGGTGCCATGGTGTTGATGGCCCAGATATGGGTTTGATTTTCACAAAACACTACTAAACCTAATAAACATCGGTCCATTTTGTCGCTTGGCCTTCTTCATGCCTGATTTGGTCTGGAATAGTCGTATGGAAAAGCCCTTTTCTGGGAAAAGTGAAGGTCTGTGGCTGAATCCGAGGTCTGTATGGAGGCAGTCCACACCCAAGCCAAAGTGTTGTTGCTGGGCAGGTGTGATGGCCAAAGGCTCTGGGATTGCACATCCCCTGGCAGTTAGACTGGTGAGGATTCTTACCATTGGTTGGCTTGTGGGTGACAGCCCAAACCTTGTATAAATACTTTTCCAGCCATTACAGTGTTGGAGAGACTCCGTCGGTTGTCGATGGGCTGAACATCCAATTGAACATCTTGTGCAACCACGCCCTGCTCTTCTCCAGATGGCCTTTCAGTGCTTCAGCCCATGGACTGGTGGGAACAACCTTTTCAAACCCTGCTTGAGGATCCATGGCTTCAGAGGATTCAGAAGTCTCTGGACAAACTAATTTGGTCTCTCCTGGGTACAGTCTTGAACGCTGCAGATCGTCAACTTGTGGAACACCGGCCCCTGCATTTTCAGCCTTTTTGACTGAAAAGCTGTGCAGAGCCTGCTCCTGTAATGAGGGTTGCCTGTCGCTGACTGATTGTGGTGACTCCTGCTTCAACCCATCTCCGTGTCATGGCGGTCTCCTGCTTCTTGAAGGTCTCTGGTCTACCAATGGTGACCAGCTATCCAGTCTCCAGTCTCCAGAGCAGTCTCGTCTGGAACTGCTGACTAATCTGATGCAATCCTGATGCCAAAAGGGACCACTCCACCTGCAGCCCAATGGCCTCCCTCAACCAGACAAATCCCCGAGGGTACATCCAGCAGATTCTGGAACTCCTGAAGCTGTTGCTGAAAAAGTTTGGAGAGGTGGTGGGGTTTTGCATACCTATTTCTGCCCCACCATAGGTTTATGGTTTTATGCCCATATAACCCCATCTCCCCTTCCCCTAAGATTGGTGCTAGTCACCCTGCAGTCTGGCTTCCACCCCATGAATGGTGGGATTGGAGGGAATGTTGTGTAAGAATGTGTGCAGTCCAACTGGTGTAGGACTACACAACTTATCCTTGGTATTAGGTAGCCCACCTTTAATATATGCCTGCACTACACACGTTGGTAGTGTGACTGAGCAGCCAGGCTTATTTTAAGAGGGGTAATGTGAGCTGTAAAATGCATTCAGTACACACAAGTATCCAATTAAACACTGACACTTAAAGTTATATAATTCATTTATACAAAAAGATATTGGCATTCTTTAAAAAGCAGTAATTAGATGTAACAATCTCAAGTTGGAATTCAATTTAAAAAATGAACTAAGGGGGTGAGTAAATCATTCATGTTACACATGTTCCATCACCTTTGCAGTAAAGGTTAGGGTTAGATCAGAACCGACTGAGAATCCAGCAATTATTACTTATCAAAGGGATGCAGTCTGTCTATTATCCCAGCATTAAAGTGTTCATTTAAAACCTGTAGGGGAACAAGCACTGCCAATGGGTTCAGAAGGAGGTCTCCAGGACAGCCCAAGTCAATAGTCCACTCTGATGCTTGTCTTAAATAATGGGTGTTGAAAAGAGTAATCACAGCAACTCTGGAGACTCATTTAGAAAGCACAAGCTGGAAGGCCAATGCAGGTACGTTGAGGTCCACTTTTAGTGTAGGGTTAAATTCCACTCCCAAAGATGGGGAGGCCCCCAAATGGTGGAAGGATAATGTACCCCAAGCCCTGCAGTAACTTTGAAATGAAGTTGTTCCAGTTTGGCGCCTTTTTCTCAGTGCCAAAGCTCTGGTTAGGATTTCCTTGATCCATCGGTCCTGGACTCTGCTGAGGGGACTCTGGACATGGATTGCTTGCTTCTGTAGGGTCCTCTGGATGCCCATGAAGATCTGGCCAGATTTGCACTTTAAAAGACAATGCACTCACATTGGTACCTCAATACCCGTTGAGTTGGTTCCATCAGCCTAAGGGGAGGAAGTCATCCTTTACGGGTCTTGCCTGTCGATTTGAAAACTGGGTCAGCACAGCAGCAGGGCTTCATCGGGCACTTCACAGTCCAGGAGGGTTCTGGCGTCTTCTCTCTTCGGATGTTGTCCTCCAGTGGTCAACTGCTTAGTTCCAAAAACCTCACTTTTTATGTGAGTTTCATTCACAGCCCTGGGCTGTCAATCGCACAGTGGGGTGGCTGTCCTGCAGGACAGCCAGCCGGCCAATTGGAACTGGTTTCCCTCTGACTCAACTAGGGACAGGGACGTTTCGGGACCCTCCCTCACGTCCTGCCTTTCCACACACTGGAGCCTTTGCAGGTTTCAGGGCTGAAGCCAGCCAAAGGCAAATCACACAACTCAAACCTGATGCAAACAGAGTAAAATGCCAGAAGAAACTAACTAATGGTGAAAAAAGACTTGGGGAGAAGAGGGGCCATTTTTTAGAAGTCTCCCTTGTGTGCAGCACTGCAGCTGAGGTATCCGCCTGCAGATGCATGTCACTAGGTGGTACAAAACTCACTGCTAAGTGAGTTAGTGTAATGTTACATGAGGAATGGGTTAAAGGATTTGCAGTGTAACCCCCCCCCCCCCCCCCACCGCCCCCAGCACTCCACATAGGGTGTGTGCTTGACCCATAAAGTAAAGTAAGACAGGGGTCATCTTACTATTCTTGGGAACAGTAGTTCACCCAAGAAAATGTAGTGCAACATTAGGTCGAAGGGACTTCTCAGTGGCACTGCACTAAAGGTGCTGTCACAATACAAAAGCAGATGCCTATGGAGTTTACCAGACTCCATAAAACAGTAGGGGACATAGAAAATTATAGTGAACACATGAGGTGAAAAAAAGGACCCACTCAGGAGTAAACATCAAAAAGGCCAGAGTCCAGAACAAGAGCTGCAGGTCTGTAAGGTTAAAGGGAATTGGCACAGAAATAAATGTAAGAACTCTGCCTGCTTTTTTTTCTGCGTGTTTTACTTGCATCTGTTGGCAAATCAGCACACTCCACATATTGTGGAACTGGTGAATTCGGTTTTCTACCAATGTACTTGCCTGTCCTCAACTGGTCCTAAATTGCAATTTCACTGTTTGTTTTACCGTGCAGTTACTGTGATGCTCTTAACATTGTTTAAATGTTATCTGCAACTTGCTCTTGCTAAATACACTCCCTCTAGATCTCTACATTCCTCTGGTACCAACTTTGTGTGTCAAGCGTTTTGCGAGGTCTGGAGGCCGACCTTTCCTCAGCTTGCTCCCTCCTATGGAACAGCCTCCCCCTTCGTCTTGAGCTGGACCTCCTCAAATTCCGAAAGCTCTTCAACACGTTACACACCCACCCACACCAATTGGCCTGGCACTTACTGGCCTTCACCACTGTAGGCCCGCACTTCTTTATTACAGCTTCAAGTTCCCTAGCACTTCCTACACTGGGCACTTCCTGCTGCTCACTCACAGGCACCCCAGCACCTACCCCGCCTTCCCCCCCTCTCCTCTCTGAATTCTCACATCCTAGTTGGTTCGTCTTTTATCCTCCGTGTATTTGTTTTCTATCCCTTGTTACCTCCCTGTTGCCCTGTGGGCGCTTTGCAATACAATTTACATGTTCGATAAGCACCTAATGTGCAACAAATAAGTTATGCAATAGGAAGCAAACACAAAGGTCTGAAATGTGTGGACTTGATGAACCCTAACTGACCCCATGTAATCAATTTTTCTGTTCTGAAAGTTATAGCTGGCATTTGTTGCACAACTGCCTGTTGCATGTTGTGTAGTTCACCCCCAGGCCCCAAATGTGTGCTTAAAGTGCTTACTCCTCTACAGTTGCCTCTCTGCTATGCAAACTCCTTATAAAATGAGGATACACCCTGTTAAACCAACTATGATTGAAATATCTGGGTCTTAGAAATGAGGCCTAAGAAAAATCTTGTGACACTACCTATTTACATGTTGAAAATGTTTGAAAAATCCAATGTAAAATATCTGAATATTCCACCACACCAATGTAGCATTTCAGTGTTGCCTTTGATAGGCTCTGGATAATAAATGGAATGCTCTGCCTCTTGAGTTAAGAAATGACCCCTACCTGGAGTAGAAACTGCTGCTTATGTATCTTTTTAGTAATTACTGGGCTTGGCGTACCCCTGTCCTATTGCCTCCCTCTCACACCTCCCTCTCTCTTATCGGCTCCCTTATGCCTCTGGGTCACTTTGGATGCGCCTTATAAATAATCTAAGGTAAAGATACCTAGAGGCAAGGTTATGCCAAGCATGGGAGTGCATTACTGTAATTGAGCTCCAAATGTTTTTCCATTGAGCACAAAGTAATGGAAACGATAACTGCAGTGTGCTTTCTTCTCTGCAACCTGGACACCAGTGGTGTTCAGAATCCATCAATCCTTGTTATATAGTATTGCTGGTCAACCATCATGTGATCTTTTAGTTTGGATATATGCTGTTTATGCACTTCTCTACACTCTTTACAGGTTTACGTTTGTTGTGAAATTGGGTGACAAGTCCTTCCCAGCGGTTACTGCTTCAAGCAAGAAGTTAGCAAAGCAGTTGGCAGCCGAAGCAGCCGTTAAGGAGCTTGCAGGAGAGTCTGGGATGTTGAGCATTCCTGAAAAGGTATGGTCAATTTAGTGCTGGGCTGCCGTTTTTTAGTTCATTGTGGCCATTCAGTCTCTGGACATTTTTCTTTCTGGTCAGAGTTCTTGTCCACCTTAAGTATGTCCACGTTAAGTATAACAATCTAATTCGTAAACCACATACTATTCCTGTAGCTGGGTACACCTCAAACTGCTAGCTATGGTACCCTAGCACACTTTTGCTTGGGCAACTCTTTTAGTAGATTGTGGTGTAGCCACTAGATAATTTAGTTTGTTCATTAACCAGCCACTTAAAAATAACCTGGCTTGTGTGTTGCGCAAGTAAATGTAAGACCTGTTCTGTAGGTGACAAAGGCGAAAACTGTGTCTGAGAATGATGATTCCACATCGGATGTCCCGAAATTGACACCAGAAGACCTTAATGCTGCCAAGTCGGCCCATGTTGGTGACCTCATAAAATATCTGAATGCAAATCCTGTCAGCGGACTTCTAGAGTACTCGCGTGCCAATGGTTTTGCTGCTGAATTCAAGCTTGTGGATCAGTCCGGACCACCCCATGACCCAAAGTAAGTATTGCACCTGTTGTACTTTTCCTCAAGTTGAGAACCTAAATTATCAGCTTATTTCTAATTTTTAATGGTCTCATAACCCATTCTGCAAAAGTAAGTTAACCACCTCTTGACAAACTCTGCAAAACTGTCCTTGCACTCAATTAGTGTCTGAATTATTGGCATTATGATCACTCTAACAATAGATACTGAAAAAGGCAGCCCAACCAACCTTATGCAGTGTAGATGAGGGTTATGCTACTCTAGCTTGGCATACCTGCCTCCATGTTTGTGTTATGCTGTTGCTTTAGTCTTGCTCTGTTTTGACCCTACAATGCACTGTCCTCCCTGCATTGCTGCCAAAGCAAAGCCTTTGTGTTTATGGGCTGTGGTGTTTCCAAGCTTCTAATTCCAGTGCTTGATTGTGTGCACACTGCGTCCTTGCAATTATGGGCCTATTCTGACTTCTTTGTCTTGACTACTGTTGCGCTAGTATACTGGTGTATGTGCAGTCTCTCGATCGTCGGTACTTTATTTTGAGTCTGAGCTGGTGATCTGATTCCTTTCCTAGTGGCATCTCCTCATGGGTCTGTCTTGGCGCTGGTGTTGGGCGCCTTGGCTTGATTTCCTGCATCAGAGCACTGGCCTAGTCTTGTGCCGAATCAGCCTTGTATATGCTGCCCAGTGCTTTTGGTGATGCTCCCAAGTATTTTGGGTTTATCTTTAGGCACACCTGGCAGCGCTCTACAGTGTGATCCGGGGGTAAAAAACTGGTCTTTCCACCAGAATTTGTAATGACATTATGGGCCGAATTTAGATGGTGTTCTCTGATTTGACCCCCTACCTTTGCATAAGGTGGGAAAGAAAACTGCATTGACCAATGTTATAAGTATAACCTCCACCTCAATCTCCCTAATGTACACCTGAAGTTGTGGTTGAATTGCTACATGGCTTTGTTCCTTTTTTTCTTTTGGAAGTACTCTGCACTGACCAAGCGATCACCTGCTGAGCGGTGTAGATCACTTGCTTTGGTTTCATCATGTGCATTGTACACATCGTTGTTTTAACCGTGTAGTTTGCACTGTTGTGCTTTCACGTAGGATGGGGATGGTGTAATAGGAGTGCCCCTGTTGATGCCCAGTTTTAGAATTCAAACACATGGGTAATAATCAAAGCCAACTGCTAGATGGCAGCCTTTTGCAAAGCATGTAATTCCAAGCAAATAAAAGCCAGGCTATTACCACTCCCATGCCTCTTGGTGTCTCACTTAATGCTCTGTCCACGCCTACATTGATGGTAGGCAAAGCTGAAGTGTCTATTACCCTGTTCGTCAACAAGGGTGGGCTCCTAACAAACTGCCCCACTGGTTACAGATGTTGTACATGGATGGATCTTGTGGTGTGAAACATTGCACTTAAATGGTTTTTGGGGTTTTGGGGAAGGACACTGCACTAAAAGACTGCATGTCTAGGCCAACACATGTTGCACCTGGAGCAAACTGTTCAAAGTTACAACGTGCACTGTACTTGGATATCTTAGACTAACACATGCTTGGCACTTGTAAAACAGCATGTGATGTTAGCCCACCTTTACGCTCCTGATCTACGCTGGTACCTCATCACACCCATAGATCCTAAATCAGCATTGCTATCCTGATCTTGCAGTTAGTAGATGGGGGCTAGTAGCGCTCATAAGAACTGGGAAGACAGTTTCATTAAGACTCTCGGTAGCCGGTCTTCTTTCAGTATCCTGTATCTGTTATTGCATGGTAGCCTGCTTGCGCTTGGGAAGTCTTAAGGGCAGCCAACCAATGGTGCAGTACACAGCAGTGCTAGGGAGAATGTTAATTTCTGTGCTAATTTCCTCCCACCTTAGATACCCCCAGCTCTTATGATGGACTTGGGACTGTTTTAGTTCATGAGTGGGACTTTTTTCCTCACTCCCTGTGGTTTTCACTGTTTTTGGAGTCTAAATGCCATAGCCATCTGCATTTTGTATAGTGACAGAGCACCCCAGTGCAATATCACTGAGAAGTCCCCTTTCTCTTAAGGTTTAAATACCTTTTCTTGGGTGAACTACTGCTCCCAAGAAAAGTATGGTGACCTTGATCTTACTTTTTTACTAGGTCCAGCACATGATTTTATTTATATCGCGCTCTTACACAAGTGTTTCAGAGGGCGACCAGGTGAAGGGAGGGGAACGGGGGAGAATCAAAAGCAATGATCTTACTAGGCCCAGTGACCTTGAGAAAACGCAAGTGCATGGTGGAAGGGAAAGTGCATGGAAGGGGGGAGAAATTGGAAAGTGCGGAGCATAGGGGAGAACGAAAAATAAGTCTAAAAACCAATGCAGACTCGAACACAACCACAGCCCTCATTCTACTCGACCTCTCCGCAGCCTTCGACCGTTAGTCATGACACCCTGACCAAAACACTAGAAGACATGGGCATAACAGACACATTACTACTCTGGACAAATTCATTCCTAGCAGACAAAACAGAAACCGTATGGATTAAACCCACTCCAAGAGTTAACGACTGGAGTACCACAAGAATCCCCACGATCACCACTGTACTTCAACATCTTCCAGACTCCGCTTATCTGAATCTTCAAAAAGTACAACATTGCATGCTACAACTATGCAGATGATGCCCAAATATACAAAATCAATGACGCCCAAGCGGATCATTCAACCCTAATCAAGTCTTCAACTGGATGAGTGCTAACAACCTGAAAATCAATCCACGAAAGACTGAAATCATGATATCCAAAGACCAAGTGAACGAAACCGCCATCCCGTGGCCAGCGGAAATGGGAACCCCACATCACCATTTAAGGTAGTAAAAAATCTGGGAGTCCTGATGGAACACCCTAACCTTAGAACCACAAGTAAACGCAACAGTCAAATGTTTTTTTCTCCTACACACGGCAAGAAGAATCCTACATTCCTCTCCTTCACGCACAAAACACTCCCTGTTGCCTTTATCATGTTAGACTATGCAAACAGCCTCTACCTCGGAACTCCAGAATACCTCCTGAAGAAACAACAGATGCAAAATGCAGCCGCCAGACTACTCTTAAAACTATCAAGAGAACACATCACTCCTGCCCTAAAAACACAACACTGGCTCCCAGTAAAACATTGCATCACCTTCAAAACAATGTGCATAACGCACAGGGCAATCAGTGGACAGAGCAGAATTCCTACAAAGAAAATAACAATATACAAGCCAATAAGGCCCCTCAGGCCAAGCAACAAAATCTGCCTGGAACCTAAACCATACCTCAAGAATAAACTGGGAGGCACCTCCTTCTACCACTTGGCTGCAAAAACCCAGAACCTCCCAAAAGATATAAGAAAAACCAAAAATCACCTAAAATTTAGGAAATTACTAAAAACCTGGCTCTTCAACACCACAGACTCAAACTGAAAACCGAAACAAAAGGAAACTATGAATAAACTAGAGTGGACACAGACAACCCCAGTACAGACTGGACATCTCCCGATAGGAAGAAGATCCCACGGCACCTGGACGAAGGATGCCGGTTACAGGGGAACACAGACGACACCCAAACTGAGATGAGTCAACATCCCACCCAACACTCGCCCCACAGCTGCCCCCAGGTACCACATTATAGTGGAATTATCAGGATATTACCATTCACCGCACTATCTGAGCAGTGGACATAGGCAGGTTCACTAGCCGTATGAGTGGGAAGGGAAGACTGGGGTGTTAGGCAGAAACCTGTGCAGTTCCCTCTGGGACCACTGCAAAAGATTTAGGACTACAGGTGTTTGGCAGTAAACCCACTTGGTAGCAGTCTGTACCACACAGATTCACTTGGTAGCTGTGGCTGAGCAGTCAGACTTCCCTCAAGAGTTGGGCAGTATACGGAGTATTCACAATAGGTCAAGAGAACACAATAGAACAAGTAAACACTGACCAGGGCTTAGTGTAAAAGAGAATTATTTATTTAAAACCACATCTAGAAAAACACACAGGCACTAATAGTAAGCAATTCAAAAGCACGGTCACTAAAAGATATACACTCCCTTAAAAGAATATTAGACAAGTCTTAAGTAAAGCCCCACTTATTTTCAGACAGCGGTGAGCGCTTAACGCAAATGGCACTCTAATAATTCATTTTAAAAGGGAGAGAAAAACAGAATAAATTGAAACGGATCCCAACACTTTTTCACAAACACAACAAGGGAGGAAGGCAAAGTAACACTAGGAATTCAGTCAGTAGGCCGGATCCGCTTAAGAGGATCCAAACAAAATGTGTCCAAGGTCACACGGTTGCAGTGCACGAAAGTCTTGTAACGGTTCAAAAAGGAGTTGGACCAAAGAAAGGGACAAGTTGGGTCAAGGCGGCCAGTCCAGAAGGTTAAGGGGTTATTACCTTGTAGCAATCTTTAGAAAGGGAGGCTTGGCAGACACGGTACCTTAAAGTGGTGAGAACACTCCAGCGGGGGCAGTTGTTCCTGGCAGCAGATGCAAGTCTGTGCTTCGTCCGGGGGAAGAAAGCATCTCGTCGGGGAGGAAGACTGGAGGCCGTTGCACTGCCAGGGAAGAAACCAGCCGCAGAGTTTCTCAGGTACAAGGAGCGGTTCCGTTGAATCGCGGATCAGTGGTGAGTGGCTATCCGGCTGCCGGGGTGCTTGGCACTGGCAATTCGACCACAAACCGGTCTGGTGTGCGAAGAAAGATGGTAAACTGGTTGTGCCCACCAGTCAGGGGAAGAAGCCTCTCCAGCCGGGAGATCTCTGTCGTCGGGAAGTGCTGAGTCGGTTCCGCAGGGCTGCACCGGTGGTGGTGTCGTCGTGGTAGGTCGGCTCAGCTTCTCCCTCGTCAGATTCTCAGGTCCTGTGGCGACTTCTGAAGTTCCAGTCCCCAAAGCCCTGCTTTTATGCAGCATACCCCATTCACTCAGCCTAGCTGTCAATCAAACATGCTAAGTGGTGAGCCGGCCGGCTCACCACTTGGGCCAATCACACAAGAGTGCGACTTGAGATACCAAGGCAACTCAGTCCATGGTGCCTAAACCCCCTCCCACACCACCTGTGGTACCCAGACAAAGTGGCACGACTTTTGGAGGCCTCTGTGGAGAAGCCTGCCAAAAAGTGGAACAAAGGGCTTGACTTTGGTTGGAGTCACAGAAGAGAACACAAACGGCATTTTAGAATCGAGTCCTGGCAAAAAATACCAACCAGCGAATTAATAAATAAACCGGTGGTGTGTTCGAGGCTATGAGAACTAAATAATTAAAGTTGGTAGCCTCGAACAATGGTAAAATCCCATAGGGAAATATTTGCAGTCGAATATAAAGTAGTTTCCACTGCCACCAGCCAAAACTCGATCAGGGGGGGGGGGCGGAGATGTGCCCCCTCGACTAACAGACCCCGGGGCAATCGAATTGGCCCGACCAGTACGTCCACAATATGATGGTTTGTACTGGTTTCTGTTAATAATTTGGGACTAGTAAAGCCAATGGTGACTTTACATGCCCTGGGAGACAGTAGTCAGTCCCAGGGTATGGAGTCTATGGTGGGGTCACTATAACACCCCTGTGTTACTGCACGGAGGGTGCTGTGTAACACACATCGTAAAAACACATGAGACCCTATGGAGTAAAGGACCCTATAGCCCATAAAACACATTAACAGTCAAAGGAACACCATAAATAATGTCCAAGAGTGGGAGAAAGAGTCTCACTCTTGGCAGGAGAAAAAAACAAACTCCCGAAATCCAGCAAAGCTGCTGGGGGACTCGCTAGGTTAGGAAATTCAGCCTAAAGAGAGAATTCTCCCTAACACGGGGGAGGAGGGGACCCGTTGTGAAAGGGACCTCGAAGGCTGGACAGACCCAGATCAGGACTGAGACACAGGGATGCCCCCAAGCCCCACCTGGGGAGACTGCAGAGGCCCAGCGCCTCAATTCAGGATGATGCTAACTAACCAACTGCACTAACAATTTCCCACTCTGCATACACCTCTCAAACTACAAACCAAACACAACCACAAACCTGAAGCACAACAAACCACAAACTTCACTACATTGCAACAACAAAGCCAAAAACACATAGACCCGCACAACAATACACAATGACTACCAGACGCAAAACGCCCCAGGCCCAGCCAACGGACCCACCGGCTGAGGTCGCCAACAGCACATCACTGCTCTTCCACTTTTCCCGCTTCTTCCCACTAACCACCCCTCCCTTCCTTTTTCAGAGCCGCAAGAGCGCCAGGGGACCACTCCGGTGGTGATAGTGCCCGGTCCAAATGTCCTTTAACATTAATCTAGTTGGAGGTATTTTGGGCATAGACCCCAGAAAGCCTTTTGGACAATGCGAGGTTTTTAAATGTAATCCTTGCATGCACTGGGAGCCAATGAAGGGATTTCAGAGCTGGCGAGATAAGATCCCAGGACTTGAGGCAAAGGACAAGTCTTGCAGTCATGTTCTGGATTAGTTGTAGAGGGCGGAGAGTGGAGGCAGATTTAGAAAGAAGCTGTTACAGCAGTCCAACCTAGCGAGAATCTGAGCTCGTGAAACAGTGCACTTCTGAGGGAAGGAGAGGAAAGGAAGAGTACCTCTAAGGAGGTGCAGTAAGAAGTTAGACTTTAGAGACGTCTGAGATGTGTGCGGAAGAGGCAAGTGTGGATGCAAAGATGACCCTGAGGTTCTTAGCTTTGCAGGTAGGGGCAGGAGGAGGGCCAAGGGAGGCTGGCCAGAGTGAGGGGAAAGGATGGAGGTGTACCAATGAGGAGGATCTAGTCTTACTGGCATTTAAACAAAGATCATTGGCAGCACACCAATTTTGAATGGCGATTAGGCAGTCGGAGAGGAGGTGGCTGAAGGAAGCCTGAAAATGAGTTGGGTGTCATCCGCATAGCACTGGAAATTTGAACAGAAAATGGAAGTGCAGTAGGCGAGAGTTGCCAGGTATTGGTTGAAAAGCCAGGGCGAGAGGTTAGACTCCTGGGGAACACCACGGGTAGAGAGGGAGATGGAAGATGGGAAGGACCTAAATTGAGCCTGGGAGGGTCGATCAGAGGAAAGTGGTCAGCCAGGCCAGAGCCTGATCGGTGATACCCAGCTTGTCACGGAGACGATTGAGCAGGGTGGTATGGTTGACTGTGTCGAAAGCAGAGGAGAGATAAAGTAGGATCAGGACAGAGGGAATGTTAGTTAAGGTTGGAGAGCAGAGGCCATTTTAAGTGGAGTGCTGGGGGTCGTAGTAGCCCCTTATCCATATTCTCATGTAACATTTTTTGTTACCCGTACTACTTTAAATGGGTTGGGCAGTGGTTTACTTTTTTTCTACCAATGTGTATTTTTACCAGTCTGAACGGGTGCAGTACAGCACCCATGGGGACCATTTTGTCAAATTGGCCCATGTCTTTTATTTGCTATTTTCTGGTTGAGGTCTTTCCTGGCTTTTGCTCTGTAAATTGACAGGTTTGAGCCCTGTTTCTTTGGCCCCTGGCTCTAGTATGTCTGGAAGGACTGGAAGTGAGGGTCCAGAAACTCCCTTGTCTCTGGGTGTGCCTGAATGAAACCAGTCCTGATTGGCCGGCTGGCTGTCCAGGAAGGACGGCCACCCTGCTTGCCGATTGTCACCCTAGCGCTGTGAATGAGAACAAGCTTAAGAGGCGAGGTTCTTGGGACTACAGGCAGTCGACCACTGGAAGAAACATCCAAAGAAATCGTGAAGAGAAGCCCACTCAAACTGCCCTGTGAAGCGCTGCTGTGCTGACCTTTTTCACATCTGGAGAATCTCCAGACTAGACGCCTTCTCCCCTTGGGCTGGTGAGACCAACTAGCCCCGAGATGAACTCCACTTTGGAACAATCCCAGGCTTGCTGTGACTCTCCAGTGCTGCAGAAGCCCATGCCAGAGGTAGTGTCCATTAGAGTGCAAGGTCTTCTGAACAAATCGTTCCAAGAGCCTCCTAAGGACACTTCAGAAGCAGGAAATCCTGATCCAAGTCCCCTCACCAGAGTCCAGGACGGAAGGAGCAAGGGAAGTCCAACCAGGGATATTCATTCTGCATAGTGCGGTTTGCGACTTGTTGAAACCATGGGAGAGCTGAATCTGTAGCTGACTACTCTCCTGAGTACTGCTGCAGGAGCCTGCCAGACATCCTCACTCTGAGGCCCGGGAACAAGGTTCTGCTTGGCTGTAGCAAGGAGGCATCCAGCTGTAACACTTTCTTCAAACCAGAGGTACTGAGGGGGTTTGGGGTACTTGCCTTATTGCCAGAAGTCGTGCTTGCTCACTTAAGTGCACTGGCTTACCTTTTCTGAGTTGATTTGAACACCCCTTGCCGAGGCTTAACAGCTTGTGGTCCTTCAGTGATTTTCTTTAACTATCTGACTTTGTGAAAGACTTTATCCATGAAGTGCATCAGAACTGACTGTCCAATTGACTTTGGCTCTCCTGGCTCCTTAAAGGCACCCTTCTAATCTATTGACTTTGGCATTGCTTGTCCCTTCATAGGTTGTAGTTTGTTTTTACTGCTGGGAAAGGCTTACGTAGATTTTATTGGAGGATTCCAACTGTCTTCATGTAATGAGAAAATATGTTCTAATCTTTCTCCAGCATGGATTCACATGCTCATGAATATTCCGTCAGGCTGGGAATCCTCGGTAAAGAAAAATGTTTCATTTCTGAACTCTTTCTCTCCTAACAACCAATCACTGGTCTCTGGGTCATACTGCCCCCCCAGCAAATGACAAGCACCTCTGGCAGCCATCTTCAGATTTTTACTGCACGTTCAAGTGTTGGGAGTGCTCGTGCTTGGCTCTCGGGCTTTTACTGCGTTTTGTGCTTTTTCAAAGTTTTACTCAATCGAGCTTCAAGCTCCAACGAACGATCTACGTTCCGATTAACAGGGACACGTTTTTTGTATTCTACAGTGCCCCTCGAGGGCAAACCTTTCGCATTTACTTTGTGGAGGATTCCAGAAGCTTCTACAAGGCCTATGCCGCGTGGACATGGCGGTTGAGAAGGACTCCGCGCCCCTGTTCAATATATCTTTTCGGACGACGGGCATTCCCTATGGCTCTACTGCCTGCACTCGGACCCGACGCATGTGGATGCCCGTGTTTTGTTAGGACATGGTGCCCCGCATGCTGAGCGGTGCAGGTGGCTGCAGGCCAAGGCCCCTGCTCTGGGTGAGTCCCGGCAGTATGCCTCCCCTGCCAAGAAGAAAGTTGAGTGGTCTTCTATTACCTTTCGGGGCGCTCCTCCCACGGAGGCCCAACATAAGGCTAAGCACCACAAGTCCACTGTCATCGGGAGCGCTGTTGCGATGGGCTCCTCGGCGGCCAGGGTGAATGCAGCATCTCCAGTGGCTTCGACCACGAGCCAACGCTCAGGATTTCGAAGAGGAAGTGTTGCCATCCGGGCAAGCTCTTGGAGAAGACCAGACAGGCCCTCTGGAGATGGCCCAAGGGGAGCAGGTTTCAGACCCCCCTCTAAGGCCACAGGCTCGACCAAGGCTGTGAAGGCCCGGGTACATCAGAGGAGGAGCTTACAATCCTCCCTTCCAGGATGAGTGATGCGTCGAGCAGGCCCTACAGGAAGGATGACTAAGGTGGCATTGAAGGCTTGGAGGACCAGCCTCCGTCGCCACAGCCACCTCAGCAACCTCCACCCCCCCTCACCCCTTAAGGATGAGACTGATCCTGACACAGCGACAATGGGCACTGGCGACAGAGAGTTGGGAGATCTCCTGTGTCCGTCTCCGAGAGCTTATCTTCACCGCCTGACGAGATGGGCTTGTTTCATGCCATGATTTCATGCCCTGAGAAGAGGATTTTCTATACTAGCGCTGTGAGGCCAAGAGTAAGACCGTACTTTCAATCCCCCTTTGGATGACATTTGGGACGAGGGGTTGTCCCTCGTGAAGAACCCTTCCTTGGCCCCAACAAAGAGGAACCGTTAGAAGAAATACAGGGTGCAGGACTCTGCGCCCAAGTGCTTGCGGTCCCAACCGTCTCTGGACTGTGGTTTCGGCTTCAGCCAAGAAATCTTGACTCCTCCTGGATGCCATGGGGTGAAGAGTTATCACGTCTGCAGCGACTACCATGAAGGCCGCCATTGTGGCACGTTGCAACAGGGCGCTTTGGTTCAAGATTGCTCCCCTCCTGAACTTCCTTCCCGATGACAAGAGGGCGGAAGCTTTGGAGATCCTACAGGAAGGCGAGGTGGCATTGGACCACGCCATTAGTGGCCACAGACAGCGCTGATGCCGGGTTCCGCCAAATGGGCAACAGCGTTTGCCTTCAGCGGGGCTGGCTGAGGGCCACACATTTGCCAGGATGTTCAGTCGAAGGTGTTGGACATGCCCTTTGGGGACAATTTGTTCGGGAAGACGTGGACGAATCTCTTCAGGCCATCAAGGCACACTGATGGCACGCGCCTTGGGCATGCTTCAACGGCGGAAGTCCTTTCAGACTTCTGGGCGGAAGGTTCCCAAGGTTCTTCCAAAGGATTCAGTGGAGGTGCTTGGTCCTACCGTCAACCATCCCGCTCGTCGGCCCAGGAGACGTACAGGGGCATGCCAAATCTGGAGGAGGACTTTGTCATCGCCAAGGCCCCCAAGGTGGTGAGTCGACATCAAAACGGGATTGAACCGGCTATGGCGCCTTGCCCTCACCAGTGCCCCACTGTGGAAGGCCGGCTGGTGAACTTCAGTGTGTGGAAGACCGTCTCCACCGACAGTTGGGTGCTAGGCGCTCTCTCCCACGGACACACCCTGGAGTTCCAATGGAAGTGTCCCCATATACCACCAGGAAAAACACGTCCCGTAGCTTCTGGAGGTGTGTGCCATGCTAAAAAAGATGCGATGGAGCTTGTCCCAAGATGCTCTGGGGCTCAGTGTACTCTTGTTACTTCGTCAAAAAGACCAGCAGTTGGAGGCCCATTGTAGACCTCAGCCATCTGAACAAGTACATCAAATCAAAAGTTTTGGATGCTGACAATTCAGCACGTGTTGGGACAGCTAGAAGAGGGGGATTTTCTATCGTCGCTGGACTTGGAAGATTCCTATTTTCACATACCCCATACACTAGGGCCACTGCAAGTTCCTTCGCTTTGTGGTTCAAGTGCAGCATTACCAGTTCAAGGCTCTTCCTTCAGATTGAAGTCAGCACCAAGAGTTTTCACCAAGTACCTGGCGTCGGCGCAGCTGTGTCTAAGAGGGATCCACGTGTACCCTTACCTGGACGATTCGCTCATCCGAGCAAGCTCAAAGGACATTGCCGTCGAATACACAGCAAAGACAGTCCAAATCCTGACGGATCTGGGGTTATCGGTGAACTATGCAAAGTCCTGCTTGACTCATCGCCGGACGCTCTGTTTCTGGGATCCAGACTTGACGTGTCGTGCCTGGCGTCCCTGTCTGAGGAAAGGATAGGGGCCATTTTGGGCAAGGTGCAACAGCTGTTGTCTCTAAAGGTCGCCACTGTGAGATCCATCAAGTCTCTGCTCAGCATGATGTCATGCATTTACCTCATCTGACTATGCAGGCTGCGAATGCGTCCACTACAGGAGTTCCTCGACGGATGTTGTATACAAGTGTAGAAGCTTCTAGGACAAGATCAAAGTCGACGAGAGCTTCTGTCAAGCGATAATGGTGGAGTCCGCTCACATCTGTCCAAAGGTGCATAGTTCCAGACCCCACTGTACCAGGAGACGGTCACAACGGACGCCTCACTGGAAGGTTGGGGTGCTCACTCCGGAAGTCTTCACGAAAGAGGCCTGTAGCTACCGGAGGAAAAGACGTTGCACATTGTGTTGGAGCTGCACGCATTGTTTTGGGCCTTCAAATCCTTCCGTCCCTCAAGGGCAAGGTGGTACGGGTCTTCACAGACAAGGGGCCCCAGACCCCCAGTGCTTCCATAGGCGCAGGACCTATGGCATCGGGCCATAGCCCAGGGGATGTTTCTTATCCCGTTTCATCTGGCAGGAGTGAAGAACACTGTTGCCAACTCTTGCCACGAGTGGTAACTTCGGCAGGACCAAGTGGATTGCCTGTTCTGCAGATGGGGCAATCCCCAGATCGATCTGTTTGCGACGAACACCAAGTGTCAGAGGTTTGCGAGCAGGTTCCCCAGCCGGGGAGAATGGGGGACGCATTCTCATTCCGCTGGGATGGCCTGTTTCTGTATGCGTTCCCTCTGTTGCTTCTTCGACTAGTCAATCAACTAGACGGACCTGGTGCAGCATGATACTCGTTGCACCAGCGTGGCTGAGACAAATGGTACCCGGACCTTCTGGACATGTCAGCGTCCCCTCCAGTTAAGCTTCAGGCGGTCGCAGATCTTCTCGCCAGGGAAGGAGGCGCAATTCTGCACCATGACTCCTGATTGCTGAACCTGAAGGCCTGGCCCTGCGGCACAAGCGTTTGGTGGCGGATTATAAGGAGGTGCTTGCCAAGGCCAGAGCTTCATCTAATCTCATGCTACGGGCACAAGTGGAAGAAGTTTGCCGTTTGGTGCCGTACTCGGAAGATCGACCCTCTACTGGTTACTGCTCCGCAGGTGCTTCCGAATTTGTCATTGGCCAGGGGGGGGACTGGCCCATGCTTTCATCAAAGTTCATCTGGCGACCAACTCCCGCTACACCAGATCTCCTGCACAATATCCCTATGGTCGCATCGATTGGTCAAGGAGTTCATCCAAGAACTATTTTGCTTGTTCCCGCCGGTGAAGGCTCTGGCATGGGAGCTCAATTATGTGCTTACTAAGCTCATGGGTCCTCCATTCGAGCCTATGCATTCAGCGCCACTGGAATTTGTCATGGAAAACAGCTTTTCTTGCGGTCATTACGCCGCACGACGAGTGGGAGAGATCCAGGCCCGCTCCTGTAAACCACTATATTTGACAGTCCATGAGACGAGGGTAGTGGTCCGGACACACCCTTCCTTCATGCCCAAGGTGCCGTCGGACTTTCATCTAAACAAGTGCTTGGCGTTACCTGTATTCTTCCTGGCGCCTTTGTCGTCAGCTGAGAGGCCTTTGCACTAGCTAGATGTTGCTAGAGCGATGAAGTTCTATGTGGACCGCACGTAGACGCTGCAACTTTTTTGTGAACTTTGGCCCTGTGAACCATGGGAAGGTCCACTCCAAGGCTTCTATTTCCAGGTGGCTCTCCGGCTGCATCACCCATTGTCACCGGTTGGCAAACTGACAGTTGCCTGGCCGTCTGAGCCCGTTCAACCAGATCGATCGCTGCAACTACAGTGTTTTTGTCTGGTGTGCCCCTGTTTGACATCTGCAGGGCTGCTACGTGGAGGTCGCCGCACATCTTCGCGAAGTTCTACTGCGTCGACCGGGATTCCGGAGTCGGCCAAGCAGTGCTGCGCAACCTGTTCACGTGAAGGTGCGCCTGGTGAGGAAGTTAGAGATGCTTAATGTTGAGCCTTGCCTTCTCCCGTGGTTGTGCATGTGTGTACTGCTATGTAGTATTCATGAGCATGTGCATCCATGCCAGACCCCATGCTGGAGAAGGAACAAGTTATTTACCTGTAAATGTTCTCCAGCATGGGTCTGGCATGAACAAGTTATTTACCTGTAAATGTTCTCCAGCATGGGTCTGGCATGGATTCACATGCGACCCCTCCCCCTACCCCTCTCGGCTCTTCTCTTGGTCCTACCACCACTTTACGTGCTCCCAAATCTGAAGATGGCTGCCAGAGGGGGTGCTTAGGTAGAGGACAGTCATTGGCTGGGGGCAGTATGACCCAGAGACCAGTGATTGGTTGTTAGGAGAAAGACAGTTCAGAAATTAAACTGGTTTCTTATTTACTGAGGATTCCCAGCCTGGCAACGGAATGTTCACGAGCATGTGAATCCATGCCAGACCCATGCTGTAGAACAGTTACAGGTACGTAACTTGTTCCTTCAGTCCCTCTCTTCCTTTTTCTTTAAGGCTTACCCTCATATGCGGGTTGCCTCAGGGCTCTGTGCTCTCCTTTTCAATCTTTATATTCAACCACTTAAGTTTAACACTCTTGGTTTTCATTGTTTTACGCTGATGACACACACATTCTGGTGAGACTAGACCTTTCCCACCCTGCATGTTGGCTATTCATCTCTGGATGGGTCAAAACTGACTTTGCCTCCATGGTGGAAAGATGGAGCTTTCAGTCGTAGACCCATCTCCAGTTTCTGTGCTTGGTCCTCGGCTTTCTGGCCACACCCCTTGTTTTTTAAGAACCTAGGAGTTCATCTTATGCTGTGCCAGGTCAGTGCTGTCTGACAGTTCACTTCAAACTTTGCATTTTTCAGAAGCAGCTCCCTTATCGTGATCTTTCATGGATTTGCATGCTGTAAACATTCCCCATCGTCCGGTTGGGAAACCCTGGTAACTTGGGTGTCAAACAATTTTCCATAGGAAAATTGCTGAGTGTCCCATCGACCTTGTGGGCACTTTTGGCAGCACCAATGGGACGTCTATTGTATAGCTCTGCCCCAGCAACTTGTCTGATTTCAACTGTCTTGCAAGCTGTTGAGATTCCTTGCGTTTCTCTCCTGAGAAAATTGTTTCTTCGAAATTTGTCTTCCCATACACCCTACATCGCAATTGATTGGTTTTCAGACCAACCATGGTAACTTCAGGACCGGTCTGCATTTAGGCCATGTAAAACCTGCAGCCTAATAAACATTTACGAGGGAGACAGGTGCACAGTGTCTTTAGTGCCTATTCCCGAACCATTTGGCCAACGTCTGCAAGGTATGCCAAGCGGTTCTATTAAAAAACCATTGAGGACAGGGACGGGAACCAACGCTTTCTGCTGGCTCAATGAGGGTAGCCATCTGAGGTCGGCTTGTCTGAGTGGGAGAGCAACCACTCTCTGACGGGTCAGTCAAGACAGAGGGCCAGAGCTGAGGAGCCGGTGGCAAAGAAACAAGTCTGGCGGGGCAAAATTGGCCTTGGGGCATGAGAAAGCCAAACTCAATCGGTGAAGAAACCTCTGACCAGTGGTAAAGTCCCAATCGGGGTCAAGACCCTCTTCAAGGGCTGTCTCCAAGCAAATCTAGGGAGAAGGGCTTGCACCATTCCTCAAACTGCAGACCCGTCCAGGAAATCTCCTGTCGACGGACAAAGCTACGACATCCTCCTCAAAACTCGAAAGTCACCGAGTGGCAAAAACATTACTCATCGTGGGAATCTCGGAGATCCTAATCTGGCCAGGAGTCATCAAGACACCAGTCGGCGCCCAAATCATGGCTCTGATCTGACAACACATTCAAAGACATCTTCGTCAGGGTCTGTGGCTCGTCTCCAGTCGACGACCACTTCGACCACCCCACGACCAAGAAAGTCCTCTGCTGAAAAGCCTGCATGTCCTGTAGAACCTGATAGAATGGAGAGGCCTGATTTGTTATCATTATGGCATCATTACTGTTATGGAATCATTACTCTTTGTTACAGAACCATTACCCATTTAGAAATCATTTCATCCTGTTTAGTTATCCATCATATATTCTGATTATACATTGCTGAAGTAGCATTATTTGACTATACACATAGACTGCCACTTTGTATGCCTTAGCCATTTGCTTGTAGAATGAGTCATATTTGAAGAGACATGTAGTGCCATTTAGAAACATGTTATACTTGTAGAGACACATGTAGAGATGTTATGTAGTATGTATGCATGTATTGAGTGTGCACTTAGACTATGTTTGCATTATGTAATGCTGGGCTGTGCGAGAGAAAGTAAACGCTAGAAAGAATGAGGCCTATGGCATTATAAAGCCATTTCTAGAAGGAGACACAGAAGCGGCACTGGGCTCTGTGCGAAATGTTATGGTACACTGTGAAGGAAAGGAATGTTAAGTTTCTTGGCAGGCACAGATGAACCTTTGTCCGAGTAGAGGGCCTGGCTTATCAGCATGGCTTGTGTGCCGCGCAGAGAAAAGGTGGGAGGCAGCGGCATGGGCTCTGTTGCATGGTGAGAGGGAGTGTGCTTTTGCAAGGAGAGACCTGTACGAGAGGGATTTCATGGTTTATGAATGGAGAAATAGAAGAATAGATGGTGCACCGCAGGCAGACAGAAGGCCATGAGATATGACGAAATGTCACATTGACAAAGAACACAACCAGAACACGGAGTGATTGATATGATAAGGCATTTGTAAAGCGCCTATACACAAGTGTTTCAAGGCGCGACGAGGCAGGGGGGGGGGGGAACAAGGGGAGACGGACAACGATCTTACTAGGCCAGGTGTCATTCAGATCGCGCAAGTGCAAGGGTAGCGGGGAAGGGAAAAGTGCATGGGGGAAAGGGAGAGGGGAAAGTGCAGTACAGGGTTATTAGCATACAGCATACAGGATAAATAACAAGGGCCAGCTGGTGGCAAGTGCGAGGTAAGTGCAGACAAGCCTGGGAAGGGGGGCTGTATGGATACAGACAGTCCCGTAGTGCAGGGGTTGCCGTGGAGGCAGTGCAGAGTGGCTGGGCCGAGAACGGTGAATGGCCCAGTTGCAGATTCAGTGCAGTTTCAGTAGTATTAGCAGGGGAGAGAAAGCGGAGGCAAAGAGGGAAGGTTTTGAGGTGCTTCCGGAACCGGAGGTGGTTCTCCTCAAGTTTCAGGGAGGTAGGAAGGCTGTTCCAGAGGGAGGCCCCTGCAGTGGAAAGAGATCTGCCCCCAACTCGTTGTTTGGAGAAGCGGCTGACCCTGAGGGAGTTGGAGGCGGATGAGCGAAGAGCTCGAGAAGGAAGATATTTAGGAAGAGAGAGTTGAAGGTATTTTGGCCCAAGGCCCCAGGCGGCCTTGTGGACAATGCAGAGGGTTTTGAACTTGATCCTCGCAGTCACTGGGAGCCAGTGTAGTGATTTCAGTCCTGGAGAGATACGGTCCCTGGGCTTGAGGCCAAGGACAAGTCTTGCAGTCCTGTTCTGGATGAGTTGCAAAGGGCGGAGAGTAGAGGCGGGCAGATTAAGATAGAGGCTGTTACAGTAGTCCAGCTTGGAGAACCAGGGCTCTAGAGACAGTGAGCTTCTGGGGCAAGGAGAGGAAAGGAAGGATACCTCTGAGGTGTAGCTGGTAGTGTGACTTCTTAGATACGTCGGATATGTGAGGAGAGAAGGAGAGTGTGGAGTCGAAGATGACCCCAAGGTTTTTGCAGGTATAATGCAGAGTGAGTACATGCAAACACAGACTTTGAGGCATTGCTTAGAAATGCTGACGGGCATTTGTGTACGTCATTGAATAGTATAACCAGAGGTATGCTGCTCTGAGTTCGTTCGAGCTAGTTATTGTTGGAGATGGAGTTTTGGATGGCGCTGCTCTGAGCTAGATCGAGAGACGTTTGGATGCAGTTCTGAGATTGAGGAAGAGGTGTCTTGGTGCAGCAGAATCCGATGGCTTTGGGAGATCGAGAGCTTGGGGAAGCATTCTGATGCCTTGATGAGCTTGATCTGGCAGAGACCGAGGCCTGGCCCTACACTGACTGATTGCAGAAGTAGCGGGAGATGAGCGACGCAGAGCTGGAGACCAAGGGAAGCAAATGGGAAGTATGGTTTATAAACTGATCAGAACGGACACTCGCAAAGAGCTTTGAGTTTGGGAGACGGGTAAATCAGACGGGGATTGTCTGAGAGAGAGAAGTATGGTGTGGAATGCAGAGGAATGCCATTTGTATATTGCATTAGACCTGATAGATCCAGTTAATCACATTAGCTTGCATTAGAAGCCTGTAAGGCTTACAGTAACTACACGGCATGGTAGATTTGCACCAAAAGTATAAAAGGTGCAAATTCGACATTTGCATAGTTTTAGTAAGGTCTAGATCATGCATTATGTTAAATGTATTCTATTGTTACAATTTAATCGATTCATGTGTTTTCTTTGTCTTATGTTATTGTGTCTATAGGAGTAATTTAGAAGTAACACAGTGCACAAAGGCCCTGAGATAAAGCTGGGGTTGTATAATGATCCACACCCCCTCCTACCGCCCCCCCCCCATGGGAATGAATGTACATTTATTTAGCCGAGCTAGAGAAACAGTTCAACAGTTGACGCTTGTGGTATTTTGTTTGGAAATCCGCAGAGACTGACACTTTTTGGGGAAATCTGATCTTTGTTTTGAATTCCTATTGGTTGAAATTTGTGTGCACATTTTTGTTAAGTTGCCGACTATCTGCTTAAGTCTTGGAACTTGTTTTTTTAAACTCACTTGAGTGTCGTGAGGTTTGTAATTAAAACTGCAGAATGAGAACATTTCTTAATGATTTGAAAGCAATAAGAAATCAGCTTAGAGATGTGCTTGAGGCCCCCCCAGGTCGAATGTCAGAATTGCTGACAGAAGGCAACGCCTTGTCCCCTTTGGGTATTTTAAAAACCCCAACTGGGACTGATACAGCACGATCAGGCTCCCCTCGTAATGTCTCCTGTTAAGTATATCAGAGACATTCTGCAGCATGAGATTACATCCGATTTTGAGCCTCCACCATACAAATGCCAAGGTGTATTTGAATCTGACCCTGACAAAGGAACATCTGGTCCTCCTATCCAGGGACCAGCTAGAGTGCAAACCACGATATGCAGCCACAATAACCCCCTTATCAATCCTTGCTTTCTTTGCAGGTTCTTTCTACACTGCAGTCTCTATTGGGTCCTCTTGATGCCATACTTGCTCTACCTCAAACACAAACAATGCAACTGTTGGGCAAGATTGTATGCAGTACCCTTTGGGTGCACTACAACAACCCTGACCACATGCCAATAGGGACCCAACCTTTGATGTAATCTTGCACAGGTTGGTAGCGTGTTGAGCAGCCAGGCTTATCTCAAGAGTCAATGTGAGCTGTAGGGGAGTTGCAGAGATTCAGTGACAAGGATTCAAATAAACAGTTTCTTGAATAAAGAATTATTAATTTATCAGTCTGAATAAACCTTCACAAGGGAGCAATATAACGAACACTCTAAACCCAACCCATTCAGAGGGAAGAAGTCATTCAGGGAGCCAGGCTAAGCCCAAGTCAATTGAGCCAAAGGCTAGGTGAAACTGAAGCACTTGTCTTGCACAATGTTTTTAAGTCTTTCGTAGAATAAAGAATTCAAAATGGGGCCACAAGCTGTTTAGGCTTGAGAAGTAAAGAAGCTATCGGGAACTCTACAGGGCTACCCCACAACAAGTCTCGCCAACAGAGAACAAGTGCAGCTACACAAGAGGTAAGCTCTCATAGACTGTACCGTACCATTAGGTTGAAGAAAAGTGCAGCATGTGACTTCTGTTCCTGTGCAGCTCTGCAGAGCCTGGTGTTCCTGTGCCTCAGTGGTGAGGACAAGATGGAGGACTTCTGGGGACTCCTGTACTGCAATGGCACGGTCACTGACCGCAAGTGGCACTTTGGTGTTTCTGCTCCTCGCGACAACCGCAAATGGCAACACCACAGTTTCTGGCTTTTGAGGTGGACTTTCCTTGCATCTGGGGTCCAGCACTCTGAGTTGGTTCAGGCTTGGTCAGACCTGCTTCCTGGGAGTCCAGAGGATCTTCCTGGAGTTCTTGGCCAGCTTAAAAGCAATGCACACAATCTGGTGGTCCTCTCCCTGGCGTTTCAGTTTCCAGTAGCAACTCTGTGGAAATGCAACCAGCTCAGAGAAGAAGTCCAGGTGGCTTACTTTGGAGTTCTTTGGTCCCACCAACTCAAAGGGAGAAGTTGTCCTGGCAGGGGCTTCTCTGTGGATACAAATTAGTTTCAGCACAGCAGCAGGACTTCACCGGGCAAACCCCAGGAGTTGCAGCAGGCGTCCTCTTCAAGTTCTTCTTTGGTTCCTTCGTCTAGTAGTCGACTCTGCTTTCCAAGCCAAAAAAGAATCTCCTTTTATGCAGGTTTCTCCCACCAGCATAGCTGTCAGTCACCCAGCAGGGTGGCTGTCCTTGCCGGCCAATCACCAGAGTGGATTTGGGTCTCCCAGGAGACTAAGTACAGGGAGTTTCGGGCACCGCCCCCTTCTGCCCCCACCAGACATCCTGGAGCCAGAGATGGGCTTCACTTGTGAATCTCGCCAAAGGCAAAGCGAGCAAAGAGATCAAACCTGGTTTGGCACAGAGTAAATCTCAAGGACCTTTCTAAGAAGAAATGGCGAAAAAAATGGGCCATTTTGACAAATGGCACCCTTGTGGGCTTTACTGTAGCTGCAACGGCAGCCCACGGTAAAAGCACACCATTCATCGAGGAAAGTGTAACATAAAATTGCTAAATGAGAAGTTAGACAAAAGGGATTCTAGGTAAGCCGCAACGCCAGGTTGGCCATAAGAAGCCAGCTGCCAGTACTCTTGAGCGCTGCCACCAAATGCACCCTGGGCCACAGGGTCACCTCGCAGTCTCCAGCCACGACGCAACAAGTTGTCAAGGCCTGTACGTACAATCACTACCCCTCCATTAACACTAACTCTATCCCTACCTCCCCCCCCTTTGCCCCAACGCAAGTACCGCTATCGCCCATTCTGCCACTCTGGACTATGTGCGGCCTAATGATGATCATATGTTTTCTGAACCCACTGCTGGTGCCTCCATTGACTGTTTGCGGCCTAATGATGTTCATATGTTTTCTGAACCCACTGCTGGTGCCTCCATTGACTGTTTGCGGCCTAATGATGTTCATATGTTTTCTGGTCCCACTGCTGGTACCCCCCTTGATTGTGTGCTGCACAATGACACCTCCGTGCCCCCTAATCTTACCGCTGACTCCCCCCTGACCTCCCCACCTAGCTCCTCTGATCCTCCTTCAGTTACCAGCCTCCCACTCCCCCTGCCTCCCCCTAGCCGCACGCTCTTGTGCGCCCTGCTCAATGCCCGCTCTGTACCAGCCCACGCCCTCGACATCAATGACCTGCTCATAAAAGACGAACTAGACCTCCTCATCCTCACTGAAACATGGCTCAACGAAAGTTCGGGCCCTGCCCTATCACTGGCCATCCCACCTGGTTACTCCATCTACAGGAAAGACCGCACCTCTCAGAGAGGTGGAGGCGTTGCCCTCATCGCCAAAGACACCCTCTCCATCAGAGAAGCAGAAGGCATCCTTGACAGCAATAGCGACTACCTCCCTCTAAAAATTAACGTATCAGCTAACTGCACCATATCCATGCACATTGTCTACAGACCCCCAGGACCGTGCACCGACTTCCACGACACACTCATCTCTGCACTCTCTCATAACATCAAAAAGACCTCACAGGTCCTACTCCTCGGTGACCTTAACTTAGGGTTGAACGACCCCAAGGACTCCCCTGCAAAACACCTCAAGAAGGCACTCTCCAACCTAGGCTTCACGCACTCCATCTCCCAGCCTACACACATCAAAGGACTCACCCTTGACTGGGTCAGCCATCACAACTGCACCCTTCTCATCAAGGACAACAACCCATTCCTTGGTCCGACCACCACTACATCCAATTCAACCTCGGAACTAACAAAGCTGCCCTCTCCCCGCCACCACCCTGCCCCGACACGTACTCCAGAAGTTCACGCCTTCTCACAGCCGAAAACCTGGCACCCTACCTCCTTAACCCAGCCCTTCAAACCCCCTCTTCGAACAACCCCGATACCTTAGCTAACACCTTTAAGGATATCATCACATCAGCTGTGGATGCCATTGCCCCCCTAACTCTCAAAAAAGCCAAACATGCCAACTCCTGGTTCTCCAAAGAACTCCTTGATCAACGTGCACAGAAGAGGGTTGCTCTCTCCTCATGGAAGGCAAACCCGTCTGAACCCACTAAACAAAAATTCAAAGCCATTTCCAAACTATACAAGACCAACATCACTCGAGCAAAGGCTGCCTCCTTTAACACCAGGATTGCTGACGCTAAGTCAGGCTCCAAGGAACTTTTCACCATCTTCAGGGAACTCGAAAAACCATCTGCCCCCCCCTCCTCTATCATCAAAGATTACAAATGGTGTAACAGCATTCAATCTGCCATGCTTGAGAAGCTCAACACTCTCCAAAGTAAAATTCGTGGCCACCAAAAAGCCCTCTCTGAGATTATAGCGAACATGCATGCTAAACCAGCCACCAAGACCACGTCCTCCCCGCTGTTCGAATTTAAAAACATCACAGAGCAAGAGGTCATCACCCTGCTCAACTCCATTAAACCTTCCAATTGTAAAGGGGATGCATGCCCCGCCAGCCTCATCAAGGATTCCGCACCCAGCCTAGCCCCCTTCCTCACAGCCTTCATCAACTCATCCTTCCAATCAGGCCATGTTCCACCAGGACTTAAGGAAGCCTGGGTTCGCCCGCTTCTCAAGAAACCTTCTCTTGACCCAACCGTCCCGGGGAACTACAGGCCCATTACGACTGTACCGTTCCTTCTCAAAATCTTGGACAAAGCAGCTTACCTGCAAGTCCAGAAGTTCCTAGAGGACAACCGCCTCCTCGGCCTACGACAATCTGGCTTCCGCCCTCGCCATGGCACTGAAACGGCCCTCCTAGACCTGAAAAACCAAATGGACGATCTCAGAGACGCAGGCAAACCGGCCCTTCTACTGCTCCTTGACCTCTCTGCTGCGTTCGATCTGGTCGACCACAATACCCTGTGTCACCACCTAGCCACACAAGCCAACTTCTCCCCTAAAGCCTGCCAATGGGTCACCTCCTTTCTCAAAGAAAGGGCCATGAAAGTCTTTTCTGAAGTTGCTGCTGCCACCCCCAGCCTCCTCACCTGCGGTGTCCCCCAGGGCTCCTGTATCGCACCCACTCTCTACAACCTCTTCACGAGGCCACTGTTCAGCATCCTGGACTCCCTGGGTATCTCATACACCAATTATGCGGACGATACGCAGGTACTCATCCCACTCACAGGCGACTACCTAGCGGACTCCAACACCCTCTCCTCTATCTACTCTACCATCCAATCCTGGATGGCGGAGAATTGGCTTTGCCTCAATGGTGAAAAAACCGAACTCCTCCTTATTGGCTCACCTTTCACCATCGGCAATCTCGGAGAACAGTACACCTCCTTCACCATTGATAATATTCCAATTAAAGTCTCTAACCATATTAAGACACTCGGAGTCTACCTTGACTACGACCTGTCGATTGACAGACAGGTTAATGCCATCGCCGCCTCCTCAGCCTACTACACCAAAGTCATCAACGCAACCAGGCCTTTCCTTGCCCGTCAAAGTAGCCTCACGATTGCCAGGGCCATCATCGGATCAAGACTTGACTACTGTAACGCCCTTCTCGTCGGGACTTCCAAAAAAAAATTGCCAAACTTCAGCTAGCCCAAAACAATGCTCTAAGGGCAGCCACCGGCACCGCAAGGAGAGACCACATCTCCGAAATCAGAAGGCAAGTGCACTGGCTCCCTGTTAAAGAAAGAATTGTCTTTAAAACTCTTGCCATCACCCACAAATGCATTCACGAGCTTGCCCCCCCCTACCTGACGAACAGAATCACCAGGCACTCCGCCACAAGACCACTTGGATCTCTCTACGCCAACACCATTGTCAGGCCTACCTCGCGGAAAGTGCGTGCTGGTGGCTCCAGTTTCCCCACCCTAGCAGCCACACACTGGAATGCCCTGCCACCTCACCTCAGACTCATCGAGTCACACCTAGCCTTCCGCAAGGCTATCAAAACCAGACTCTTTGTATGACCTTAACCTGTTTCTGCATATATTCCTGCTAACCTGTAACTAAGAGCCTCCTGCACCCGAATGTAATCTTAAATCTGTGTATCCTCTGTAACAGCGCCTCGATGCCTCATGGGCTGCAAGTGCGCTTAACAAATGCAAATAAATAAAAAAAAATAAATAAAAAGTAAGCCCTCCAGCACCCAATGATAAGATAGTGTGTGCTGGGTGTAGAAAGTTACAAAGGTAAGTAGTCAATTTCACTTTACTGCTCTTGGAAACAGTAGTTTATCCAAGAGAAGGTATTTAAACCTTTGGGAAATCTAAACGACTTCCCTGTGCCACTGCACTGAAGGTGCTGTGACACAATGTAAAAGATGCCTATGGAGTTTGTCAGACTCCATAACCAAAAGAAACCGTCCAAGATCACATTAAAATACATGAGTTAATGTTAAAGGACATTTGTACCGCGCACTATCACCACCGGAGTGGTGCTCTGGCAGCTCTGACAGGGGGGAAAGGGAGGGTGAGTTAGTGTGAGGAAGCTGGACCAGTGCAAGAGAGCAGTGATGTGCTGTTGGCAGCCTCAGCCCGGTGGGTCCGTTGGCTGGGCCTGGGGTGTTTGCGGCCGGTAGTTGTCGTGTACTGTTGTGCGAGTCTTTGTTTTGTTGCAATGTAGTGAAGTTTGTGCGGTTTGTTGTGCTGTAGGTTTGTTGTTGGTTTGGAGTTCGAGGGGTGTAAGCAGAGGGGGAAATTGTTAGTGGCTTGGTTAGCTGGCATTTGTCTCAAGGTGAGGTGCTGGGTTTGCAAAGGCTGACCTCCCCTTCCAACAACTTCCTTCCTAAACATGAGCCTTACCTGGCATCTTTTTCTACTCTTAAGGCCATTGTACCTGCTAAAGTCCACAACTCGATTCGAGTGTGGTGATTGCTAACCTATAGAAACTAGTGTGGAACTTGGTAGCAATTATGGGTGAATGAGGACGTTGGCTCGAATTGGCTGGGGTTGTTTGTTCTGTCTTAATGGGTGTTTGTGTTTTATTTAACTTGCCGTTGCCTGTCTAGTTGTGGTAGTTTTCTTATTCGGTTCTCGGTGTTGTCTGTGTCCTCCTAAGTTTAGTCATTCTTTTTTCTTTTTGGTTTTCAGTTTGTCGGTGATGTTGAAGAGCCAGGTTTTTAGTAATTTCCTCAAGTTTAGGTGATCTTTGGTGTTATTTCTTTCGGGATGTTCCAGGTTTTTGCAGCAAAGTGGTAGAAGGAGGTGCCAAGTTTTTTTAAGGTATGGTTTTGGTTCCAGACAGGTTTTGTTGCTTGACCGGAGTCTAGCTGGCTTGTTGATTGGGGAAAAAGAATCTCTCCAGATGTGAAAATTAAGTCCTCAATCCTGCAAAGTTGCTGGGGGTCTTTAAGGTAGAGAGGAAATGACACATTTCTGAGAATTCTCCCTAACTGCAACCGAATGGACGGCCACATGTTACCCCCTCACCACGCCCTAGAATACAAACACTGCCTAGGCGTCCACATAGAGAACAAGAGGGGGGAACTGGTCGACGCAGACCAGGATACTGATCCAAGGGATAAAACTACACTGCCTCCTCGTCCCCAAGAAGAGCTGACCAGACAAAGATGCAACGGGTAGTCTGGGTCAGCCTTCACCTCCAGGCTATATCTGAGCTTTCCATTCCATGATGTCCAAGGCATGCCAGGAGTTTGGCCTAATTCCAGAAGAGGAGTTTCCTCTTCAACCCAATGGGAAAACTCAGGAAGGCAGTCTTTTCTGTACCCATGCTCTATCATATGTGGCAGGAGGGCCTCTGTACTATGAAACATCCTTTTACGGAGCCTGCATTTAAAGGAAGATTGGAGCAAGTTTAAGGCTCCAGATAATTTGAAGTGCCTCACTTTTTGTGCCTCACTTTGCAACCTGCTCCAGAGTGTCTCAGCGGCAGCAAGCCGCGAGGCTCGAACACAGCATAAGTGTGCCACTCCGCCAGACAACGAGACTTGGAAAATTGATGCCTTTTGGAAAGAAGGTTCTCAACATTTTTGGCATCAACTGTAAAAGCTGGCAATAGTCGCGCAATATAATTGAGATGTGGCATCGTCTGGCCCCTGTATTGGAACTGCAGAGAAGAGGCTATGCTGCTGGTGCGAGGAGGCCTCGAATCACATCAACATAGTTGTAGACCTTGCCAAAAACTGGGGTTAAGCAGATCAGCAACGGTGGTGTCTTTGGACGCCAGGCATGGCTACGCTGCAGAGACTTTGGCCAAGAGGTGCAACATAAGGTTATCGATCTGCTATGCAATAGGGAAAATCTGTTTGGTGACAAAAATCAACTAAGTACTTACGGCCATGAAGGCGGACTCTTGATGCGGGCTAGACATCTCATTGCCCTTCGAAGCAGGAGGTCCTTTCGCTCCTTTTGAGGAGTCTCAAGCCAATGCATGCTTCTCATGCTCCAGAGATGGCAAGAGCTATAGTATGCCTGGATATTATTCTCAGGGCTACAAGCACAATTCTCAATCCTCCTAGCGCAATGGAGAATATCAAGAACAAAGAGCACGTATACGCATCTACCATCTCCCAGAGAGGCGGGCAGAATAAGGAACAATGACTGCCACTCGTCGAGGTAGAATGTCACATTCCCCCCACCTGACTGCCATTGCGGCAAACAATAGACAGGTGGGTGATAGATGCTATCCAGATCTGCCACTTGTTGGAGTTCAAGCGCCCACAAATCTAAATTTCCCCTATAAAAGTATCTTGCCCACACCATGTCACGGCACGAGATGTCGCATGCTAAGAAAGCTATTGAAAGTGTCTTCCTCAGCGAGAGGAAAGAGTATACACAAGGTAGTTTGACAAAAAAAAGACGGCAAGTGGTGCCCTATTCTGGATCTATGAATATTGCACAAGAACATCAAAAAACAAATTAAAAATGATAACACTCCAAGAGGTCATAAAAGCAGTTCAGCCTCAGGAATTCCTTGCCGCCCTAGACCTCAAAGATGCATACTTATGTGCCAATACATCCAAGGCACCGAAAGTACCTCAGATTTGTAGTAGGCGAAAGCCATTCTCCATTTCGGGTACTACCTTTCGGCCTAAAATCAGCACCGAGAACATTCGGTCTAAAATCAGCGCCGAGAACATTCAGGAAGTGCATGGCACCAGTAGCAGCCTTCCTCCAGAAGCAAGGCCATCACATTTACCCTTACTTGGACTATTGGTTAGTTCGGGATCAACAAGCCTTATCGTCTCTCAAACAGACTCTGCTCCAACAGTTGGGCTTTACAATAAATTAGATGAAATTCTATACAGCTCCCTCAAGGAGATTGGGTTTTCCTGGGTGCACAATTCCTTACAGGCCACAATCTGGTCAGAACATCTGCAGAAAGAGTCAAAAGATTGATAACTCTAGCGAGTTCATTAACACTGAACAAACTAGTCAGTCTGCTCATACATGGCTCTTCCGGGAACCATGCCCTCCTGCATTCCGCTGGTACCCCACTGTCTGCTTCAAATGCGGCCAGTGCAAAAGTTTCTTGCGACCAGATGGTCCCAAATCCAGGGTTCCTGGTCAGACAAGGTATCCATCTCTCGGACTGTCGGACACACTGAAATGGTGGACATGCCCCTTCAACATCGCAAAAAGAATGCCACTGATGGAGCCAAATTTCCATCTTACCATTGTGACCGATGCCTCCAAGGCGGCATGGGGTGCTCATTTAGACCAGCACCAGGTCGAAGGCCTCTGGTCCCCCGAGGAAGCCTTACTACACATACGTACTAGAATTACGAGCAGTGCACTGGGCTCTGAAATCCTTTCTTACTCTAATGGAGAATTCGGTGGTGTGGGTCCTCACCGACAACATAACCGTGTTTTACCTACGGAAGCAAGGCTGAACAATATCAGACACCTTATCCCCGGAAGCACAGACCTCTAGCACAACATTCTACTTCAGATCCTCCACCTGCCTGGGATGCAGAACAAGCAAGCAGCCACCCTCAGCAGGGATTCACTTGCCGACACACGAGTGGCAACTGCACAGCATCCACATAGCCAAAATGATCTTTAAATGGGGTCATCCCCCTCTAGAAATCTTTGCCGTGCCAAACAGTGCCTGAAATTCGCCAGCAGAACTCCGCATCCAAACTCTCTAGGGGATGCGTTTTCGATCCCTTGGAACGGGGTGTTTGCCTACACATTGCCTCCTTTTCCTCTCATAAGGAAAACTATCTAGATGATACGCCAAGGTTGTTGGAGGATAATCTTGGTAGCCCTGTACTGGCCTAGGCAGACCAGGTTCTCCGATCTGCTTCAATTGGCAGTGGACTATCGAATTCATCTAGGATCTAAGGGCAATCTTCTATCCCAGAACAACGGGATGATCTTTCATCACAACCCAGGCGCTCTCGAGTTTAACAGCATGGCTTTTCCGAATGTGGTCATTTGAACATCCCTCGACTGCCAGCACATTCTAGCAGCAGCTAGAGCCTTGGCTAGCGACATCTCCTATAGTGAAAATTGAAAAGTGTCTGTGCATAGCAACCTAATCTGCTGTAACACCTCATCAGCTCCTTTTCTGGTGAAATTAGCTACACGGGGTGAGGGGGGTGTCTAGCGGTCTCTTCCTTCAAAGTGCATTTATCAGCGATCTCCAGGTTTCCGCAGAAAAGATCTTCCCTGCTCTACAGCGACAGGCTAATCAAACATTTCTTAAGGCTTTTTTTTGTACCTTTCCACCAAAGAAAAGTATTCCACCTGTATGGAGCCTGAACCTGTTCTTAGCAGGACTTATGAAGCCTCTATTCGAACCCTTGTCAACAACCCACATTAACTTGGAAGGGGGCTTTTTTAGTGGCCATTACGTCTTCTAGGCATTTTTCGGCGATCCATGCATTGGTTCTAGATCCTCAGTTTCATGAGACAAAATAGTTCTCTGCACTAACCTGCATTTCATTCCTTAAGTACCATTTGAGTTTCATAAAGTAGCTACCATACCTCTAACCACCTTCTTTCCAAATGCCACTTCACCAGCAGAAAAGCCTCTGCACTCTCGATGTTCAAAGGGCTTTGAAATATTACTTCCATCGCACAATCTTTTGGAACGACTAAGACTGTAGCTTTTGGTCCATCCAATAAAGGAAGAGCCATATCAAAACGGGGCATTTCAAGATGGGTTTAATCTACAATCTCCTTCTGCCTCTCTAAGGCCAACAGACAATCGATCCCCAGAGCACATTTCACTAGAGCCACAGCTGCTTTCTGGTCTGGGGTAGCCATCGGCAACCTGGGCGGTGCCCCACACGCTCACCAGGCACTACTGCTTACACCGGAAACACTGAGTATGTGCAGATGGGACAGGCAGTTCTTCAATGAATGGTCCAGTAAAATAAACACCAGCTTCCGGGGTTGTTTCCTTTCTCTTCTTGAAGATGTATACTTTTCTGCATTAACGCAGACAACTTTATAGTGTCTAATCTGGTTTTTGCCTGGTTTCCACCTCCGAGCATTTATACTGCTACAAAATCTATTCACAGCATCTAAATCCATGAAAGGCCAAATGCTGAGAAGGGAGTAGTTTCTTACCTGTAACTCCATGACTCCAGCATTGGTATCTTTAATGAATTCACATGCACCCTCCAGCCAGCTATCCCCACCCCTCTTCAGGCAAACATCCTTTAAGGGACATACTCCAGCTGGAGTGGTTAAAATCTGAGGGGAAGCTGCTGGGGCGAAGCTATAGACTCCACATCCCATTGGTGCTGTCAAAAGCTCCCACGACGACGTTGATGGGACATCACGTGTCCAAAAAAATTCCTAGGATAAGTCTGTTCTCCAGTATGGGGTCTGGCATGGATTCACATGCTCATGAATATTCCCTGTCAGGCTGGGAATACTCGGTAAAGAGAACATTTGTTTCAGTTTCACTTCTGAACTGTCTTTCTCCTAACCAGTCACTGGTCTCTGGGTCATACTGCCTCCAGCCAATGACTGCCCTCTACATAAGCCCCTCATCTTGGGTCAATTCGAGCCTCAAGCTCCATCGATTCCTCTTCCGATAAACGGTGACCCGTTTTTTGATTGATCAGCACTCTCAAGGGCGATAACCCCCCCTGTCTAGTTTCTTCTTGGAGGATTCCAGAAGCTTCTTCAAGGCCTACACTGCGTGGAGATGGCTTCTCCTGCACCTTCGACCACAAGCCAAACTTCCAGTTCGGCAAAAAGGAAGTCTTCTGGAGGAGCCCCAGACGGACCAGTCGGAGAAGGCCAAGGCAGAGCAGGGCGCTAACCCGCCCTGAAGGTGAAGGCTCCTAGCGGCGCAGGCCCAGATTCACCTAGCAAAGACTTCCTGTGAAGGCGTGGTGGCGTCCCTAGTGAAGGCCGCAGATGCAGTTTCGCAGGGTACGGTACCCAAGGCGAGAGTTTTCCTGCCTGCCAGGAGGGAATCGTCATTTCAGCACATAGAGAAGACACCGGAGAAGGCGATGCCCACCATTTCCCCGAGCAGTCTCCCCTGGTCAAGGGGGGGGGGGGGGGGGCGGTGGTCCCGCAGGGCACGGCCATCTCCTCAGAGCATTCTACTCTTCAGACCATTTTTGGCAAAGTTTGTTGTGGCCAAGGCCTATGAGGGACCCCAACGAGGGGGATGTCGAGAGTGGCGACGAGACTGAGGAGCAGGGCGTTGAGGACTTGGAGAACCCTACACCGCTGCCTCTGTCGCTTCCACCTCTGCCAGCTCAGCAACCACCTCAACCCCCAGCGGACATCTCTGTGGACATCCTCCAGGCACTTCACACCTTGTGCTTGGAGATTCTGACAAGGATGCCTCTTCTGCTGACGGAAGACCCCTGCAGCACTGGGGCCATCAGGCTCATCGCCTACCAATAAGAGGAGATTGCATCCCCCATCGACCTTTCGCCCCCCCCCCTCCCCTCCACCAAGGGAGGATACGGACACTGCAGCAAAAATGGATGACTGTGGATTAGGGGACCTCCCGTCTCCGCCGCCCAGAGCCTTACCGCCCGATGATAGGCTTGTGCCATGCTCTTGAGCGTCTCGGATCTTTCAACTGACTCCGGAGGAAAAGAGGGTTTCCTGTACCAACGCCGCCAGGTGAAGAGTAAGACTGAAGAACGCGTCCTCGGCGAAGAGGGACCGGTACAAAAAGTACCTGTGCCGGACTGCGCCAAAATGCTGAGGTCCAGCCTTCCCTGGACTCGGTGGTGGTGAAGAACTGGCTCTTCCACATGACCCCTGACATTAGTTGCCACGGACATTGCCGACACAGCATTCTGCCAAATGGGCAACTGCGTTTGCCTACGGCGAGGATGGTTGAAGGCCACCAACAGTCAAGGGTATTGGACATGCACTTGGGATAATTTGTTTGGAATGACCGTGGACGAGTCTCTTCAGGCCATCAAGGCAGATACTGAGACGGCTCGTGCCTTGGGCACATTTAAACAGCGACGGCCGTCCTTTCGGAACTCTGGAGGCAAATCCCAAGGTTTCTTCAAGGGCTTCGGCGGAAGCTCATTGTCAAACCGTCCTGCTCTTCAGCCCAGGAGGCCTACAGGGGCCGCAGCTAGTCCAGGTTGCTGCTGTCGCGAAGGTCCCCAAAGCAGTGCCTCTGCAGCGAAGCAAGATTGAACCGGCCGTGACATCGGGCCCCCACCCGTGCACCCCGGTGGGAGGCCGGCTGGCCAACTTCGTCAGTGTGCGGAAGTCCATCTCCACCGACCGTTGGGTGCTGGACGCTCTGGAATTCCAACGATAGGAATGCCAACTAAGTTTCCTCGCATACCACCTGTGGCCAGGCAGCAAAACCACGTCCCTCAGCTTCTGCTGGAGGTGCAGGCCATGCTGAAAGATGCAATGGAGCTTGTCCCAAAGAGGCTCCCGAGTTTACTCTCGGTACTTCCTCGTCAAGAAGACTGGTGGTTGGAGGCCATCCTGGGTCTCCGCTGTATGAACAAGTTTGTCAGATGCCAGAAGTTTTGGATGGTCACCCTTCAGCACGTGCTAGGACAGCTGGAAGAAGGGGATTTTCTATAGTCGCTGGACTTGGAGGATGCTTACTTTCTCCAGCATGGGGTCTGGCATGGATTCACATGCTCATGAATATTCCCCGTCGTCAGGCTGGGAATCCTCGGTAAAGAAAAAACCAGTATCAGTTTCGTTTCTGATCTGTCTTTCGTAGTAATAACCAATCACTGGTCTCTGCGTCATACTGACCACAGCCAATGACTGCCCTCTACCTAAGCACCGCCTCTGGCAGCCATCTTCAGATTTTTACCGCACGTTCATGTGTTGGGATCCTCGTGCTATTGCTCTCGAGCGTTAGTGCTTTTTTTCGCGCTTTTTTCACAAAAAAACTTCGATTCTTTCGGTCGAAGAGCCTCAAGCTCCACCGATCCTACATCCGATCAACGGGGACCCGTGTCGGATTCATCTGTGCCCCTCAAGGGTGAAGATTCGTCGAGCTACACTTCGGAGGAATCCAGAAGCTTCTCAGGCCCGGTCTCGGAGATGGCCCAGGAGAAGGGAAGCTCGACGCCCGGAAAGCTGTTCAGGGTCTGCCCTGGATGCCAGCTGCAGAACGTCTTCAAGGAGGACGAACACTCTTTCTGCCTTTATTGCCTTCATGAGGACAAGACGCACGTGGAGAAGGACTGTGCGTTTTGCGGCAACATGTCGGAACGGACCATGAAGGACCGCCATCAACGTCTCGCCAACTGGCTGGAGGGTAAGAGCCCGTCTGGCGAGAAGAAGAAATCCGAGCGGTCTTCTAAGACCTTTGAGGGCGCCCCGGCGACGGGGGCCCAACATAAGGCCAAGCACCGCGAGTCCGCTGGCACCGGGAGCGCCGAACGGTCGGGCTCTACGGGCGCCAGGCAGGGCGCACCCTCCCCGGCACCATCAACCACGAGCCAACGCTCTGGGTCGGGTAAGAGGAAGGCCGAGCACCCGGCGAAGCTCCTGGAGAGGCCCCGGTCGAGCTCTAAGGCAGAGGAGGAGCGTGGCAGTGCCCCCTCCCTCAAGGATAAGGCGGTGAGCGCACCTAAGGTGGTGAAGGCCTTGATCCATCCGACCAAGCCCTCTATCGAAACGGTCGCGGCGGCCCTGGCTCAGCCTGTGGTGGCTGCACCAGTGGTGGCGACCTCAGGGCCCAGAATCTCCCTGCCTCCTCGGAGGGAGTCTTCCTTTGTGCCCATCGATAGGACCCCCGTGAAACCCTCCGTGGGGAAGAAGGGGGGGCAGGGCGTCGTCGGAGATTCGGCCTCAACCTCAGAAGAGGAGCTGATCGAGGTCTTAAGCCACGGCCTAGGCGTGGAAGAAGGCCAGCCCGTTGGAATGGACCCCGACGCAGGTGACGACGAAGACATCGTCGAGGATACCGACGGGGCCCCTGCTCGCCCGTCGGATTCCCCTCTGCCAGCGCCGCAAGACAACTCGGCGGCCATTTTGTTGGCCATACAGTCCTTATGCTCCGAGATAAGGACGAGGCTACCGTTACCGACGGAGGAACCTCTCCCGTCGGGGGATCCAGAACCGGGACCTTCTGGTGTTCCCCCTACCAAGAAAAGAAGGATCCATCCACCACCTCCTTTTCAACCGTCGCGCCCCTTCCAGCCCTCCTCCCCGTCCACCCGAGGGGATGATACGGGGACTGACACGGCAGCGACGGGTACGGACGACGAGGCATACGACGAGGATCTTCCGTCGTCGCCTCCCACCAGGGCTTCTCCGCCCGACGAGATCGGATCTTTCCACTCCATGATCTCCAGGGCTTCCGAGCTTTTCCAACTCTGCCCTGAGGAGAAGAAAAAGGAAGGCTTCCTTTATCAGCGGCGCGAGGCCAAGAGGAAGACGGTCCTCTCAGTGCCTCTGTTGGACGACATTTGGGATGAGGGCCTTTCCCTCCTCAAGAACCCTTCCACGACGCCAGCTAGAAGAGACCGGTACGAGAAAAAGTACCGGGTCCCGGACACGGCCCCCCTGTGCCTCCGGGCGCAGCCTACCCCGGACTCCGTCGTCTCCGCGGCAGCCAGGAAGAAAGCGGGGGGGGGGGGGCGGCCTCCACATCGACTTCCCCGCCGGACGGCGAGGGAAAGAAATTGGATGCTATGGGACGTAGTCATCTCGTCGGCAGCGACGGCGATTAAAGCGGCCAACGCCTTGGCTATCGTGGCCCGCTATGACAGGGAGCTCTGGTACAAGATAGCTCCCCTGCTGGATTTTCTACCGGACGACAAGAGGGCGGAGGCCCTTGAGATCCTGCAGGAAGGTGAGGTGGCCTCGGACCACGCCATCACCGTGGCGACGGACATCGCCGACACCGGGTTCCGCCAGCTGGGCAACGGCGTTTGCCTTCGACGTCGTGGATGGCTCAAAGCTACGGATTTCCGGCAGGACGTCCAGACCAGAGTCCTGGACATGCCCTTCGACGGGAACAACCTGTTTGGGAAGACAGTGGACGATTCCCTTCAGGCCATCAAGGCGGATACTGAGACGGCCCGGGCCCTTGGAGTCCTGCAACGACGGACGCCCTTTCGGAGCGGCGGAGGCAAGGGCGCCTCCAAAGGTTCCGGCGGCGGTTTCGCTTCCTACCGTCAAGCGGCCCGCTCGTCGTCGCAAGAGGCCTACAGAGGACGAGGCAAGTCTAGCGGACCCCGCCGTCGTCGCCGAGGAGGTCAAGGCGGCAAGGCCGCGCCCAAGCGGGATTGAACCGGCCGTGGGGTCGGGCCCCCACCGAAGCACCCCGGTGGGAGGCCGGCTGGCGGGCTTCGTCAGCGTGTGGGAGTCCATCTCCACCGACCGTTGGGTGCTGGACGCCCTGGCCCGGGGCCACGCGCTCGAGTTTCAAAGAAGGTGCCCGCGCGTCCCCCCCGTGGCCAGGAAAGAACTTCATGTCCCTCAACTTCTCCTGGAGGTAAAGGCGATGCTCAGAAAGGGCGCCATCGAACTCGTCCCAAAGAGGCTTCGGGGCTCCGGAGTCTACTCGAGATACTTCCTCGTGAAGAAGACGACGGGAGGATGGCGCCCCATCCTGGACCTGCGACGTCTGAACAAGTTCATCAAGGCGCAGAAGTTCCGGATGGTCACCCTCCAGCACGTCCTGGGTCAGCTGGAGGAAGGAGACTTCCTATCGTCGTTGGATTTGGAGGATGCCTACTTCCACATTCCCATCCTAAAGGGGCACCGCAAATTCCTCAGATTCGTGGTCCAAGGGCGTCATTACCAGTTCAAAGCCCTTCCCTTCGGACTACGGTCGGCACCCAGGGTATTCACCAAGTGCCTCGCACCGGTGGCGGCGCAGCTGCGCCGCGAGGGGATTCACGTCTACCCCTACCTGGACGACTGGCTCATCCGCGCCAAGACGAGGGAGCTCGCCGTGGTCCACACGGCAAGGACCGTCCAACTCCTCACGGACCTGGGATTCTCCGTGAACTACGCCAAATCCCACCTGGTGCCCGCGCAAGTCGCACTGTTTCTGGGAGCCAGCCTCATTCCCATGTGCAGGCTCCGGATGCGCCCGTTGCAAGAATTCCTGGATGCGCGCTGGATCCAGACGACGGGCAGCTTTGAGGAAAGGATCAAGCTCGACGAGAGTTTCCGACGAGCGATACGGTGGTGGGGCACCCGCGCGCATTTGACGGCGGGCATGGACTTCCAGACCCCAGCCCACCAGGAGACCGTGACCACGGATGCCTCCCTGGAAGGGTGGGGAGCGCACACCGAAAATCTGCACGCAAGGGGACTCTGGCTCCCGACGGAGAAGTCCCTGCATATCAACGTCCTGGAGCTCCGTGCAGTGTTTTGGGCCCTCAGGTCCTTCCTTCCGTCCCTCAAGGGCAAGGTGGTGAGGATCTTCACCGACAACACCACCACCATGTTTTACATCAGGAAACAGGGCGGAACCAGGTCCCCAGCGCTGTCCAAGGAGGCGCAGGACCTGTGGCATTGGGCCGTTGCCCAAGGGATTTTTCTGGTGCCGTTTCATCTGGCAGGGATAAAAAACACCATCGCCGACTCACTCAGCAGGGAGCTGCGCTCGTGCCACGAGTGGGAACTACGGCAGGATCTGGTGGATCGCCTCTTCCGACGGTGGGGCACACCCCAGATCGACCTGTTCGCGACGGCGACGAACACCAAGTGCCGGAGGTTCGCCAGCAGGTTTCCCCAGACGAGGAGCATGGGCGATGCTTTCTCGTTCCCCTGGGAGGGCCTGTTCCTCTACGCGTTCCCTCCCTTGCCTCTGCTAATCTGGCTCGTCAACCAGCTCAAGAGGTCACGGTGCAGGATGATCCTCGTCGCACCTGCGTGGCCGAGGCAGATATGGTTCCCGGACCTTCTGGACTTGTCAGCGTCCCCGCCGATCAAGCTGCCGGCGGACGCGGATCTACTCTCCAGGGAAGGAGGCGCCATCCTCCACCACGACCTGAAGTCGCTGAACTTGCAGGCCTGGCTCCTGCAGCGCTAGAGTTTGGAGGATACGACATACCGGCCGATTGCAGAGAGGTTCTTGCAAAGGCCAGGGCGTCCTCGACTCTTAAATGCTACGGACACAAATGGAAGAGGTTCTCTGTCTGGTGCCACGCACAGAAGATTAACCCTCTACGGATTACGGCCCCCCAAGTACTGCCGTACCTGCTGACGCTGGCCAAAGCTGGTCTGGCACACGCGTCCATCAAGATTCATCTTGCTGCGATCTCCCAATACACCAGAACCACGGGGCGGACGTCCTTGTGGTCTCATCGTCTGGTGAAAGAGTTCATGAAGGGACTGTTCAGATCGTTCCCGCCGGTGAAGGCTCCGGCCCCGGCGTGGGAGCTCAACGTGGTGCTGACCAAGCTCATGGGACCTCCGTTCGAGCCTCTGCACTCGGCCCCGTTGAAGTTTCTATCGTGGAAAACCGCTTTTCTTGTGGCCATCACCTCCGCACGACGAGTGGGAGAGATCCAGGCCCTTTCCTGCAAGGCCCCGTACTTGACTTTCCACGACACGAGGGTAGTGCTCAGGACGCACCCCTCCTTCATGCCCAAGGTACCGTCGGACTTCCATCTCAACGAACCCTTGGTGTTACCTGTGTTCTTCCCGTCGCCTTCGTCGCCGGCTGAGAGGACTTTGCACTCGCTGGATGTGGCTAGAGCGCTGAAGTTCTACGTGGACCGCACGAAGTGTTTTCGGAAGACGTCACAACTCTTTGTGAACTTTGGACCTGTCAATCAGAGGAAGGCTCTCTCGAAGGCTTCCATTTCCAGATGGCTCTCCGGCTGTATCATGTACTGTCACCGGTTGGCAAACCGACCGCTGCCTGGCCGTCCGAGAGCCCATTCCACCAGAGCGATCGCAGCTACCACGGCGTTCCTATCTGGTGTGCCCCTGCTGGACATATGCAGGGCTGCTACGTGGAGGTCGACGCACACCTTCACGAAATTCTACTGCGTCGACCGGGATTCCAGGGAGGAGTCCAGGGTCGGCCAAGCAGTGCTTCACAACCTGTTCGCCTGAGGTGAGCCTGGTGAGGAGGTAAGATGCTTAATGTTGAGTTTGATGTGATGCTTAATGTTGAGCCTTTGCCACCTCCCGTGGTTGTGCATGTGTGTGTGTACTGCTATGTTTTCTTTATTCATGAGCATGTGAATCCATGCCAGACCCCATGCTGGAGAAGGAACAAGTTACTTACCTGTAACTGTTGTTCTCCAGCATGGGTCTGGCATGGATTCACATGCGAACCCTCCCGCCTACCCCTCTGCGGCTCTTCACTTGGTCATACTGCCACTTCACGTGCTTCCAAATCTGAAGATGGCTGCCAGAGGCGGTGCTTAGGTAGAGGGCAGTCATTGGCTGTGGTCAGTATGACGCAGAGACCAGTGATTGGTTATTACTACGAAAGACAGATCAGAAACGAAACTGATACTGGTTTTTTCTTTACCGAGGATTCCCAGCCTGACGACGGGGAATATTCATGAGCATGTGAATCCATGCCAGACCCATGCTGGAGAACAACAGTTACAGGTAAGTAACTTGTTCCTTCACTTCCCCGTTCACAAGAGACACTGCAAGTTTCTGCGCTTCGTGGTTCAAGAGCAACTTTTTTAAAAACCTTTGTTTTCCAACACAAACATAACACAACAACTTAACTACAGTACACACCTTTCTACTGGCACTTTCAAGTTGGAGTTGGTCCACTTCCTTATTTGCTCGATACGTGGCGAGGTTCTTCATTCTATCTATAATGTCCACATGCTATTTGTGTTCCACCAGGTACGTTTGGGCCATCTCTCTCCTCCCTGGCTCTTTGACTCCTCTCGGCTCATGATCTCTACTCGTCCACTATTGCTGATTAATCCTCGATCAAGCTTCAGGACTTGTTCAAGCTGCCCCTCTCATTGCTTCCGAACAGGTCCTGCACGAGCGTGTTCCATGCCAGTATCTTAGCCCTACCATCGCCCTCTCCCCTTTATGCCGCTCTTGTCCACACAATTGTTTCGGCCATCACCCATTTTTGCAGGTCCGCCCACCACCCCTCTAGCGGGGGAACTGTACTTGTGTTCCACACCATAGTAATGCAGCGTTTTGCCAGTATCATCAAGTATTTCATTTTTGCCAAGTGTATTCTCTGCCTGTCTCCTCTTGGGAACAGGCCCATTAGATACGATGCTGGAGACATGCTTGCATTTGGATTCCCCACTTAGTGCTCTTTCTTTGATAGTGTTCCAAAAGTTAGTCATTTTTGGGCATGACCAAAACACATGCACCAAATTCGCCAGCTCCGCCTTACGTGGACAGCTCCTGGTCTGTTCCCCCATGCTAGACATTCTTTTTGGCTGTGGATATGCCCTGTGTATGAGAGAAAGCTGCAGCTGTCTGAACCTTGTGTTCCTGGAGACTTTCTTTGCGTATTGGAGTGCCCTGTTCCAGTCTTCATCCTTGAAGGGTTTCTGAAGCGCTTCACATTTAGTTTGTGCTTGTAATGCTCCCCCCCCTCCCGGATCTCTTTATCGGTCTGACCATGCTATTGTACAATATGAATTATCCTGTGTATGTCTTGCTCCTCTACCAGGGTCTGGAAGTCCACCCAGTGTCCGTCTTGCCACATATCTCCTATTTGGGCTACTCCCTTATCTTCCCACTGTGTTCTGAACATTGCCAGGTTTGCACTGCGTTCAAGGACAACATGATCAGTTTGAAGCCCTTCCCTTTGGATTGAAGTCGGCGGCAAGGGTTTTCACCAAATGCCTGGTGCCAGTGGCGGTGAGGCTGCGTCTACGAGGGATCCATGTTTACCCCTACCTGGGCGACTGGCTCATCGGAGTGAAATCGAGGGAGATCGCTGTCTCACACGGCGGAAACTGTCCAGCTCCTGACGGAGCTGGGGTTCTCTGAACTATGTGAAATCTTGCTTGGTGCCATCGCAAGACACTGTTTCTGGGGTCTCGACTCAACAGTGTCATGTCTCCAGAGGAGAGGATGGCGGCCATCCTGGGCAAGGTATAACAGATGCTGACCCTGAAGATTACAAGGGTGAGGTCCATCAAGTCCCTTCTCGGCATGTCGTCGTGCATAATACCTCATTCGGCTGTGCTGCAGCCACTTCCTTGACACCCGTTGGATCGGGAAGCTTCGAGGACAAGATCTCTCTCGACAAGGATTTCCATCGAGCGATACAGGGGGAGGGAGGTGTCCGCATCTGTCGGCGGGTGCAGATTTCCAGACCCCCACCTCATCAGGAGACGGACACATCCCTGGAAGGATGGGGCGCGCACACTGGAAGACTCCGTTTAAGAGGCATGTGGCTACTGGAGAAGTTGTTGCATATCAAAGTACTGGAACTACGGGCAGTGTTTTGGGCCCTCGAGTCTTTCCTTCTGTCCCTCAAGGGCAAGGTGGTACAGGTTTTAACAGACAACGCCACCACGATGTTCTACATGCGGAAGCAGTGGGGCACCAGATCCCAGCTTTCTCCAGAGAGGCGCAGGACATATGGCACCAGGCCGTTGCCCAGGGGATGTTTCTCGTGCCGTTTCATCTGGCAGGAGTGAAGAACACCATCGCTGATTCCCTCAGCAGGGAGCTGCGCTCTTGCCACGAGTGGGAGCTTCGGCAGGACCAAGAGGATCTTCTGTTCCGACGATGGGGCAATCCCCACATCGATCTGTTTTCGACAGTGACGAACACCAAGTGCCGGAGGAGCATGGGGGACGCATTCTCATTACCCTGGGGGGCTTGTTTCTGCATGCATTCCCTCCATTGCTGTTGCTTCATGCGCCTAGTCAAATCAACAGACTGCTGGTGCAGGATGTTGCTCGTCGCACCGGCCTGGCTGAGACAGATATGGTTCCCGGACCTTCTAGCGTCCCCTCCAGTCAAGCTTCCGGTGGTTGCAGATCTCACCAGAGGAGGAGGCGTGATCCTGCATTACGACCCAGGGTCGCTGAACTTGCAGGCTTGGCTCTTGCAGAGCCAAAGCGGGGCTGGCGCATGCTCCCATCAAGATTCATCTGGCGGCTATCTCCCGCTACACCAGAACTCCGGGATGGTCATTGGCTGTAGTCACAACCCCTGGTCAAGGAGTTAATTCGAGGACGTTTCCATTTGTTCCCGCCGGTGAAGGCTCCGGCCCTGGTGTGGGAGCTCAGTGTGGTGCTGACTAGGCTCTTGAGTACCTCTTTCGAGCCTATGCATTCTGCGCCACTGAATTTTTGTCATGGACAACTGCGTTTCTTGTGGCCATCGCTGCTGCACGACTAGTGCGAGAGATCCAGGCCCTCTTGTAAGCCACCTTACTTGACATTCCACGAGACGAGGGTGGTGTTACGGACGCGCCCTTCCTTCATGCCCAAGGTGCCGTCAGACTTTCATCTAAAGGGGTTACCTGTATTCTTCCCCACGCCTTCGCCAGCTGAGAGGACTTATCACTCGTTGGATGTGGCTAGAGTGCTGAAGTTCTACATGGACCGCACAAAGAGTTTTCGGAAGACGTCACAACTGTTTGAACTTTGGCCCTGTGAACCAAGGGAAGGCCCTCTCCAAGGCTTCCCTTTCCAGGTGGCTCTCTGGCTGAATTACCCATTGTCACCGGTTGGCAAACCGACCGTTGCCTGGCTGTCCGAGAACCCATCCGACCAGAGCGATCGCTGCAACTACATTGTTCCTGTCTGGTGTGCCCCTGCTGGACAACGTGGAGGTCGAGGCACACCTTCACGAGATTCTACTGTATCGACGGGGATTCCAGGGAGGAGACGAGAGTCGGCCAAGCAATGCTGCGCAACCAGTTCACTTGAAGGTGAGCCTGTTGAGGAGGGAAGAGATGCTTAATGTTGAGCCCTGCCACCTCCCGTGGTTGTGCATGTGTACTGCTATGTATTCTTTCTTCATGAGCATGTGAATCCATGCTAGACCCCATGCTGGAGAAGGAACCAGTTACATAAGCGAACCCTCCCGCCTCCCCCTCAGCAGCTCTTCTCTTGGTCCTACTGCCACTTTGCTACCAAATTTGAGGATGGCTGCCAGAGGGGCTTAGGTAGAGGGCAGTCATTGGCTGGGACAGTATGACCCAGAGACCAGTGATTGGTTGTTAGTTTAATTTCTGAACTGTCTTTCTCCTGATTTTTTTTTTCCTTTACCTAGAATTCCTAGCCTGACGATGGGGAATATTCATGAGTGTGTGAATCCAGGTAAGTAACTTGTACCTCACTGGGGTTTCCCAGCCTGATTGGGGGATGGGGGGGGGGGGAAATGTTCACAGCATGTGAATCCATGAAAGATACCAACGCTGGAGAAATGGAGTTACAGGTAAACTACTCCCTTCCCTCATTTTATGGCTGTATGGTCTTTCAGCTGGCTCTCTAGACTATTGTAATGCTCTTTACCTTGCTCAGCCAGCGTACCTTCTTCAGCAGCTGTAGGTGCTGTAGAATTTCGGCAGCCCGACTGGCAGTGGGTGCCCCGTTCAGCTCTACCACACCAATCCTGGGAAAATTGCATTGGCTCCCGGTGACAAAGTGCATTAAATTTAAGGCTTTGTGTGTGGTTCACTGAGCTTTCTATGGGCAAGGCCCTGGCTGTCTACACGCAAAATTTCACACCTACATTCCGACGAGGAACCTTTGCTCAATTTCATTCCCTGTTTTAGGCTGGCTCGTGTGGGCGGGCATTCTTTAACTGTGGCTGCAGCTAGAGCTCTGTGGAACTCTACTCGTGTGTCTGCGAGCCCTTGAGGATCCCCTCTTTTTGTAGTTCCCTGAAGACGTATCTTTTTACAGCGCAATGGTTGTCTCTGGTCAGTCCTGAAACTCAGCGCCAGGATGCCCCTGTTGGTGAAGGCCCACTTTATACATTTGCTTTACATTACATGTGAATCCATGCCAGACCCATTCTGGAGAACAAAAGTTACAGGTAAGTAGCCAGGTGCTTTCTGTTCAGTCTGGAATGAATGCACCCTATGACACCTTACACTCGACTGACCCTGGACTATGTTGCCTGAGGGCATTCACCATACCAGCGCTTTGAGGTCATACCACTTATATATAGAGCGCTACACAAATGCCAAGTAGAAAACCAAATCAATTTTTACTACATTGCTTAATGCTGCTTTGTCTGTGGGCCATGCATCATTAATCAAAAACTCTGCTGAGGTGTCTTAAAGGGCTGAGGGGATGTTTGCCTTTGGGTAGTACTATATGGACCTGATTGCTGATTCTTTAAGTCTCATTAGTCTGGAGCATACTTTGTTTTGATTATAGAAGTTGCTTAATGTTTGCCAGCTATGGCATGTTGGTGATGGGGTGGTAGTTTATGGGGTGGCTACTGTGGTCTAGAAGGGACTTATTTAGTCACACTCAATACAACTCTCCCTCCACTTTTACACCACGGCTCTAGAAAGAACAAATGCTCTAGCCACCAAATTCGTGGAACTGCTCTTAAATGGATAGCGACACGGGAGTCCCACAAGGAGCATGCCTATCTGCCCTCCTATTCAATCTCTACTTGATCACCCTCCCACCAATAATTCGTTCACACAACATCTTGTGTTACAACTACGCCGACGACACTCAACTAATTCTAAAACTTATGAACTCAAAACCCAACTCAGACCTGACCTCCTGCCTCCTTGACATAGAATTCTGGATGACCCAAAGCCACCTCTTGTTAAACCCTTCCAAAACGGAAATCATGGTATGTGGCAACTCCGAACTTCTTCCACACCCACTACCCTGGCCATCCACCATGGGCAACTCACCGACCCCCCCCCCCCCCTCAACTCAGTGAAAAATCTTGGGTGCACCCTTGACGCGGACCTAACACACTCGCGCCAAGTCAACGTCTCAAAGTCCTGCCACTACCACCTTAAAACCCTTAGGCGCATCTTTCCATATCTCTCATTTCCCAACAGACTCTCTGCAGTTCAATCAATCGTTATATCAAGACTCTACTACGCAAACCCCCTATATCTGAGTCCAGGCGTACCAACTGAATAAACTCCAAAGGGCCAAAAAAATGCGGCAGCCAAAATGCTACTTGCACTCGCCCCAAGGGACCACATCTCCCCAGCCCTTAAGACGCTGCACTGGCTTCCAGTAGCACGAAGAGTGGCTTTCAAAACCTTATGCATCTCCCATCGAGCGCTGCACAAAACCGGACCTCAAGACAAGCTAAAACCCGATCACCCCCCACGCACCATCAAGCTCAGCTGGTCTTCTAGTCATACCTAAGAAACTCAGTCAGATTAGGCGGATCGTCATTCTCCGCCTTGGCCCCCACGCTGTGGAACTCACTCCCACCCCACATCCGCCTAACTGAGGATTTAATGTCTTTCCGCAAAATGCTGAAAACCTGGCTCTTCCCCTAAAACCAACCCGTACCAAGCTAACCCAACAGACCAACAGCATCTCAATGACACCAATCCACTACCTGATGCAAGAAATGGACCGCTAATAACCCATAATATAAGCTAGGACAAACCGAATTAAACGAGAAAAGTAGATCAACGCAGGGAAATGGTTAATAAGAATAATCATATGGAAACAGTAAAGAGATTTAAATCTCCGTGAAACGGACGGAATGCACAAGGAGTGACTGAAGTGAATGGCGTGGATGCAATAGATGAAACTGATGAAGCCTGTGGAACAGATGAATGCATGAGTGGAAGAACAGATAACTAGTTCAAACGAGTGTATAAATCGAATGAGTGAACAGATCGGATGAGGGTATAGAATAGATGATCAAAATTATCGCTGGTGCAGATAAATGTACAACCCTGGCGAGTGTATAGAATGGATGAGTGTATAGAACAGATTACTGCATATCGTCGAATTACCTTATTGCTGTTGAATGAGTGGAAATCAAGAGTGCATAAAGCAGAAGAGGGGATAAGTGCATAAGAGGGGATAAGTGCATAAGAGGGGATGAGTGCGTAGAGATGCTGAATGCATAAAGCAGACGGAATGAATGAAAAATATAGATGGAGTCTATATGGATAGAACAAATGTTATACAAGAGTGCATGCGTGGGGCAGGCTGGAGTGAGTGGAGCTAAACTCTAGTGCATGAGCGCGTCGAGTGGGCCGATGGTATGGAGCCATCTGGGGTGCACGAAAGTGATAGAAATGCGTGACATATATAGTATGGTCTGGAATGCAGAGAACGTTCAAAAGAGCTTATATCGCATCATAACACACCACCACGCTTACTCTCTCCTTACACCACCACTCAACTAGAACAGAGCTACTATGACACCATTCGGTATCTGTTCTCATACCAACATTCTGCCTCATACTCCCCATCACTCTAAATAAACACTGCTGGTTACCCACCCCCCAGCCAGGCGTTCTCTTCAGGCCTAACGCAGCCACAATCGATCTGGATAAATCCTGCGTGAATGAACACATACTCCTGACCTCTCAACCACCACACCTACCGCTAAGAAGCGGCTATTACACTTAATACCGCACCAGCTGCACACACATCCGGTGCTCACACGCACCTCATCTCTCTACACTCTCGATTGACCTGAACTTTGGTTCCCAAGGGTGTTCAACCTACCAGCGCCTTCAGACCATACCAATGGTATATAAGGCGCTATATAAATGCAAAGTAACATAACCTAACTCCTACTACCAATGAGGAGTTTGAGGTGGAATACTTTTAACTAAGGCAATCCCTTAAGATGCCCGAGCAGGTTAGGGTTTCCTGGGTAAGACTTTTTTGCTTGTCTTAAATATGGTGTGTTCGATTACAGTAACGGGTTTGAAGTTGGTCGCTGGCAGGTTTGTGTGGAGGTGAGACCTTCATGAACTGGATTGCCTTTTTCATGTGTGCCATCTTTCTGGCTCTTCTGCTTATAGTTTTGTGGCCAACACATCTCTGATGCACGATTGTACACCAACCACTCACTTTAATACAGTGCTCTTCAAGCTTTATCATACTGCCCCCACCCCTCAGCAAATTTTGGCCAGGCTGGGCCCTCCAAATTTCCAGTAAGCCCCAATTCGTTTTGTTGCTTGGTCCCAGTTCTCCTGCAGAGTTCCCCTGACATCCGCTTCCCCCTCTCCCAGCAGTCCCGGGGCTTCCCCACTCCTGCACAGGATCAAGCCGAACTCCCCTCCCCCATTTAGTCTGTTGTCACAGCTGCTCCATCTCCTTGTCTGCTCTGCCTTTCCTCTGCCACAGATGGAATCAAAAACTGCAAGTGTGCTGCCCAATGTTTACTTTGTCAGCCACACCCACTAAGCCTGGCCTGTCACACTGAGCATGTGCAGCTGGGGCAATGTTGGGATGGGATATGCATGATGGTGCATCATCCCATTGCGTGTCATATATAAAAATCCCTCACTATGTAGCCAGTAGGCTATGCGACTGTTGGGAATGATGGCGTCTGTTAGGGAGAATTCTCAAAAAATGTGCTAATTCCCTTCACCTTAGACCCCCAAAAACTTTGCTGGATTTTTTCTTTGGTTATGGAGTCTAACCTACTCCGTAGGCATCTTCATTTGTCACACAGCACCCTCAGTGCAATGGCACAGGGAACCCTTTTCAGGCTTTCCCAAGGTTTAAAGACCTTCTCTGGGATAAACTTTTTCCCAGAGAAAGTAAAGTGACATAGACTTTACTAGTAGTTTAAAATCCTAGACCAGCACACTTTATCTTACAATAGTGCTGTAAGGGTTACTTAGTATCCCCTATGTGTGATACTCATGTAGCAGTCAAATGCTACCCTTTCCTCTCAGAATGGCTGCTGGCAGTGGTTTTACAATGAAGGACCATGATTTTTCCCGACCGCAACTATTTGTAGCTCTGGTGAAGTTAAATCACGGGAGCCATGTTTTTCAAGATGGCGTCCGAGCTGCCTTTGTTAAAACAGGTCCCGGTCTTCTTTTTTCGCCATTTCTTTTTGGAAAGGTCCTCCTAGAGTCTCTGCGCGCCAAACCTAGTTTGGTCTTTGTTCATTCGCCTTTGGTGGGCTTCAGGACTGAAGACCGCCTCTGGTGCACGAGTGGCTGGGGTGGGCAGGAAGTGAGGGAGGGGCCCGAAACTCCCTGTGCTTAGTCTCCTAGGAGACTCACATACACTATGGTGATTGGCTGACTGTCCGGCAAGGACAGCCACCCTACTGGGTGAGTGACATCTAGGCTGGAATGAATGTGAGAGAACTGAATAAAAGGCGAGCCTCTTGGCTTGGAAGGCAGGCGACCACTGGAACGAAGGAACCGAAGAAGAGCTTGAAGAGAAAGTTGCTGCAACTCCTGGACCATTGGTTTGCCCGGTGAAGCCCTGCTGCAGGTCTGAATCGCCTAGTTCGTATCGACAGAGAAGTCCCTGCAAAGACTACTTCTCCCTTTGAGTTGGTGGGACCAATCAACTCCAAAGTAAGCCACCTGGACAATCAAGCCACCTGGACAATCAAGTCTCAGAGCTGATTGAATTTCCTCAGTTGCTGCAGGAAACCTTAGAACCAGGGAGAGGGACAACTGTTTGTCTGGAATTGAAGTTGCCAGTTGTGAGCTTTTGACTGTCCCAGTGCAGGAGTCCCCGGACGTCTTCCCTCATGTCCCACGACTTGAGGCCCAGGAACAGCGAGATCTGCATGAACTGCCAGGAACAGAAGTAATCAGCTGCCTCTCTTTCTTCATTGTAAGGTACTGTAAAACAAGACTGACCTTACCTCTCGCGGTGAAAGTGCTTGGAATTTTTGCAACTCGCAGGCCTAATCAGCTTGTAACCAACATATGATTCTTCTTTCTACAAAATACTTAGAACTTGTGCAGAGACTTTTCCGTTTAACTACCAGAACTGCTTTATCCTATCCAAGACTTTAGCCCATTGACTTGGGTACAGCCTATTGAATTGACTCTTCTGGTGAACTCAAGTATTTGCACTATCTAAGAATAATTGTCACCTTTTATGTTCTAATAACCTTTGCCTTTTACTCCTCTTGAAAAGTATTCTGAATGCCAACAGTAAGATATTCATGTCCCCAGCACCCTTGTTACTAAAGTTACCTGTGATTTTAGGTTCTGTGGGCCATCTCAAAAAGTTCTTATCTGATTCAGAAACTTGGTGTACAGTATTGAGGTAGATTTGTGTTTTATTATTGTTGGGGAGAATTCTCATGTGCTAATTCCCTTCACCTTAGAAACCCCCAGCAACTTTGCTGAATTTTTTGTGGAATTGAATTTTTTTTAAACCTGGAAAGAGTGAGCCTCTCCCCCACCCCCCTTCATGTATTTTGATGTATGTTCTACTTTTGTTTTCTTTTGATTATGGAGTTTTAAGATAACTCCATAGGTATCTTATGTGTTACACAGCACCCTCATTGCAGTTAATGTTAAAGGACATTTGTACCGCGCACTATCGCCACCGAGTGGTCCCCTGGTCCCCTGGCGGCTCTGAAAGAGGGAGGGCAGGTGAGTTAGTGGGTGGAGGCTGGAAAAGTGCAAGAGCAGTGATGTGCTGTTGGCAGCCTCAGCCCAGTGGATCCGTTGGCTGGGCCTGGGGTGTATGCGGCCAGTAGTCGTGTGCTGATGTGCGAGTCTGTGTTTGTTTTGTTGTTGCAGTGTGGTGAAGTTTGTGCGGTTTGTTGTGCTGGAGGTTTGTGGTTGTTTGATTTGGAGTTTGAGAGGTGTATGCAGAGGAGGAAATTGTCAGTGGTATCGGTTAGTTGGCATCTCTATCCTGAATTGACAAGTTGGGCTCACGTAATCTCGCTCGATGGGGTGCTTGGGCACCATGTGCCTCTGGAGTTTCAGTGCAGGTGCAGTGACACGGATGTCTTTTCAGACTTCCCAAAGGTTTAAATGCCTTCTCTGGGATAAACTACTGTTTCCCATAGAATGTAAGGTTAAATTGACTTTACTGGTCTATTTAAATTCCTAGACTAGCACACACAATCTTCCTATAGTGCTGGAGGGGTTACCTAGTATCCCCTGTGTCTAGAAACTCATGTAGCAGTCAAATGCTAGCCTTTTCTATCAATGGCTGGTGGCAGTGGTTTTAGACAACGAACACCAGTAGCTAAAAATTGTGGGAGCCATGTTTTTCAAGATGGCGCTTTAAGCCCCTTTGTTTAAATGGGTCCCGGTCTTCTTTTTTCGCCATTTGGAAAGGGCCTAGTGTTTCTCTGCACGCCAAACCAGGTTTGGTCCCTTTGGTTCCATGCCTTTGGTGGGCTTCAGGACTGAAGACCGCCTCTGGCGCCTGAGTGTCTGGGGTGGACAGGAAGTGAGGGAGGTGCCCGCTGTGCTTAGTCTCCTAGGAGACCCAAATTCACTCTGCCGTGATTGGCTTACTGTCCAGCAAGGACCGCCACCCTGCTGAGTGAGAGCTAGGCTGAAATGTATGGGAGAAAACTGTTTAAAAGGGCGAGTCTCCTGGACTGGAAAGCAGAGTAGACTGGAACGAAAGCACCCAAGACGAGCTGGAAGATGACGGCTGCTGCAACTCCTGGACCGTTGGTTTGCTCGGTGAAGCAGTACGAATTGCCAAGGTCACCTCGCCAGAGCAGCCCCTTCAAGGACCACTTCTTCCTTTGAGTCGGTGAGACCAAGCAACTAGTAAACCTCCTGGATACCATTCTCAAAGCTGGTTAACCAGGGGGAAGGACCCAGCTTGTGTGCTTGATGAACAGCTACTCTAACTGAAGTGGCTCCTTTTTGTCAGCGTTTCAACAATCCCGTGCAGGAGTCCCCGGCGTCCTCTTGTCCCCACAACTGAGGCTTAGGAACAGTGAGTTCTGCAGCAACTGCCAGGAACCACTGTCTTCAGCTGCCTCTTTTGCTTCATACAAAGGTACTGTGCCAACCTGATTGAGAGAACACTTCTCTCGCAGTGAAAGTTTGTGGAACTTAGCCATCTTGCAGGCCTAATCATCTTGTGACCCAACATATATTCTTTTTCGTACAAACTACTTCTGGGAACTTTGGCAAAGACTTTACTGTTTACTTCCAGAACTGCCCTTTCCAAGACACTAGTTCATTGACTTTGGCCTATGCCTATTTAACTGAACGGAGCGCTCTAGTGAACTAGAACTATTTGCACCTCCTAATAGTATTTGATCTATTCTGCTAACTTGTGCCTTTTTGCTCCCATTGAAATTAACTGAAATGCCATTTTGCTCCTATATCAGGGGAGCCTAATTTGTTCAGAAACTTATTGGTTTGCTATGCTATTTGTTTGTGTATAATGTTGCCTCCTTCTAGTGAATGTTTTCTAAATAATTGTGTAATGAATTAATACGTGTTTTACCAAGAAACATTGAGTAGAAGTGTCTACTTGAACCACTGTGATTTTAAGACCTCTGTGTAACCTTGTACTGCTCACATTCCCTCTTGAGATAAGCCTGGCTGCTCATCTCGCTACCACAAAACTGTGTAGTACAGACTTGTACCAAAAGTTGGTTTGCTTACACCTGTAGTCATAGTTGCTTGTGTTCCCAGAGGGTACTGCATTCAAACTTTGCCTTTATTTGGTGCCTCACGCGCGCTTGTTCATGCGTCCAATGCAGGAGTGGCTCAACAGCCAGTGATGTTAGGCCAGCGGACAATGGGACAATCTAGTGGTTCTCTCGCCAGCCCTCGTTCTCTTGCTGCGGTGGTGGAGAACCTCCTTGAAGGCGAAAATCCCTTACCACCCCCGCAGTGGAGGCCACTCTCACTATAGACGCATCTCACACAGGGTGGGGAGCTTCAACAAACCACGCTCAGTTTGGTCGTCACATCTCGTCCAACCACATAAATCTGTTGGACCTGTTAGCATTGTTCAAATCACTGAAGGCCTTGCAGACACAACTGCAAGGGAAGACGGTCCTGATCCTCAGACAGCACCCCATCCATTTACTACCTGAGCAAACTGGGGGCACTCACTCTCCAGGGCTGTCCAAACTGTCCCAGAAAATTTGGAAGTGGGCTCTCAAATGCATGTTCCTGTTATGTTCCAGGGGGACTCCATCTTCTGGCAGACGTACTGCACAGAGATTTCCCACTACACATGGTGTAAGAATGGCGATTACACGAAGACCTAATGTTTTCGCAGAATGGGGTTTTCCAGAGATGGACTTGTTCGCATCTCTGGAGAACGCTCCATGCCAAGACTACGCCGCCATCGTTCCAAGGCGAACAGACTCTGGATCACATGTCAGGGAAATTTGTTTATGCCCACCCCGATTCCCCTACTCAACAAGATGGTGCACAAGATGTACCAGGAACCATTCACCATGATATTGGTGGGCCTGCCAACCCTGGTCCCCCTCTCCCCTAGTTAAGCTACCTTGCCCGTACAACATGTCGCAGGACAAAGGGGAGACACTCCACCCATGCCTGCAAACAATTAGCGCCCTTGCTCCTGAGGTCATAAGAGTTCGGCCACCTATAAATCCCTCAGATGCATGGACATTTTTAGGGGAGCGAGGAAACCTAATGACCGATATTGCTATTCCTGTAAATGGAAACGCTTTATCTGGTGCAATTCCAAGGGCGTCAATCCCATGGACTGCTCTCCCATGCACATTGTATTGTACCTGACTCAACTGACTCAGAGCTGGTTTTTAATTCCCTAAAGGTTTACTTGGATGCTCTCAGCCTACACCACGTCACAACAGAAGGTGTTGTGGTGGAAGATACCAGTTATTAAGGCTTTCATGGAAGGGGTCAAGTGGATTCATCACACCATTTATAATACAGCTCTCGGATCTGACCTGAATGTGGTATGACTTATGGGGTCTCCATTTGAACCTATGCATAGAGCAAGTCTCAAAGATCTTACCTATGGCAGCCTTCCTAGTGGCTACTGCTTCTATTAGAAGGGTTGGTGAGCTACAGGCCCTCTCAGTCCTAGACCCTTTCGTTACAGTTCAGCGATAAGGTGGGTCTGCACACTCACCCTAGGTTTGCGCCTAAATTTCTCAATTTCATGTGAACCAATCAATAGAACTGCCTACTTTCTTCCAGAACCCTACTAACATGGCCGAAGGAAGCCTACGCACGTTAGATGTCCGTAGGGCAGTCATGTTTTACCTGGACAGAACTAACCCACTGAGAAAAACAAACCAATTTTTTTGTTTCAGTCGCAGCTGGTAGAGAAGGGGGAATCCTGTCTCTAAATCGGCAATCTCTAGATGGATTGTCAAATGCATCAAGCTCTTGTTTCACTCTTGCTAAGAGAACTGCCCTTCAAGCCTAGAGCGCATTCTACTCGAGGCACTTGGGCTTCCATGGCATTCATTGCAAACGTTCCCCTAGAGTCCATTTGCAAAGCGGCAACCTGTAGTTCTGTACACACCTTTTGCCTAGACACACATTCTAGGTCTGATTCTGGGACAAGCAGTACTAAGACATTCTTTCACTACTGTTCCTTCTCACAACCCACCTCCAACTCTGGGTACTGCTCGCTAGTCTATGCACAGCATGTGATTCTAAGCAGATTAACAAGCATCAGAAGACATGCATTACCGTAAAAGCATTTCTGATTGTATCTGCTTCGATTCACAAGCGCCCACTTTTCCTTCCCTGCTCGGATGGAAGGAACATGGACGTGTTACTACTTTCTCTCTTGTGGTCATAAGGCTCCCACACGTCAGAAAAAATACAATCTGAGGGACCTCGACGCGTGAGGGATTTTGGGTACACTACACATCACTTAGGGATAGTGTTACAGGCACACCAATGTAGGTGTCCCCTTTCGATTCTTGAAAGACAAGATGCAATACTCTGCGGTTACCACTGGATGTCGTGCTAAATGCACAGCATGTGAATCTAAGCAGATACAACCATCAAATTCTTTTATGGTAAGTAATGCATGTTATATCCAAGCACTAATTTATTTTGAGACTAGGCAAACAACTTTAGAAGTAGGAATAGGGGAGGCATTCTGTCCTTACACTAAACTTCAAAAGTCTCGACCGTCTTGTCTGACCTACGACACAGCTTCAGAGCAGAAAATATCCTGTTGGGGCCAGTGATTGTCATTCATGTAAGAGGTTAAATCCAACCCCCAGTAGAAACCTCAAATTCTTCAAAGCTTATGCATAAAGCTTTCTTAAGAGAACTCGCTAAGTGGTGTTTCTAATGGCGGTGGCATCTATTGGAGTTAGCTAATTACAGCTGCACTTGGGTACAGAATCGATTTATATACGTTCATAAAGGGTCTTCAGAATGCAGCCATGATTCTCATCAATATATCGCAAAATTCCAGGTCAACAATCATGCTCCACCAACCCTCAGAGTAAAGGAATCAGCCTTATGTTCACTTGAGAGCAGTAATGTTCTACTGTAACAAAGCTAATGAGGAAAGCAAGCCAATTCTTCACAGCAGGCCCCTACTTTGATATGGATTGTCAAATGTATACATTTGTTGTTCGCTGGTACATAAATTGCCATTTACACCTAGAGCTCATGCCACACAACAGCAGAGCATTCAAGGAGTGTTGTATGGCTAAACTTCTTGTAAATCGCATGCAATTTAAAGTCGTGAACCATTCATGCACACTACCCTTGAACTATAGGGTGAGGAAAACCGGAGCATTCCTAGAACTGCCATGAAGTCTTTGGCCTCCCTAACCCCCCCATTAAGGCTTTGCACCTCCCAGCTCATGTTCCCCAGGGGTCTAACCTCTCCCTGGTTGTTCAACGAATACCTGGCACTGCACCTGGCTACCCTGTTCTCGGGCCCAGGTCCCCTCCCAGCCAGTTGCACACCTGCGCTGCCCCCTGCACTCTGGGGCTGTTCTCTGTATCCCTACAGCCCCTAACAGCACTTGCCACCACCCGGCTACACTTATTTATTATTGCATTTATTGTTTTTTATTTATTTTACTGTTATTCCTATGTACTGCCCCTCCTCTTTCCCCTAGCGCTCCTCCCAACCCCCCCGTTGCCCGATCTCAATGTCACCTGGCCTAGTAGGATTATCTGTCTTCCCTTCGTTCCCCCTCCTTTGCCTCGTTGCGCATTATAAATGCCATATATCATGCCCCATTTGGCTTTTCTCTAGGTGAAAAGCCCTGCACTTCTCCCCTACTTCTCTCTACTTTCCTTTCTCCACCCTCAGCCTTATGCCTACACTTCAAAGTAGGCCTCTTCATCACGGTTGGAAACTTGGCACAGTAGAAATGTTTTCTCTTGGGGCAGAATTGACAAACCTATTGCTAGAAACTACCCCAGCATACTTAACTGTGCCAGGACAAAGGGAACCCTCCCTGGTGGTAAGAAGAGCTTGTGTAGCAACTTATGGTAGTCCCTTAACAAATCGCAACCTTTTCAGGTGCTGACGGTGGCTAAACAGTGAATGGTTCCATGCTTTGCAGTGTCTAGCGGTTTATACAGGCTTCAAATATTTCAAGGCCACTTGATCACTTGAGGTGAACCTAAAACCGCTACACTGCTGCCTTGGTTGCATCTTGACTGCTTCAGGAACACATCCCTCCACTGCAGGCTCAGGCCATTTTTAAGGGGGTGGGAGGGATGGGGCGGCGGCAATTGAGCTGGTTCAAAAGCGACTCCGGAGTTTACTCCAGATATACTTGGTAACGACCAGGGGCTGGAAGCCCATTCTGACGACTCAAGTACATATAGTCCCAACAATTCAGGATGATCACGTTGCAGCACATGCTTGGCCAACTGGAGGGGGGAGAGGTTGCGTACTTCAACGTCCCAATTCACGAAAAACATTTCCGGTTCCTGCGCTTCGTCGTACAGGGTAAGCAGAACAGTCCTATTTATTCACATTTGTTAAGCGCACCGCAGCCTGTGGGCATTGTGGCGCTGGTTACAGTAGATGGTCATATCTTAGTTACAGTGGTCATGTAAACACACACATGAAGTGGCATTGTGGCACTGGAACACTAGGTGCGGAGGGCAAGGCTGTGAGCAAGTACATACAGAGCTAGTAGCTAGTTGAAGAGTCGTTTTTAGCTTTTTGCGGAAGGCATGGAGAGAGGTTTCCGCTCTGAGGGCTGTGGGTAGCGTGTTCCAAAGCTTGGGTGCCAGGTAGGGGAATCAAATTCCTCCTGCCTTGGACCTGGTCATTCGTGGTACTGTGAGTTGGTTGGTGTAGTCTAGTGGGTCTAGTGGATTGAGTTCTGACTAGTGTGTCCGATAAGTATGAGGGTGCGGTTAGGTTGATGCACTTGTGTGCGGTGGAGAGAATCTTGAAAGTGATTCGGTCTTTTACTGATGGCCAGTGAGCATTTTTTCTTGCTTGAGAGATGTGTTCTTTTAGGGATACTGGGGGATGCTCTGAGGGAATTGTTTTGAGTGGTTTGGAGTCTGGCTAGGTTTTTTTGATGTAACCGCTAGGAGGGAATTGCAATAGTCCAGTTTGGCTCCTATGGTGGCTCTGGCAATGGAAAGGCAGTTATCTTTTGTTAAACGGCTTTATGGCATTGATCAGTTTGGTACTCGGAGCGGAGGCCGATAAAATGACGCTAACTTGTTTATCCATAGATGGTGTAGCATCAATGTGGACTCAGTGTTTTAACGGAGGATAGGACTGGGATAACAGTTTTCAATGCAGAAGTTTTGATAAGTTGGATCCAATTTGGCTAGCGTAGGTTTTGACTGAGGATTTCAGTTTTGTCCCCGTTGAGGCATAAGCCGTTAGTGGCCATCCAGGCTTGGATTGTGGAGTAAATTTGTTGAAGGGAAGAAGCGTCTAGGAGATGGCTCCCGGTGAGGGGAAGAAGCACATGGGTATCAGCATAGCTTGTGTATGTGATCCCAAGTGCATCCAGTTTACAATCTATTTACCAAACCACTCTTTGATAAAGTGTTGGTGCAGTACAAGATCCCTGGGGAACGCCACAGTGGGTTCGGCATTGGCTATATTGGAGAACACTTTCATGGCTCTGCCTTCTAGGAAGGAAGTGATCCACGTTGCTGCATGCTTGGAGAAGTGCGCTGCATTGGTGAGGTGGTTGGTGAGTGTGGTCAACGAGATCAAACGCTGGTGAGAGATCTAGGAGCAGGAGTAAGGCAGGCTTACCCATGTCAAGGATGGAGGTGATTTGGTTTTTAAAATCTAGTAAGGCTGTTTCTGTTCTGTGTCCTTTGCGGAACCCTGATTCTCATACCAAGGATAGAGTTGGTTTCAAGGTACAGTTGGATTTGCCTGTGGGCAGCCTCTTCTAATATTTTAAGAAGAAATGGGACGGTTGTAATTGGTCTGTAATTATTAGGTTGAGAGGGGTCTAGAGTAGGTTTTTTAAGGAGTGGCCGCACCCAAGCCTCTTTGAGGCAGTTGGGGACTATACCTGTTTTGAATGAGGTGTTTATGAAGGCGGTAATTAGAGGAGCGAGTTGCTCCGCGCATTCTTTGATTTTGGGTGGGCATACATCGCCCTTGCAAAGTGAGGGCTTGAGATGTTTTATGATGTCTAGGACATCTACTTCTGATATTTCAGAGAATGAGAATTTAGGAGGGTTGTTGCCTGTGCGAATGTTGTGGGTTTGCTTTTGGTGGTTCTGTTTAGGTAAAGCGTTGTAATGGTCAGATTTTGTTTTGGAGGTCTATTCTTTTAGCATGGCAGCTTGTATGCTGGAGCACAAGGCTTCATCTTTAACGATTTCGTCAGTGCAGGTGGGAGGTACGGTTAGTTCTTTAAAGATGGTAGAGTCCTTTAGATTGTGAATTGGCCGCCGAGATTCTATTGTAGGATTCTGATTTGGCTTTGAATATGGAGTCTTTGTATGTATTTTTTTGCGATGGTTTGAAAGATCTCTTTAGTGGTGTCACAGGGGTTAGCCTGCCAGGTTTTTAGCGCCTGTTTGGAGTTGCGTAGATTTAGGAGCTCTTCTGTGAACCATGAGTTGGAGTGGAATGATTTTTTCTCTTTTGTTTTCTAACGGGCGACTGTGTTGATGCCGCTGGTCAGTGTGTCTTTGAATAATTCCGCTAGTATGACGGGGTCAGGTGAGAAGGGTGGCGCTAGGCATGGGAGATTGAGATGGGCACTGATGTTCTCTGCAGTGAGTTTTTTAGCGCTTCTGTCCAAGGACCTTCCCTTCGGACTGAAGTCGGCCTCCAGGGTCTTTTACGAATTTCTTGGCACCAGTGGTGGCCCATCTGTACCTACAGGAATACATGTATACCCATACCTCGACAATTGGCTCATCCGTGCCAAATCAAGGGAGATCGCTGTCTCACACGGAGAGGACCATCCAGCTGCTGACAGATCGTTGGTGCTCTGTAAACTATCCGAAGTCCTTCTTGATTCCTTTGCAACACACTGTTCCTGGGGGGGGGGGGGGGGGGGGGGTTGCAACCTCTTCAGGAGTTCATGGATGCTCATTGAATCCAGGTGTCTTGAAGCTTTGCAGACAAGATTGTCCTCGACTAGGAGTTCTGTTGAGCGATAAGGTGGTGGGGTTGTGCGCATGATCCCAACATCACCGGGGGAATGGATTTCCAGAGCACTACTTACCAGGAGAATCGCCACAGATGCTTCCCTGGAGGGTTGAGGAGCTCACACCAGACGTCTCCACGCCAGAGACCTGTGGCTACCAGTGGAGAGGGACCTCCACATCAATGTCCTGAATCTGTGGGCAGTGTCCTGGGCCCCTCAAGTCGTTGTCCCTCAAGGACAAGGTGGTGAGGGTCTTCATGGACAATACCACCACTGTTCTACATCAAGAAGCGGGGTGCAGGATTTGTGGCACTGGGCCAGCGCCCTAGGGATGTTCGTCTATTCCTTTTCACCTGGTGGGAGACAAGAACACCATTGCCGACTCCCTAAGCAACTACGCTCTTGCCACGCGTGGGAGCTTTCAGCAGGATCAAGTGGACAGTTTCTTCCTCAAGTGGCGCAGTCCACAGATCGACCTGTTTGCGACAAACGAACTCCAAATCCCAGAGGTTCGCCAGCAGGTTCCACCAGCCAAATGGAATGGGGGACGCGTTCTTCCTGTGGGAAGGCCTGTTCCAGGACGGATTTGGTACCTAAACCTTCTCGGCCTGTTGATGTCGCCACCAGGCAAGCTGCCAGTGGTCGCGGATCTGCTTACCAGAGAAAGGCGCAATCCTACATCACAACCCATGGTCTCTGAACCTGAAGGCTTGGCTCCTGCAGTATTAGAGTTTGGTGGGTACGAGCTTCCGGCAGAGTACAGGTAGAGCCTTGCGATGGCCAGATTTGTCATTAATCCTTGTACTACGGGCACAAGTGGAAGCGCTTTGCAACATGGTGCCATACACCGATGAAGGATAGCTCAGCGGCAGCGTGCGCGTCTTGGAAGCAAGACGACACGAAGCAACAACAGGTTCGATCCCCGGGTCCGCGCTTAGAAAGCTCTGGGTGTTTAAGCGCGTTATAAATACGTAACTAAGACAAAAAAAAACACAATTACGTAACTAAGAAAAACAAACAATTCCTGTAACAGCGCCTCGATGCCTGCGGGCTGTGTGAGCGCTTTATAAATGTAAAATAAAAAAACCCTCTGAGGGTCACGGCCCTGCAGATCCTTCCATACTTGTCCTTTGCCAGGGCGGGCTCACCCTTTCAAGGTGCATCTGGCAGCTATCTCCTGCTACACCAGGTCTCAAGGATGGTCTTTGGTTTGGTCACACTGTCTGGTCAAGGAGTTCCTTAAAGGACTGTTCGATCGTTCCGCGCCTGCCCAAGCGTTGGAACTCAACGTGGTTCTGACTAGGTTCATGGGGTTGCCCCTCTTCCGTGGAAGACTGCTTTCCTCGCGGCTATCACCTCTGCCAGATTAGGTGAGATCCAGGCCCTATCCTGCAAGCAGCGATATGAGGGTGGTGCTGCAGACGCACCTGTGCTTCATGTCGAGGTTCTGTCAGAATTCCGACTTCACAAACCTTCGGTGTTGCCTGTGTTTTCCAATGCATTCGTCGCCCACGGAAATGAGTTTGCACTCGCTGGATGTGGTTCGTCCTCTGAAGTTCTATGTGGCTCACACAGTTTCCGAAAGACATTTAAACTTTTGTGAAATTTGGTCCTGGGAAGACCTTGTCCAAGGCTTACATCTTCAGGTGGCTTTCCGCTACATCACTCATTGTCATTGGATGGCAAACCGACCGCTGCCTGGCTGTCATCTGCAGGGCTGCTACACGGAGGTCTATGCACACTTTCCCAAAATTCTACTGTCAACAGGGATTCCAGGGAGGAGTCCAGAGTCGGCTGAGCAGTGCTACGCAACCTGTTTGCTTGAACATGAGCCTGGTGAGGAGGTAAGAGTAATTGCTTCTGTGGAGCCTTGCAACCTCCCGTGATTGTGATGTACTGCTATGTATTCTTTATTCATGAGCATGTGAATCCATGCCAGACCCCATACTGGAGAAGGAACAAGTTACTTACCTGTAACTGTTCTGCAGCATGGGTCTGGCATGGATTTACATGCAAACCCTCCTTCCTGCTCCTTTGCAGCTCCTCTTGCTCATACTGCCAATTTACTTGCCAACAAATCTGAAGATGGCTGCCAGAGGAGGGGTTTAAGGAGAGGAGTGATTGGCCGGGGGCAGTATGACCTAGAGCTCTGTGATTAAAGATAGTTTGTGTGGAAGTGAAACTGTTTCCTTTTACCGAGGATTCCCAGCCTGACTGGTAATATTCATGAGCATGTAAATCCATGCCAGACCCATGCTGGAGAACAGTTACAAGTAACTTGTCCTTCACTGTGGACTCATTGTGGAATCCTGACTCCACTCTTCACACTCTAGACTAGCCTTGAGTGCTCTCTATGCTTACCTTGATTGGGTTTTGGCTAATCTCTCGAGTGCCACTGCTCACTAGAACTAGGGTTGCCTCCTAACATCTCTTCACCAGGCTAGATTCTAGAAATCCTACTTGGGTTACCAAATGTGTGATTCTGCTTTTGCCTAGTAGGTAGTGTTTACTTTTAATAAGTTTTTTTTTTCATGTTTAAACTTTGTGGATATTCACATCAGGAGACTGTGACAACGAACGCCACCCCGGAGGGATGTGGAGCGCACACCAGAAATATCCACACCAGTGGCCTTTGGCTCCCGGATGTTGCGCATCAACGTCCTGGAGCTCCAGGCCGTATTTTGGGCCCTCAAAGCTTTCCTTCCCTCAAGGGCAAGGTGGTGCAGATCTTCAGACACCACCACAATGTTCTACATTCGGAAGCAGGGGGGCACCAGATCCCTGGCCCTCCAAGGAAGCGCAGGACCTATGGCACTGGGCCGTTTCCCAAAGGATGTTCCTGGTAACCTTTCATCTGGCAGGGGTGAAGAACACCGTCGCCAACTCAGCAGGGAGCTGCGCTCTTGCCACGAGTGGGAGCTTGATCAGGTGGACCTACTGTTTCGACGATGGGTCAATCCCCAGATCGATCTGGTTGCGACCAAGTGCCGGAGGTTCAGCAGCAGGTTCCCCCCCAGTCAGGGAGCATGGGGATGCATTCTCCTTCCCCTGGGACGGCCTGTTCCTCTATGCGTTTCCACCATTGCCGTTGCTTCTGCGACTCATCAGTCAACTCAGACCGTTCCGGTGCAGGATGATCCTCGTCGCACCAGCGTGGCCGAGGCAGATATGGTACCCGGACCTTCTGGACGTGTCGGTGTCCCCCTCCAGTCAAGCTTCTGGCAGACGCAGATCTTTTCGCCAGGGAAGGAGGCGTGATTCTGCACCACGACCAAGGGTTGCTGAACCTGCAGGCCTGGCCCCTGCAGCACTAGAGTTTGGGGGAGGGGGTATGAGATCCCAGTGTACTTGACAAGGCCAGGGCTGCTTCAACTTTTAAGTGCTACAGACATAAATGGAAGAGGTTTATCTGGTGCTGTGCACAGAAGATAAACCCTCCACGGATTACAGCCCCTCAAGTGCTGCCGTACTTCCTGTCGCTGACCAAGGCGGGGCTGGCGCACGCCTCCATCAAAATTCATCTGGTGGCGATCTCCTGCTATACCAGAACTCTGGGGCTGTCGCTGTGGTCGCATCGCCTGGTTAAGGAGTTCATGAATGGACTTTTCTGCTTGTTCCTGCCGGTGAAGGCCCCAGTGTGGGAGCTCAATTTGGTGCGGACTAGGCTCATGGGTCCTCCGTTCGAGCCTCTGCATTCAGCGTCTCTGAAATTCCTATCGTGGAAGACTGCGTTTCTTGTGGCCGTCGCCTCCGCACGACGAGTAGGAGAGATCCAGGCCCTCTCCGGTAAACCTCTGTACTTAACCTTCCACGAAATGAGGGTCGTGCTGAGGACACACCCCTCCATGCCCAAGGTGTTGTCGGACTTCCATCTCAACAAACCTTTGGTGTTACCCGTTTTCTTCCTCTCGCCGGCTGAGAGGACTTTACACTCGCTGGATGGGGCTAGAGCGCTGAAGTTCTACGTGGACCGCACAGTTTTCGCTAGACATCACAGCTATTTGTGACCTTTGGCCCTGTGAACCAAGAGAAGGCCCTCTCCAAGGCTTCCATTTCCAGAGGGCTCTCCGGCTGCATCACCAATTGTCATTGGTTGGCAAACTGACTGTTGCCTGGCCGTCCGAGAGCCCATTCGACCAGAGCGATCGCTGCAACTACTGCGTTCCTGTCTGGTGTGCCCTTGCTGGACATCTGCAGGGCTGGTATGTGGAGGTCGACTCACACCGTCACGAGATTCTACTGCGTCGACTGGGATTCCAGGGAGGAGTCGGTGTTGGCCAAGCAGTGCTGCGCAACCTGTTCGCTTGAAGGTGAGCCTGGTCATGAGGTAAGATGCTTAATGTTGATCCTTGCCACCTCCCATGGTTGCATGTGTACTGCTATGTATTCATTGATTCATGAGCTTGTGAATCCATGCCAGACCCCATGCTGGAGAATGAACAAGTTAATTACTTGTAACTGTTCTCCAGCATGGATTCACATGCAAACCCTCCAGCCTACCCCTCTGCAGCTCTTCTCTTGGTCCTATTGCCACTTTACGTGCTACCAAATCTAAAGATGGCTGCCAGAGGAGGGGCTTAGGTAGAGGGCGGTCATTGGCTGGGGGCAGTATGACCGAGACCAGTGATTGGTTGTTATTGGTTGTTAGAAGGACAGTTCATAAACGAAACTGATTTTTTTTTCTTTACCAAGGATTCCCAGCCTGACTACGGGGAAGATTCATGAGCATGTGAATCCATGCCAGACCCATGCTGGAGAACAGTTACAGGTAAGTAACTTGTTCCTTCCTTTGGGCTGTAACTGAAGGTTGACAGTTATCACATGAACTGCTTAAGTAGTAATTAAACCTAAATTGGGTGTGTAGCTTTTGCAATGTTCATATCTACACATTGTGTCCGCATTTAATATAATCTGCTATTAGGGCCCAAAGGTTTACTGATTTAGTGGTAGATACAATCACTAAATCAGAACACATCAGGCATATGCACTGAGCTCTGCTTTGCACTTAGTACATCTAAATGTCTAGCCATCGCCCGCACTTTGAGTTTAATAAATAAAACGGGGGAATTAATTGTTCTTGATCAGATGAGATTGGTTCAATATCTGGATGTTCAACAGTAAAGTTTATCCTACTCTCCAGGTTTGTATTCCAAGCAAAGGTGGGAGGCCGCTGGTTCCCTGCAGTCAGTGCCCACAGCAAAAAGCAGGCAAAGCAGGAGGCAGCAGACGCAGCTCTTAGAGTCTTGATTGGAGATGCTGAGAAATCTGAGCGCACTGGAGACTTCACCCCACAGGTAAACATTCTAGTACCTCTGCCATTTGTTTTCTGGTTACTGGTGGCGGCATATACATCAGTCTTTAGACATTGACTACGTTTCCAGTGGGAATCCCAAACAGTCAATCCTTGGTTAGTGTGCCTGTTTTTGTCATAAAAAAAATGTGTAATAGTGATATTGGATGCTTGAGATGGTAGGATGCTTAAGACGTTGGGTGCAACAAGTTTTTGTTGATTGCGGTCATGTTGGCAAATGTAACTTGCCTTTGATATTATGGTGTGCATTAAATGCACTAATTTGTTTTGTTTGAAATTTCTGGATCATGAATTTTATCTTGAATAAAATATTTACAAGTATTTCACTTAGATGAGGGCACCATTATGTGGTCAGAATAGTGGTGTATTGTGGCAACCGTCTGATATGATAGTAATTTATTTCTCCTGCTCATGAATATTCCCAGTCAGCCTGCATTTATAAACTTTCACCTATAAACCAATCACTGAGCTCTGGGTCACACTGCCCCAGCCAATGACTGCCCTCTCCCTAAGCCCCGCCTCTGGCAGCCATCTTCAGATTTGACCACACGTCCAAGTGTTGGGAGTCTTGCGTTTCGCTCTTCAAGCTTTGTTTTTTATTTTCACGTTTTTTGATGGTGAAACTGTTTTCGGTTCAATTGAGCCTGTGCTCTATCGCTTATCCTTCCGATTAACTGGGATCCATTGTCTGCATCTTTCATTGCCCCTCAAGGGCCAAAATTGTGGAGTGTTTCTTCTTTGAAGCTTCCAGAAGTTAATAAGGCCTACACCGCGCTGGATCATGTCAGAGAAGGACAGAGCTTCCATCTTAAAGCTGTGCACCAGCTGCGGTTTGCGTAATGTTCCCATGGCTGACCGCATTCCCAGTGTATGTATTGTCTACACCCGATGCATAAGGAAGATGGAGATCTGCTGTGGCTTCTCCAAGCACACGATGAAAGATCGACACGTTGCTGACATTGGCTCCAGGCCAGGGCCTTTACCCCAGGTGGTTCACAGGGGCATGCCTCTTCCGGATCCAGCCAACCTGAGCAGGCTTTGAAGTACTTTGAGGGTACTCCATCCGTGGGAGCCCAAGTTGAGGCCAAGCACTGCGAGTCTGCTTCTGTCGGGGTTGCCCCACAAACTGGTCCTGCAACTGTCGGGGGTGCGTTCATCGTCCTCGCTCTCCAGCTCTTTGTCCAAGAGTCGGCTATGCCAGGGAAGCTACAGGAGAAACGGGAAGGCCAAGCAGAGCAAGGTGTCCGGCCTCCCAATGAAGGCCCAGGTGATCCAGGCCAAAACGTCCTCTTCCATCGAGATGGTTGCTGCCACTCCCTCTCAAAGGCGAAAGGGGTTGACCCGGTGGAGATTACTTTCTGTCCACACCATCCCGGAGGAGGGTGGTAACGACGAGGGGATGCCCGCTGGAGGCGACTACAATGACTACAATGACTGGGATGACTATGGGCGCTGGGCCCAGCAACCCTACTCCTTAGGCATCTTCCAGAGATCTGTTGCAGGATATTCGCTCAACCCTCCACACACTGGTGTTGGATTCCGAAGAGGATGCCAACTGCACCACCAGGGATTATCTCGTTGACACTGGGGCCACCACCGCCCAAGAAAAGGAGCAGACACCTTACACCTCCATTCCAACCGTTGCTGCGCTTCCCCTCGGGGGGAGGGGGGGGAACATGGTGACTGTCAACAGCAGGATGTCACCGCCGCTGAGGGCTTCTCCGCCAGACTAAGTGGGATCCTTCCATTCCATGATTGCCCATGCGTCGGAGCTTTTCCAACTCCGGAAGAAAAGGGCTTCCTGTACCAGCGCCAGGAGGTGAGAAGGAAGACTATCCTGTCAGTGCTGATCCTATATGATGTCTGCTGGCGATTTTGAGGTGAGCGCACCATAGACCCAGGCCCTGTCTCACTGTAACACCCTGTTTGGGGCCTGCAGGTACCCCCTGCACCGCGTGTGCAGTGATTGTCCGTGGCTTGAACTTCCTGCTTCCCAATCTGTTCCCGCCTCTCCTCTGCCCTGAATGGCTGATCTGTAGCTGAGCCAAGGGAGGCCGTAGGGCCTGCACCGCAACTTTTTCTCCATTCTGCTGGCGATTTTGAGGTGAGCGCACCATAGACCTGGATTGGTCTACCAAAAGGCCATAACTGACCCTCCCAGGGCAGCACGCTGCCCGACAGCCCCTGCGGCTGAGGTCCCAAGGACAAGGGCTGCTCCCACATTGGCGGTTCCAAGATGGGTCTGCAGGTGTCAGCAGGGGAAGCCAATGAAGCCACCAGACACAACTGTAAGTGCTGGCATGGGTGGGGGGTAGAGCAATTACTCTACTCCAGGAAGCTCCTGCCACTCTAACTTACCTTTCAATGGCCTAGACGCTACAGACCTACACCATGCATTATTAGAGAGATATGTGACCACCAGCCTAAACCTATTCATGGCTGGACAGCAAACACTGCCTACAGTATGTTAACTAGTACCATACCCCGAGAGAACCACAAAGATTAGCCTGCGCCAAATCTAGATAGAAATGTGATTGTTAGCATATGTGATTCTTAGCATGCACCACACTTGGAATTCTGAACCTAGCTTGCGTCGCATCTAGATAGAAATGTGACTGTTAGCATGTACCGCACCTAGATGGAATCCCACAATTGCAAGGGCAGCAATGCCAACTAACCAACTATTCCATCCTTCTGCATACACCTCTCAAACTATAACCAAACGCAACCACAAGCCTAAAACGCAGCAATCCGCACAAACTTCACAACAATGCAACAAAAAAAAAACACACATAGACTTGCACAACAGCACACGACTACGGACTATAAAACACCCCAAGCCCAGCCAACGGACCCACCGGGCTGAGGCTGTCAACAGCACATCACTGCTCTCTTGCACTTTTCCAGCTTATTCCCACTAACCCACCCCCCTCTCCTCCCCTTTTTCAGAGCCGCCAGAGCGCCATGGGACCACTTTTGGTGGTGATAGTGCGCGGTACAAATGTCCTTTAACATTAACATGTCTGGGATGAGGGGCTGGCGCTGCTGAGGAACCCCGCCTCAGCTAAGAGACAGACTGAAATACGGGTGCCAGTGTCTGCAGTCCCAACCATCGCCGACTCGGTCTCGGCAGCCACCAGGAAGAAGTCTTCACAGTCAATTTGCACCCCCAGGGAAGAAGTTGTATTCCATGGGTAGAAAGGTAATCTACTTGTTGACGGTGGTCAAGGTGGCCAACACATTAGCAATTGTGGCCAGATATGACCAGGAGCTTTGGTATAAGATGGCTGTACTCCTGGCTTTCCTCCCCGAGGACAAATGGCTCGGCTTTGGAGGTCCTTCAAGAAGGTGAGGTGGCATCGGACCAAGCCATCTGTTGCCCTGGGCATTGCAGAGACACGTTTCTGCGAGATTGGAATCAGGGCTTGCCTTTGTTGTGGCTGGCTCAAGGCCACCAACTTTAGATGGGAGGTCCAGATGAGGGTACTGGACATGGCGTTCGGAGACCACCCTTTCGGGAAGGCCGTCTGAGTCCCTCCAGGCCATCAAGACCAACACGTAGACAGCCTGTGCCCTGGGCACTCTGCAACAGCACCGTCCAAGTCTAGCAGGTCTTCGAAAGGATTTCGGCAGTGGCTCAGCCTCTTACCGCCAACCCTCCCGTTCAACAACCCAGGAAGCCTACAGGGGTCGCTCCAGGGCTTTTGGAGGTGGTCGTCCAGGCGCCCAGGCTGGCGCACTGGCCTCCAAGCAGGACTGAACCAGGCAAGATGTCGGACCCCTGCACCCTAGTGGCAGGCCGGCTGGGTAACTTAGTCTGTGGGGGAAAATCTCCACTGATCGCTGGATGCGCTCGCCCACGGACACACTTTGGAATTTCAACTAAAGTGTCTGCGAATACCACCGGTGGCCCAACAGGAACTACACATCCCTCAGCTGCTGCTGTAAGTTCGGGCCATGTTAAGAAAAGGCGTGATGGAGCTGGTTCCAAAGTGGCTCCAGGGCTCCCGAGTTTACAGACCAGGGGCTGGAGGCCCATTTTCAACCTACGATGACTCAACTACATTAAGTCCCAGAAGTTCAGGAGGGTCACGCTGCAGCATGTGCTCGGCCAGCTGGAGGAGGGAGACTTTCTGTTGTCGTTTAATCTAGAGGACGCGTACTTCCACGTCCCCATACACGCATCACAAGTTAATGCATTTCGTCGTACAAGTGAAGCATTACCAGTTCAAGGCTCTCCTCTTCCGACTGAAGTCAGCACCCAGTCTTCACCAAATGCCTTGCTTCTGGTGGTGGCCCAACTACAACTACAGGGGTTCATGTGTATCATTAACATCCGGGCCAAGTCAAGGGACATCGCCGTCTATCACACGACTAGGACCTGCCGACGGAACTGTGGTTCTCAAATTATGCAAAGTCCTGCTTGACTCCATCGCAGGACGTCTTGTTCCTTGGATGCAGGCTCGGTGTCCTCCCTGGTGTGAATGTAGGAGGATAGCTGCCATCTTGGGAAAGGTGCAACGGTTGTTGGCACTGAAGATCGCCACAGTGAGGACGATCCAGTCACTGCTCGCCATGTCATCATGTATATACCTGATCTGGTTCTGCGGATGCACCCACTGCAGGAATTCCTGGCTGCTCGCTGGGTCCAGGTGTCCAGAGGCTACAGGACAGAATTGCACTTCACTAGTTCTGTCGAGCGATAAGGTGGTGGGGCATGCGCTCCCAACATCGGCAGAGGCAGACTTCCAGAGCCCCTTACCAGGAGACTGTCACGACGCACGCTTCCCTGGAAGGATGGGAAGCCCACACAGACATCCACGCCAGAGGCCTTTGATGTATAGCGTCTTCACTTCGGCAGCCAATGTACTGCAACTATGGGCAGCGTTTTGGGCCCTTAGGTTGTTTCTGCTGTCCCTTAAGGGTAAAGTGGTGAAGGGTCTTCAAGGACAATACCATCACAATGTTTTACATCCGGAAGCAGGGTGGCACCAGATCCCAATGCTGTCCAAAGAGGGGCAGGACTTCTGGGCCGTCGCCCCAGGGATGTTGCTCATTCAGTTTCACCTGGCAGGAGTAAGGGACACTGTCGCCGGCTCAGCAGGGAGCTGAGCTTCAGCAGTATAAAGTGGGCAACCTTTTCAGATTGGGCAGTCCCAGATCGACTGGTTTGCGGCAGCAACAAACGGTGTCGGAGGTTCGCCAGCAGGTCCCCCAGTTGGGGAGCATGGGTGGGGGGGAGAGACGCATTCTCATTCCCTTGGGAAGGCCTGTTTCTGTACGCGTTCCCTCCATTGCCATTACTACTTCAAGTCATTAGTAGACTGAGACCGTACCAGTGCAGGATGATCTTAGTCGCACCAGCATGGCCGAGGCAGATCTTATACCGGGAACCTTCTCAGCATGTCGGCGTCCCCTTCAGTCAAGCTGCCAGTGGTTGCAAATGTTCTCGCCAGGGAAGGAGGCGCAATTCTGCACCATGACCCAGGATCGCTGAACCTGAAGGCCTGGCTCCTGCAGCATTGAGTTCAGTGGTTACGAGCTTCTCGGTGACTGCATTGCAGGGGGAGGTCATTGGCCAGAGCGTCATCAACTGTGAAGTGCTACGGACACAAATGGAAGCGTTTTACGACTTGGTGCAGGTCAAAGATCGACCCTCTGAGTGTTCAAGCCCAAGTACATCCGTATTTATTGTCCTTGGCTAAATCGGGGCTGGGGCACGCCTCCATCATACATCTGGTGGCTATCTTTCACTATACCAGGTTTTTGGGATGGTCTTCACTGTGGTTGCACTGTCTAGTGAAAGAGTTCCTCAAGGGATTGTTCTGCTCGTTTCCGCCGGTGAAGGCTCTGGCTTTTCTCGTGGCAATCACCTCTGCCAGGAGGGTAGTTGAAATCCAGGGCCCTGTCCTACAAGCTGCCTTACCTGACTTTCCACGAGACAAGGGTGGTGCTGCAGACACAATCCTTCATGCTAAAGGTCATGTCGGAATTCCATTTAAACAAACCTTTGGTGTTGCCTGTTTTCTGACGCCTTCGTCACTGGCTGAAAGGACTTTGCACTTGCTGGGTGTGGAACGTGCTCTGGTTCTGTGGCCTGCAAGAAGGGTTTCCAGAAGACGTCACAACGTGTTGTGAATTTTGGTCCTGTGAACCATGCAAGGGTTTCCATTTCCAGGTGGCTCTCTGGCTGTATCAGTCATGGTGGGCAAACCGACTGCCAGGCCGTCCAAGCCCATTTACCAGAGCGGTCGTTGAAACGACAGCGTTCCTGTCTGTGCCCCTGCTGGACATCTGCTGGGCTGCTATGTGGAGGTCTATGCACCCCTTAACGAGAGTTACTGCATCGCAAGGGATTCCTGAGAGGTGTACAGGGTCAGTCAGGCAGTGCTACACAACGTGTTTACTTGAAGGTGAGTTTGTTCCGGAGGTAAGCGTAATTACTTTTGTTGAGCCTTGCCACATCCCGTAGTTGTGTATGTACGAATTGCTATGTATTATTCATGAGCATGTGAATCCATACCAGACCCCATGCTGGAGAAGGAACAAGTTACTTGCTTCCAGGTAAGTAACTTGTTCCTTCTCCAGCATGGTTCTGGCATGGCTTCACATGTGAACCCGCCTGCCTGCCCCTCTGCGGCTGCTCTTGGTCATACTGCCACTTTATGTACTACCAAATTTGAAGATGGCTGCCAGAGGAGGATTGGTTTATAGGAGAATGACAGTTTGAGTTTTTTTTTCCCCCCAAGGATTCCCAGCCCTAAAGACGGGAACATTCATGAGCATGTGAATCTATGCCAGACCCAGGCTGGAGAACAGTTACAGGTAAGTAACTTGTTCCTATTCGTCTTCAGTTGTTTGGCTTGTGATTTTTGTGTGGTGGTTTCTTAAACCAGATGTTGAATTCATTAAGGATTATCAGATGTTCTTAATTGATGGATAGGTTGATTGCTTCTGTGAAGACATCCACCAAGGTTGCATCGTAAGTTGGCCTGTATGCTAGAACAAATTTGATGTTTGTTGGTAGGTGGAGGAATAGAGATTTGCAATTTTCTTTGCTTAGTGGGTATTCTATTATCTTTTTAGGTGTTACTTGTAGGCTATTGCCAGGCCTCCTCCTTTTGATGATTCGGTTTATGCGCACTTGAAATCGTCAGGGAGGCAGTTATGGGGTGATAACATTTTTTTTTAAAAAAACAATTGTCTAGCCATGTTTCGTTTATGAATAGGATGTCGATACCTCAGTGGCACAGGAGGTCGTAGGTCTCGGTGGTGTGTTTAGACATTGATCTAGCATTGATAAGATTGCAGTGGCTCTTTTTGGTACGGATAGGTTTGTTTACAGATTACTGTTTTGACTTGTGGCTGTTATGAATTGCTTCTTTCGTTGCTAATTGTTTGGGGTTCCGTGGAGGCTGCTTTGTCGAGTCTCTTACGTTTATAGTTGTCAATTTGTGTTTTGATGCGATTGTCGGCAGTGCCCTTGTGGTGGTGTGATAGGGCGTTGGTGTCGTATCTTTCTTCTCTGGTCAGCTTCTTATATTGTGCAGAGATGTAGGTGCCGGGTTCTTCGGTTGTGGTGAGGAACTGTAAGGTATAGGGATTTTTTCTCTTGTATGTTCTGTTGTATTGTTTGCTGGGGTGTGTTCTGCATTTGTGACTGCTTCTACTGGAGATGGGAATAAGGTGTGGATCCGTTGGGGTTGGTCCTTTTTTCCAATCCTCTTTGGCAGCATCTGGTTCTGTCGGGTTATTTTGTGTCCTTGGTAGGGTTGGTTTTGGAGTTAAGTTTACCAGGCCAGGAGTTTGTCTGCCGGGCCTTGCGTTTGGTTAATACTGAGGTTTATTCTCAAGTTCTAATGGGTGCCCTCTGGGGGTGTCTGTCCACTTAGTGGGTGTGGTTGGTCGTGTGGGGGAGTACCAAGCATTGGAGGGGGTTGCAGTTTGGTTTGGGAGGACTACTGGTTCTTTGGTGAACGTGAGTGGTTATTCGGTTGTAGTAGTTGGCTTTCAGTGATTGCTGGTTGTTTTGGGTACAGCGAGGGGCCTAGGATTCTATGATACAGCAGTGATGGAATACTCCTAGATTTGAGATGCCTAGTTGATGGGATGAATGCCTAGGTTTCAGTTGTTTACATCGAGATAGTGCCCTTAGAATTTTGGGATCCTAGACCATGGGAGAAAGGCCTAGGTTTCACTGCATAGCAGGCAGTAATAAAACACCTAGATTTGAGATTCCTAGACGGAGGGTGGAAAGGCCTACAGCGTTTGGTGTATAGTAAAACGCTAGATTCAAGAAACGCCTAGGTTTCACAGAATAGCAGTGGTAATAAGCCTAGCTGGAGGGCAGGGGGTCACCCACTTTCCTCTGCAGGCTCACTCCTTTGGAATATCCTCCCCCTTGAGCTGGTTCCTCTTTTCCTCCTTCCCACCTTCTCTCCAAGTCCCACAGTTGCTGAATCGGTGTACTTGGCCTTTGGGGGCCTTGACCTCCCCGATTACTCCCTGTTCCTGCCTATCCACAGCACTTTACATCTGCACATTCTCCGCTCTGGCGACTCACACTTACACCTCCTGCGGCTCTGGCTGTGTAGTACTCAACATTCCTACGAGCTCAGACTCCCCATCACTTACCCCCTTTCCCCTCTTCCTTTCTGCACTTAACTGTCGGAATACTCACAAGGCTTAGTAGGTTCCCCCATAGCACTTTATATTGTGTTCTAATGTACCCTCCCTGCCATGTGAGCACTTTGAAAGAGTATTTCTGATACTTGTGAATCTGCTTAGAATCGCATGCTGTGCATATAGTCGGACATCTAGTGGAAATGGTGTATTGCATCTTTCTTTAGACGATCGAAAGGGACGTCGACATGCGCGTGACTAACATTATCCGTGACGTGTAGTGTACCCAAAATCCCTTGCATGTCGAGGTCCCATCAGAATAGTTTTTTCCGCCAACCTAGTTGGTGGCTTAGTCACTTAGATCGCTTAGTGTGTTTCCTGCTGCTGCCGCCGATATCTACATCTGCTTGGCAACTGTTCAACTGCACGACTACTGTCGATCGCATAGCCTTGGCCAGCCCCTTACAGTAGGGAGAGTGGGACCTTGGGTTTTATTCCTCTGAGGACGCTTCCCTTTAAATTCTGCTTGTCGTTTAATGGCAAATTTCCTTGAAAGGACACATCGCTGATGCAATCAATGTCTTCCTCATGACCACGACAGGTGCTCATGCAAGGCCTGTAAGATCTTTCGACTGAAGATATTGAAAGACAGGCGGACTAAACGGTGGGCAGCCTGCGCTATGCAGGCCAAAGGCCCCTCTCGGCGCCGTTGCTTCAGCCATGGCTCCGATTATGGAAGTGGACTCTTGCCCCATTCCCTCCAAATTGCGCACACTCCCCACCTCTGCACAGGGACACCAAGAAGACCTTGTGCAGGTCCCAGATGACCCAGACAGGGAGCAGTCTTATGAAGAGGTTAACCCTTTTGATAAGGGCCCAGACTGGACCAGATGTAGGATCAGGGCCCTTGCGTTGAACCAACACCTACTGTTGAACCAAACCCCATTTGTCTGGAGCCCCACCTCCCGCTACACTGCCCCAAAGAGTTGTCGCATGTGGACGACAATTTTTTTTAAAGAGCAGCTGGCTATTGCAACACTAGAAACTGCTCCAGACTTTGACTTCGTGGAGCTTATCTTCAAGGAGAAGGTCCAACTAGCCAAGCTACCACTTTACTGAATTCTATAAAGTGCCTGGACCATTCTTTGATATTTCCATCCCTCACTCAGGCAGTTAACCCCCGGGTGGAGAAATTATTTCGCCCATCGCCCTCAGAACCCACTACATCTGTGGTCCTGCCACACCAGACTCCTTGGTCGTTACGACCACTCGGAAAAGGGTGGGGGTACCTCTGTCCTCAGCAGAATCCCCTCTGGACAAAGACTGCAAGGAGTTTTACGCTCTGGACAAGCGTCGCTGCCTCTGCAGCCTACTCCACAAGGATTGCAAATGACACCACGCTAGTGATGTCCAGTGGAGCCTAGTGCAGGATGGTCTTAGGACGTTGGAGTTCACCCGATCACGCCTGCTGGCCGTTGTCTGCCTTCAGCCACATGACCCAAAAGATAACTGATGAACACTCTGGACTCGGAGACCGCTGGACACACTCTCGCGCAGTTTACCTTGCTTAAGACATGTCTGGTTAAAAAGAATTCTGGGTTCAAACCTCTGGCGCCTCTAACCAGTGGAGGATTCAAACCTTTTCAGGAAGGCGGTTGATGCCCTGGAGACGGCAAAGGAGGCACGAGACCCTGAAATCACTTTCCCAGATCAGCTAAGCCTTTTCACCAGCATCACAGCACTCTCCCCTCTGCTTTTTAATTTATACATGGCTTCACTGGCTCGACTTATTGCCAGTTTTGGTGTTCATTTTAACATGTATGCAGACCACACATCTTTTGTCTAAAAGCCCAGATTGATAGTCCCCTGACCCCTTTGAAAGATATTGTCTCTGCCGTCTGCCAATGGATGTCTAACTGGTTAAAACGGTGACACATCAGAAATACTTGTTATCGGAAAGTCATCCACTGGTTGGACTCCTGATTACTGGCCCACTTGCCTGGGATTGTCCTCAACCTGCCAGTGTAGTGAAAAGCCTGGCCATTAAGATTATGCTGTTCGCCCCCTGAAAGGCAGAGCTCTGCGGTATGCCGCAGCGGCTTTGCTAAACTCAGGATCTTGAGGAAGGTGCTTCCTATCCTTCCAAGTAACGTTGGGAGTAAAATTGCCACCAACGCCATTGACTACTGTAATGGCATCTATTTGGGTCAACCAGCGGCTTTACTTCAGCGACAAATTCTACAAAATGCATCCGCCAGGTTGGCCTTAACTGCCCCTAGACTTGCTCACTCTTTCTGCAGCGCCTTCACTGGCTCCTGGTTGAGTCTCGGATAGAATTAAAAAAATTCTATGCATTCACTGGGCCATCTATGGTAAAAGGGCCTCAGTCCTTCATTCAAGGCTAGCTCTCTACCAACCCAAGAGAAACCTTCGCTCGACCGATCAGTTTTTGTTTTATAGTGCTGTTACCCACGTTGTGGAATGCTCTCCCTCTGCATGTTGGGAGTATCCAGGCATTATCTGCCTTTCGTCTGCAGCTGAAAACACGTCTGTTCTGAGTTGGTTCTCCATTGCCTCCCTCTCCAGCAGTCTACTGCTTCAGCTCCTTGATGCCTTCGGGTCTTTGTCGCACTTAATGAATTGGTATTCCATACAACTCATGCCGGTCCTTTTGTGGCCAATCTTTCTCCTGCTCGGGCAATACGGCTCGGGAAATAATTCATGGTCCTCTGGTCAATGATCCTCTGGTAACTTCCAATACCAATTGTCTCTTGAAGGGGTAAGGGTAGAAGCCGAAACTCTACTCTTAGAGGCTGCCCGGCCTCCACCTCAAAGTAACTTGCTTGATCGGGTACCCTCCCATGCTTCCCTGGTCGGGGGTCGCTTGCCTTCATTTATCCACGCCTGGGAGGGGAATCACTTGAGATCAGTGGGTACTAAAGACTGTGGCCCATGGGTGTTTTATAGTTTCTACGGACGCCTTGTTGGGCAGAATTGCATGCAGGACCCTCTGGGACCATCACACACAATTAGGACTACAGGTGTAAGCCAAATTAACCTTTGGTAGAAGTCTGTACTGTTTTTTGGTAGCGAGCTGAGCAGCCAGGCTTATCTCAAGTGAATGTGAGCAGTACAAGAAGTTAGAGAACTTTCAAGCAGTGGCCCAAGTAGACACTTATACTCAGTGTTTATTGGTAAAACACTTTATTACACAATCATTTGGAAAACATTTCACTAGGAGGTAACTTAATATTATAAACCAATATACTTCAATACACTTAAGACAGTTTGAGCTCCCCTGAAATAGGAGCCAAATACCATTTCAGTTACTTGGAAGTGAGCAAAAAGGCACAAGGTAAGTAGAATAGATCATACTTGCTAGACGGTGCAAATAGTTTGTTAGTCGATTGGCCTAGGTCAATGGACTAGTGTTCAGGATAGGAAAGGGCAGTTCTGGTATCAAACGGTGAAGTCTTTGCGAAAGTTCTCAGAAGTAGTTTAGGCAAAAAATCATTTGTTGGGTCACAAGCTGATTAGGCCTGCAAGTTGGGAAAGTTTCACAAACTTTCACCACAAGAGTGGCATTATCTCAATCGGGTTGGCACAGTACCTTGGTATGAAGAAACAAATGCAGCTGAAGTCGTGGGTTCCTGCAGATCTCACTGTTCCTGAGCCTGTCGTGTGGACAAGAGGGAGGATGTTGGACTCCTGCACGGTATTGTCAGAAAACACAAAATAGTCACACAAGCTGGTGTCCCCACCCCTGGTTAATCCTAACCAGCTTCGAGAATGGTATCCCGGTGGTATCCGATTTGATTGGTCCCACCAACTCCAAGGAAGAAGTCGTCCTTGAAGGGGCTTCTGTCGAGATGAACTTGGCAATTCGGACTTGCAGCAGGGCTTTACCGGGCAAACCAACGATCCAGGAGTTGCAGCAGCCGTCGTCTTCCAGCTCGTCTTTGGTTCTTTCGTTCCAGTGGTCGACTCTGCTTTCCAGTCCAAGAGACTTCTTTTAAACCGTTCCCTCCCTTCCATTCCAGCCTATCTGTCACTCGCCCAGCAGGTTGGCTGTCCTTGCCGGACAGCCAGCCAATCGAGTGCATTTGGGTCTCCTGGGAGACTAAGCACGGAGTTTCGGGCACCTTCCTCACTTCCGGCCCACCCCAGACACTCAGATGCCAGAGGTGGTCTTCAGTCCTAAAACACACCAAAGGCATACGAACAAAGGGACCAAACCGGTTTGGTGCGCAGAGACAAACACTAGAAGGACCTTTCCAAAAAGAAATGTCAAAAGACCAGGACCTGTTTAAACAAGGGCTTAAGGCGCCATCTAGAAAAACATGTCTGCCATGATTTTTAGCTACCAGTGTTAGCGGTCGGGAAAAATCATGGTAGTTCGTTGAAAAGGCTGGTGGCAGTGGTTTTACATTAGAAAAGGGTCGCATTTGACTGCTACATGAGTATTTAGACACAGGGGGTACTATATAACCACTCCAGCACTCCATTGTAAAATGGTGTGTGCTGGGTCCAGGAATTTGGAAAGACTGGTAAAGTCAATTTCACTTTACATTCTCTGGTAAACGGTAGTTTATCTCAGAAGGTATTTAAACCTTTGGGAAGTCCAAACGACATCCCTGTGTCACTGCACTGAGGGCGCTGTGTAACATGCATGAAAAGATGATGCCTATGGAGGTATCTGAAACTCCATAATCAAAGAACACAAGTGTAAAACGCACATCAAAATACATGAGTGGGGAAAAAAGCTCACTCTTTCCAGGTAAGAAAATGAAGTCCTCCAAAAATCCATCAAAGTTGCTGGGTGTCTCTAAGGTGAGGGATTTGGCAAATTTATGAGAATTATCCCTAACACGCCTGTTGCCAGAACACCTACGCATCGTGCTGGAAAGTTCAGGTCCTGCTGGAAAAAGGTGCCATCTAAATTGTCCCTCTTCTCCAGGTAAACAAGGGTATTTATTCAGTGTACTTCCTTGTACCCAAAAATGATCTTTCCATTAACCAGGCACATATTTTCCTCCCTCCTCCCTCCTGGAGCCTGTGTTGGGCGACTCCTGATTGCAGCCCTGACTTCAACTACAGATGGGCACCCTGCAGCCAACCTGCAAATGAGGTAGGGGACCCAAGGCTGTATTATATGGATTTCTAAAGGGTGATTTAATGCTTTGTCAAATTTCCGAAGAAAAGAGGAAACCTAAACCATTCTTTTTCCTGCAACCTTTCCTATATTGGCCACACTCTGCCTGCTGCCCTCCGAGCTGATCACCAAGGCCAGTGCCACATGAGGAGCCTTCTCTGCTGCCTTGTGGCATTTTAAGATGGCCATGTTTACCAATCTGGAAAGGCTTCACTACACCCACCAGCATCTGCCTCCTTGCCTGCCATTGACCACTTGTACGATTTCGTGGTCTATGGTGGACTGACGGGCTTAGTCGGCCCACCCCTTCCAAGGCCCACTTTCTAAGGCCCCGTCTTCTGCCTGGCTGGGAATGTGGGTCCCGCACATGGAGGCGGAAGAAAACTCAATGTTCCTTGGACACATAAACATTGGACCACCTAGCATTTCTTTAAAGGTTAGTTCCCCATCTATCCACTTCTCACATATGGAACTGGTCGACCCTCGCTTAGTGGTTTCCTGAGCCATTTCCTAACATGGCTCTGTGGTAAGTGCCTGTTTCTGGTGCTCTTGGCACATTTAAAAATGCTTTTTGTGTTTAAATGTCACCCGGTGCGACCCTCTAGGTCTGCGATGCCCCCGCCCCAGCCTCCCTTCCAGGGCCGCCTCCTGCTCCCTCCCCGGCCCCTATTGGCTCACACCTCCTTATCCTGGTCCTGACCTTGGCAGCCCTCTGCCCGGCAGCCCCTGCAGTTAAGGGCCCCACGGCAAAGGGCGGCTCCTGCATTGGCGGCTCCAACTATCTGTAGTTCTCAGAAGGGGAATCCAGTGGCCAGCTGTCCACAGCAGCTGCAATCCAGGTAGGAACGGTCAGGATGATGGATAGTGTTCACTCTACCCTTGAACGCCTACCATTTAGCAAATCTAAGTTGTGATAAGTCTGGTGATGCCAGCCTGCGGCTTACCCCAGAGATTTGTTCAGATTGACCTTTTTTTTATATCTAGAATGCTCCTCACTGCTATGGTACAGTTAATGTTGGCCTGCACCACACTGTTCATCATTGTTTACTAGACTGAATCTTGCCCCATACAACCGTTCAATTCCCTCAATCTCAGTATATGGTAAAAATACTGCATTTGAAACCTAGGCCTCTCTCCCACTATAGTACCATATCTAGGGCTAGCCTCAATTCTTTGTTCAGTATATTAAATGTAATATGGATTGTAAATGTTAAGACATGGCCACAGTTAGCTCACACATTGAATATTGACTTGCGCCACACCTAGACAGGAGGCTGCACTCTCTATCTAGCTGTGTTCTCTTCCATATATAAACTGCATTGTGGAACTTTAGGCCTCTCTTCCACTTTACAGGATTCTCAAATCTAGGTGTTTTATCTCTGGTAATCTTGTATTCCAACTGCGTTGTGAAACTCTGGCCTCTCCCCCTAACACTGAGTTGTGAATGTTAGCAAATGCCAAACTTGGATGGAATTGTGAACATTCCTGCGCTGCATCCAGACAGAATTTGAATGTTGGCATATGCCACCCGTAGATTTCTGTATGTGGATTTTGGCAAATGCCACACTTGGATGGAATTGTGGATGTTGGCAAGTGCCGCATTTGGTTAAAATTGTGAACACCAGCTTGTACCACATCCACTCTGCAGGATTCTCGAGTTTGGCCCCCACCTTTACCTACTGTAGGATGAAGCGTAGTTTGAGTCCTGGGCACCTCTCCCACTTGGCCAGACTCTCTGGTCTGGGTGTGGCCTCCGTCTCTGCCTATAGTAGGTTGAAACCCGCCTGTTGTGGAACCTTGCCCTTTCTCTCACTGTGTAGGATCCTTGGGTCTGGATGTGGCCTCATCTTTATCCACTGTACAGTGAAATGTAATGCATTATGAAACCTAGGCCTCTCCACCACAGGACACTGGAATCTAGGTGGAGCCTACTTGTCTGCTGTTTGGTGAAACATGATGTAATATGAGACCTGGCCCCACCACCATGCAAATGTGGGCATCTAGACAAACCGCCATGGTCCGTCGTGAGACATACAACCCACCAACCAAAAAAAGCTCAATCTCTGCACACTTAACCCATACAAAAACCACACCCACTTCTCGCACTTCACCACACCAACAAAACACTCATAAGCTGCACCAACAGCACACGAGGTCTGACATCTATCTGATACTCGCACCAAAGCTCAGCGCACGGTGTCAACCGAACTGAAGCTGCCAACAGGACATACCTTCTTTCACTGTCCTATCCATCCCTCTTCACCTTACTAACCCAACCCACCTTCTAGTTTACAGATCCGCCTGGGGACCAATTCCGTTGATGACTGTGCGGTACAAATACTTTCACTAACTTTCCCTTGTCCAGTTGCTGCATGCATTTCCCCCCCTCCTGCTGAAAATCGAATTTAGTGGTGCCTTGTGGCTGCTGTGTACCTCCTCAAGCTGGCACACAACCTGTCTCCCCTACCTCCCTTGTGCCCCCTACTTCCATGTGCATCTGTTTCTGACTGGTAAGAGTCCCCCCTTCACTACAGCCAACCATGTCTCTATCGCCTATCCTCCAACTGCTTCACTATCGCCTATCTTTCTCCTATCACTAAATCTGGCCCGGAGAAACTTAAGGACACTCTGGCCTCCAACCCAGGTATTGCAGACACCTATGCACGGCTTCTGCCAGAGAGACTATCGGACATCCTCCTCTCTCCTCTTCGTTAACTCACCTGACCTATGGACTCGCTACATGGTCCGCTTTCTCTCTCCTATCTCCTCTTTTCCCATTAATGGTGGCACTCGCTAGCAGGTTCTCCTTGACCTCTTAACCATTTCCAGAGTAATCATTAATGTTTATCTCCATGGAACCATCATGGTTCAGGGTCCTCAACCCAACCTTCTCTAGCATGGGGTCTGGCATGGATTCACATGCTCATGAATATTACCAGTCAGGCTGGGAATCCTCGGTAAAGAAAAAATCAGTTTTGTTTCTGAACTATCCCTCTCCTAAAAACCAATTGCTGGTCTCTGGGTCATACTGCCCCATCCAATGACTGCCCTCCACCTAAGCCCCTCTGGCAGCCATCTTCAGATTTTTTCCACACGTTCAAGTGTTGGGAGTCCTGGTGCTGTAGCACTCGAGCTTTTACTGAGTTTGCTATTTTTCTAAGTTTGCTCTTATTTGTTCGGTCAATCAAGCGCCATCGATCCTTCATCTGACTAATAGGGATCTGTTTTTTGGAACTTTCTATGCCCCTCAAGGGTGATTTTTCATCGAGTTACCTTCTTGGAGGATTCCAGAAGATTCTTGCAGGCCTAGGACATAGTTTAAGATGGAGGACTCGCCGCCCGTGTTCAGGATTTGCCCGGGATGCGGTCTATGGAACATTTCCCTGGACGATGAGCACTCTGTGTCTCTACTGCCTGTACACCGACCAGACGCACGTGGAGGAGGCCTGTGTTCTGCAAGGACATGGTTCCCTGCACCATGAAGGACCTTCGCAAGCGGCTTACCAAGTGGCTCCTGTCGGGTGAGTCCCAGTCACCCAGCCGCAAGGAGAAATCGGAGTGGTCTCCTAAGACCTTCGAGGGCGCCCTGCCGACAGGGGCCCAACAGAAGGCAAAGCACTGAAAGTCCGCAGGCACCGGCAGTGCCATTGGTGCAGGCTCCTTGGCGGCCAGGACGGGCGCAGCATCTCCGGCACCTTCAACCACAAGCCAATGGTCTGGCTCGGTGAAGAAAAGTAAGTCTGAGCACCCGGGTAAACTTCCAGAGAAGTCCCATTCGGCTGACTGAGGGCCAAAGGGGAGCGTGGCGCTGACCCCCCCCCCCCCCCCCACGGTAAGGCCCCAAGGTCGTTAAGGCCCAGATTCACCCGGCGAAAACCTCCATTGAAGGAGTGGTGGTGTCCCTGGCAAAGGCCGTTGATACGGGTGCACAGGACACAGGCCCCAAAGCGAGTTTCCCATCTTTTCAGCCTGTAGAGACGACACCGGTGAAGACTCTGCCGGTCATCTCCCTGAAACCATCTCCCCTGATCGAGCAGAGGGGGGGGCGGGGGAATCACGGTCGTCCTACAAGCACGGACATCTCCAAGGAGGAGCTTGTTCTCAAGACCCTCTTGGACCAAAGATTCGTCGAGGCCAGGTCCTACTGGAGGGACCTCCAACGAGGCAGATGTGGAGAGTGACGGAGACACCAAGGAGGAGCAGGGCGTTCAGGAGCCAGAGGACACTACGCCTCTGCCGCTGTCCCTTCCCCTGCAGCCACCGCAGCCTTCTGTGGACATCCTTCAGGCGCTACACACTGTGCTCTGGTTCGGAAAAGGATGCCCCTTTCGCCGGCAGGAAAAACCCTGCACAAGAAGAGTTCATCCTCGTCTCCTTACCATCCATATTGCCTACCCCCCACCGAGGGACGAGACTGAACCGGATAAGATTGGCACGGACGGCGGCAGAGTGGATCTCCCATCCCCGCAACCCAGAGCCTGGCTCGTTTCACGCCATAATATTGCGGGCCTCAGTTGTTCCAACTGATTCCAGAGGAAAAGGAGGGCTTCCTGTACCAGCGCCGGGAGGCTAAGAGGAAGACCGTGCTGTCTGTCCCGTTGGACGAAATTTGGGACGAGGGACTGTCCCTCATGAAGAACCCATCCTCAGTCCTGGCGAAGAGGGACCGGTACGAGAGAAAGTACAAGGTGCCGGACTCTGCTCCAAAGTGCTTGAGATCACACCCTTCTCCGGATTTGGTAGTCTCGGCGGCAGCTAGGAAGAAGTCTGCGGGTTAGTCTGCGTTGCCATCCTCCTTGCCCCCGGACAGCAAGGGGAAAGAGCTGGACGCCATGGGACTACGCGTCATCTTGTCGGCAGCGACTACTATCAAGGCTGCCAACGCCCTCGCCATTGTGGCTCGTTACGACAGGGAACATTGGTTCAAGATCACTCCCCTCCAGGACTTTCTGCCCGATGACGAGAGCGGAAGCGCTGGAGATTCTGCAGGAAGGCGATGTGGTGTTGGACCATGCCATCACGGTAGCCACGGACATTGCCGACTTGGGGTTTCACCAGATGGCAACGGCTTTTGCCTTCATCGGGGGGGGGGGGGTTGTGGTTGTGGTTGGGAAGGGGGCTGGTTCAAAGCCACTAACTTCCGCCAGGATGTGCAGTCCAAGGTGTTCGACATGCCCTTCGAGGGGGCTAACTTTTTTTTCCACAAGACTGGATGAGTCTCTCCCGACCATCAAGGCAGATAGTCTGCGCACTTTGGGAATGCTTCAGCAGCGACGGCCATCCTTTTGGACCACCGGAGGAAAGTCCCAGGGTTCCTCCAAAGGCTTCGGTGGCTTCTGCATCCTACAGTCAACCGTCCTCCTCTTCGACACAGAGGCTGCAGCAAGCCCCGGAGGAGGTCACCGTCGTTGCCAAGATGGCTCCTCCACGGCAAAGCAGGACTAACCGGCCGGGACGTCGGGTGCGCACCTGGTTGGAGGCCGGCTGGCGAACTTCGTCGGCATGTGGCAGACCAGACTGACTGTTTGGTGCTGGACACGCTGGCCCGCGGACGCTCGAATTCCTACAGAAGTGCCCCCATATACCACTTGAGGCCAGGCAGGAAAACCACGTCCTGCAGCTTCTGCTAGAGGTGTGGGCCATGCTGAAAAAATGCGCGAAAAAACTTGTTCCAAGAGTGTACTCTCAGTACTTCCTCGTCAAGAAGACTGGCGGTTGGCAGCCCATCCTGGACCTCTGCCGCTTGAACAAATACATCGGGTCCCAGAAGTTTCAGATGGTCCCCCTTCAGCACATGCGTTGCTCACGTGGCAGAAACTGTCCAGCTGCTGACGGAGCTGGGGTTCTCGGTGAACTATGCGAAGTATGGCTTGGTGCCATCGCAAGACACACTGTTTCTGTGGTCTCGACTCAACACAGCGTTGTGCCTGGCGTCTCCATCGGAGAGGATAGCGGCCATCCTGGGCAAGGTGCAACAGTTGTTGACCATGAAGTTCGCAAGGGTGAGGTCCATCAAATCCCTTCTCGGCATGTTATGCATATACCTCATTCGACTGTGCAGGCGGCGGATGCGGCCACTGCAGGAGTAACTCAACGCCCGTTGGATCTAGGGATCGGGAAGCTTCGAGAACAAGATCTCTCGACAAGACGTTCCGTCAAGCGATACGGTGGTGGGGTGGCCGCGCGCATCTGATGGGCGGCATGGACTTCCAGACCCCACTTCATCAGGAGACTGTCACAACGGACGCCTCCCTTGAAGGATGGGGCGCACACATCTGAGGTCTCCACGCAAGAGGCCTGTGGCTGCTGGAGTAGTCGTTGCATATCAGCATTCTGGAGCTCCGGGCAATGTTTTGGGCCCTCAAGTCTCTCCTTCCGTCCCTCAAAGGTAAGGTGGTACTGGTCTTCACTGACCACACCACCACGATGTTCTACATCCGGAAGCGGGGGCGGGGGGCGCGCAACCATATCCCCAGCACTCACCAGGCAGGCACAGGGGATTTTCCTTGTCCCGTTTCATCTGGCGGGAGTGAAGAACATCACTGACTAACTCAGCAGGGAGCTGCGGGAGTGCCACGAGTGGGAGCTTCTGCAGGATCAAGTGGATCTTCTGTTCAGACAATGGGGCAATCCCCACATCAATCTGTTTGCAACATTGACGAACACAAAGTGCCGGAGTTTCCCCAGCCGGGGAGCATGGCGGATGCGTTCTTTCCCCTGAGACGGCCTGTTTCTCGATGCGTTCCCGCCGTTGCTTCTACGACTCGTCAATCAACTCACTGTCCCGGTGCAGGATGATCCTCGTTGCACCGGTGTGGCTGAGACCAGTATGGTACACGGACCTTCTGGACTTGTCAGCATCTCCTGCAGTCAAGCTTCCGGTGGTCACAGATCTACTCGCCAGAGAAAGAGGAGCGATCCTTCATCACAACCCAGGGTCGCTGAACTTGCAGGCCTGGCTCGTGCAGCACTAGAGTTTGGAGGATACGAGATCCCGGCGGACTGCAAGGAGGTACTTGCCAAGGCCAGGGCTTTGTCTACACTGAAGTGCTACAGACATGAATGGAAGAGGTACACCGTCTGGTGCCGTGCACAGAAGATAAACCCTCTACAAATTACGGCCCCTCGGGTGCTGCTGTACTTGCTGTTGCTGGCCAAAGCAGGACTGGCGCACGCTTCCATTAAGATTCATCTGGTGGCTATCTCCCCCTACACCAGAACTCTGGGGCGGTCGTCGCTGTGGTCACATCGCCTGGTCAAGGAGTTCATGAAAGGACCTTTCCGCTTGTTCCCGCCGGTGAAGGCCCCGGCGTGGGAGCTCAATGTGGTGCTGACTAGGCTCATGGGGTCCCCTGTTCGAGACTATGCATTCAGCGCCACTGAATCTTATTGTGGAAGACCGCGTTTCTTGTGGCCATCGCCTCTGTATGACTAGTGGGAAAGATCTAGGCCATCTCCTGTAAACCTCCGTACTTAACATTTCACAAAACGAGGGTAGTGCTGCGAACTCGCCTGCCTTCATGCCCAAGGTGCCGTCGGACTTCCAATTAAACGAGCCTTGTTACCCATTTTCTTCCCGACGCCTTTGTCACCAGCTGAGAACTTTGCACTTGCTAGATGTGGCTAGGGTGCTGAAGTTCTACGTGGACCGCACAAAGTTTTCAGGAGACATCAATTGTTTGAACTTTGGTCCTGTGAACCAAGGGAAGGCCCTCCAAGGCTTCCATTTCCAGATGGCTCTCTGGCTGCGTCACCGGTTGGCAAACCGACCGGTGCCTGGCCGTCCGAGATCCCATTCGACCAGAGCAATCGCAACTATGGCGTTCCTGTCTGGTGTGCCCCTGCTGGACCATCTGCAGGGCTGCTACGTGGAGGTCGACGCACACCTTCATGAGACTCTACTGCGTCGACTGGGATTCCAGGGAGGAGTCCAGAGTTGGCCAAGCAGTGCTGCGCAACCGGTTTGCTTGATGTTGAGCTTTGCCACCTCCCGTGGTTGTGCATGTGTGCTGCTATGTATTCTTTATTCATGAGCATGTGAATCCATGCTGGAGAAGGAACATGTTTGTAACTGTTCTCCAGCATGGGTCTGGCATGTATTCACATGTGAATCCTCCCGCTTACCCCTCTGCGGCTCTTCTCTTGGTCCTACTGCCACTTTACGTGCTACCAAATCTGAAGATGGCTGACAGAGAAGGGGCTTAGGTAGAGGGCAGTCATTGGCTGGGGGCAGTATGACCTAGAGACCAGTGATTGGTCGTTAGGAGAAAGACAGTTCTGAATTGAAACTGATATTTTTTTCTTTACCGAGGATTCCCAGCCTGGTGACGGAATATTCATGAGCATTTGAATCAATGCCAGACCCATGCTGGAGAACAGTTACAAGTAAGTAACTTGTTCCTTCAGGCTACTCTCAGCCGCCTCCTTGCTCGGCCTAGCTGCACACAAGCATCCTACACAGGCCTAATGCAGCTAGAATCCAGTCTCAGAGCCCAACCTCCAGACTGCACACAGACTGATCTCAATACCACCACACCTAATGTTAGGATGCAGCTACCATCAGCCAATCTCATCAGCTGCACACATAGAGTGCACCCAAGCACCCTATGATGCCCTATTCTCTCGACTGACCTGGACTATGGTCCCAGAGAGCGTTCAACCCACAAGTGCTTTGAGATGATAGCAATGATGCTATATAAATGCCAAATAACATATCTGACTGTCTGCTATTCAGTCATGGTGTGCTGCAAACAATCTCTGCCTCAACGCCACTAGAACTGAGATCGTTTGTATTGGGACCCCTGCTCCCAATGTCACACTGGCTGGCCTCCCTTGGCCCTGCACCCACCTGCAAAGCAAGAATCTTTGGGTTCATCTTTGATTCCAATATCCTTCACTTTTCAGATATCTCTAAAGTTTACCAGCTACACCTCCTCAGAGGTACTCTTTTCCTCACTTCCCCCGAGGCTTGCTGTCTCGAGCCTTGGTTCTCTCCAGGCTCGACTATTGCAACAGAGCTCTTCCTCAACCTCCCTTTGTGCCCTCTGGAACTCATCCACAACAGAACCGCAAGACATTCTTGGCTTTAAACCCAGGCACTACATCTCTCTGGTGCTGAATTCCCTCCACTGGCTCACTGTGGCTACAAGTAGCAAATTGAAGGCCTTCTGGGGCCGGGGACCCACCTACCTTCAACGCTGACTACCTAAATACTGTCCCTCATGAGCCCTCCGCTCATCTACATCCAACTTTCTGCGAGTGAGCTGGTTCTCCTGGTGGAGATTTGGTGAGATCCTTTTCCTCAGCAGGTGCCTCCCTGCCGGCCTACATCTTGAGCTGGATCTCCTAAAATTCTGGAAACTCAAGACCTTCCCGTTTGCCCTTCTCTTACTCAATCCTGCTAACCTAGTTCTGCCCTCCCCCCCGCCCCCCTTATTCATTAGAGCATGCTGACTGGCCGCCTGGTGTCCCTCAGGCTCACTGGTCCCATGCACCCCCGCCAGTCCTCTTTTGCACTTGCCCCAGCGCCCTACACCCCGCCTACACACAATACAATGCGAAATTAACCCAAGAGTGTGGCTCTCTGCACTTACCCCAGTCTCAACCGACCGGGTGCACTTGACCCTTCCCTCCCACTTGCTCGATCTGTACACACCACGCCTGAAGACTGTCTGTTTCTCCCCTAATGTGTACTGTTAAAATTGCAGAATTGCCATCAGGCCAATTTGCTATATCCCATACTGTTGTATTCTATGCGGTCACTCTGCCTGTGCAGACTATTATTGTCTCAGATTTCAAGTGCCCTGAGCGACACTTTCCCCATGTTCCCACCCTCCTTGAGCGCTTTGAAGCACTTGCCTGTGTAAAGGCGCTATATAAATAAAACAATGCCATACCGTGTTTTAGAACTGCTCCCTGAGAGCAAGCATGTCAAACTTCAAAAGTTCAGGATGATAACACTTCAGGAGGTAATACCACTGCTACAGCAGGGATTACATAGCCACATTGGACATGAAAGATGCATACTTTCATATTTCAATGTTGCCAGCCCTCAGTACCTCGGGTTAATGATGGACACCCAGTATCGGTTCAAGGTTCTCCCCTTTGGCATTGCCTCAGCCCCAAGGGTATTCATGAAGGTGCTGGCGGTAGTAGCGGCTCACCTGCTCAGGCAGTTCATCCCAGGCTATCCTTACCTCGACAACTGGGTATTTGGCTGGCATGTTCTGTACAAATCCCCTGTTCTGAGCCAGAGGACGGTAGATCTCTTCAACCTAGGATTCTCGATCAACAAGAAAAAAATGGTCTAACCCCCAGCTAAGTCAAATAGTTTCTGGGGGTCTCTAATTCGGACAGAAGACAGGCTTGTCTTCCCCCTCCGAGAGGGTCCAAAATCTGCTGTTCCAGATCACTCACTATGTAGCCAGTCACCAAGTAACTGCACACAAAGCCATGCGACTGGTGCAGATGATGGCGGCTTCCTGCGTCTACCTAGTTCCTCGCGCTCGCCTTCGCATGCGCCCCATGCAAGAGTGCCTCTCAAACCAATGGTGTGCGGCCAGTGGGATCTAGTTTTTGTCTCGGCAGCCCTAGTTCAGTCTCTGCAGTGGTGGTCAAGGGGAAACCTTCACCACCCCTGCAGTAGAAGCCACTCTCCACGGACGCAACTCTGACTGGGTGGGGAGCTCACCTCCAACAGATGGCGCACAGGGTGTGTTCTCCAGCAGTAGGATCCAATCATATCAACCGGTTGTAACTACTAGCAGTGTAAAACCCTAAAGGCCTTACAAATGCACCTCCAGGGGCAAACCGTTCTAGTCCTAATGGACAGTACTACAGCCATGTACTACTTTAACAAACGGGGGCACTCGCAATCTAGGGCTGTCCAAACTGTCCCAGAACATTTGGAAGTGGGCACTCAAAACCCATGTGCCTTCTTTCACAACTTTTTCCAGGGGCACCATCTTCTCCAGCATGGGAACTGGCATGGATTCTTCCCAGTTGTCAGGCTGGGAATCCTCGGTAAAGAGAATCGGTTTCATTTCTGAACATTCTCCTAACAACCAATCGCTGGTCTCTGGGTCATACTGCCCTCTACCTAAGCCCCTCCTCTGGCCGCCATCTTCCGGTCCTCGTGCTTGGCTCTCGAGCTTTTATTGAATATTGTGCTTTTCGGAAGTTTTCTTCAGTGCCCCTCAAGGGTGAATTTCATCTGTTTCTTCGTGGAGGATTGCAGAAGTTTCTTCAAGGCCTACACCATGTGGATGTTGGAAGAGAAGGATTCGGCTGCCCTTCAAGATTTGCTCCGACTGCGGCTTGCGGAATGTCTTCTCTGGTGACAGGCATTCCAAGTGACTCTACTGCCAATACCCGGACCCAACGCATGTGGAGGACTGTGCTTTTTGTCATGAGATGGTCCATGGTGAAGGATCTGCATAGGCGGCTCAAGGAGTGGCTACAAGCCAAGGCACCTGCTCTGGGTGGGTTCCAGCAGCATGCCTCCCTGCTCCCAAGAAAGCTGAGCGCTCTTGTAAGACCTTTGAGGACGCTCCTCCCACGGGGGGGGGGGGGGATAGCCCCTACAAAAGGTTAAGCACTGGAGCCCACTGTCGCCGGGAGCGCTGTTGCAATGGGCTCCTCGGTGGCCAGGGAAAGTACATCGTCGCCAGCGGCTTTGATGCCGAGCCAATGCTCTGGATCTGTCAGAGGAAGTCGGACCATCCAGGTAAACTCGAAGCCCAGGCCGGCCTGCCTGAGAAGGCCAAGGGGAGTGGGGCGCTGGCCCTCCATGGGAAGGCCATGGGTCCGACGAAGGCCCAACCTTCCATCGAGGGGTGGTGCTGGTGTCCCTCGTGCAGGCTGCCATGGCAAACCTGCAGGACGCACCCCACAAGGCTATAGTCTCCCTGCCTGCCAGGTGGGCGTCCTCTTTTCAGGCCATAGAGCAGAAACCTTGGGGGAATGAGGGAGGCAAAGGGTGGCAAGGAGACGGAGGGTGAACTTTCCTCTTCTTGGCCGGTGGTCCCCCCCCTCCCCCCGCAACCTAGTCAGAGAAAGGGGAGGCCAGGTAGTCCTCCAGGGCACAGATCTCCTCAGAGGAGCTTACCGGCCTCCAGACCATCAATGAGGAGTGGTGCATCGAGGGAAGGCCCTATGGCAAGGACTCCGACTAGGGCGAAGACTAGGAACAGCAGGGTGTTGAGGGCCTGGGTGACCAGCCTATGCCAGTCAGCGGCTCCACATTCACCTCTGTTGCCTCAGCGGCCATCTTGAGATATTTGGCCGACATTCTTTCCATTTTGCATACTCTGGTCTCGGAGATCCAGACAAGGATGCCTGTTGTACCTTCGGCTCCTCCCGGTGTGACGGGAGGGTGGGGGGGGACCACCGGCCAAGAAGAGGAAAGTTCACCCTCCATCCCCTTGCCACCCTTTGCCTCCCTCAATCCCCCAAAGGGATGAGACTGATCCTGACACGGCGACAACTGGCATGGACGGCGGTGGATTGGGGGGGGCCTCCCGTCTCCACCACTCAGATCTTTGCCACCGGACGAGATGGGCCCGTTTCACGCCATGATCTGCAGGGCTTCAGAGGTCTTCCAGCTCGTTCATGGGGAGAAGAGGGGTTTCCTATACCAGTGCCACGAGGCCAAGAGGAAGACAGTCCTTTCAGTCCCACTCCTGGATAACCTTTGGGATGAGGGATTGGCCCTCGTGAAGAACCCTTCCACGGCCCGGCGAAGAGTGACCGTTATGAGAAGTACAGGGTGCCGGACTCCGCGCCCAAGTGCTTACAGACCAACCGTAACCGACTCTGGTGTCGGCAGCAGCCAAGAAGGAGTCTTTGGGCTCCTCTTCGGCAGCCTCAATTTCCCCCCACACCCTCTAGACAGTGAAGGGAAGACGTTTGTTGCCATAGGATGTCTAATCACATCAGCGGCGACTAACATCAAGGCCGCCAACGCTCTCGCCATTGTGGCACGTTATGACCGGGAGCTGTGGTTCAAGATCACTTCTCTCCTGGACTTCCTTCCCGACTACAAGAGGTCAGACTATGGAGATTCTGCAGGTAGGTGAAGTGGCATCGGATCACGGTGGCCATACATCACTGACAGTTCTGTCGTGCCTTCGGCGGGACTGGCTTAGAGCCACCAATTTTCACCAGGACGTTCAGTCTAGTGTGTTGGACGGGCCCTTCGGGGACAATTTGTTCAGGAAGGCCGTAGATGAGTCTCTTCAGGCCATCAAGACGGACACGGACGGCACGTTCCTTGGGCACGCTTCAACAGACTGCTGTCCTTTCAGACCTCGGTGGAAAATCCTAAGGATCCTCCAAGGGTTTCAGTGGAGGTGCCTTGTTTTACCGCCAACTCTCCTGCTCTTCGGCCCAGGAGAACAGCGGCTGTGCCAAGTCTGGAGGAAGATGTCCCCAGGGCGGCGCTTCCACGTCCAAGCAGGATTGAACCGGCTGTGGTGTCGGGGGGGCCCCCCACCCATGCACCCCGGTGGGGGCTGGCTGCTGAGATTCGTCAGCGTGTGGAAGACAATCTCCACCGACCGTTGGGTGCTGGATGCTCTCGCCCAGACACACCCTGGAATTTAAACTGAGTGTCCCAGAATACCACTGGTGGCCCGGCAGGAAGCCACATCCCTCAGCTGCTGCTGGAGGTGCGGGCCATGCTGCACAAGGGGGTGATAGAACTCGTCTCAAAGAGGCTCCGGGGCTCGAGTGTACTCTCGTTATTTCCTTGTAAAAAAGACTGGTGGCTGGAGGCCCATCCTAGACCTCAGTCGTCTAAACAAGTACATCGGGTCCCAAAAGTTCAGGATGGTGACTCTTAAGCACATGCTCGGACAACTAGAAGGACTTTGTCATTGCTGGACTTGGAGGATGCTTACTTCCCCATCCACGAGGGGCACCGCAAGTTTCTGCGCTTTGTGGTTCAAGGGCAACATTACCAATTCAAGGCCCTTCCCTTCGGATGGAAGTCAGTGCCAAGGTTTTTACCAAGTGCCCAGCGCCTATGGTGGTGCTGCTGCGTCTACAAAATTAAGCCGGTAAAGTGGCACAGCGAGTAGAGCGCTCGCTTTGACATCTGTGCAGAGCCTGGTAACTCAGGTTCGAATCCCGGCGGGGCCAAACTCAGCTTTTCATCCTTCCGAGGTCGATAAAATGAGCACCACACACCGTGGGTAATAAGCAGCGCTCAGATACCTGAGGGTTTGTAGCGCTATATAAATGCCAAATTAAGGGATCTAAGTCTCCCTGACGACTGGCTCATTCGGGCCAACTCAAAGGACATCGCCATCGACCACACAGCAAGGACAGACCGCCTCCTGACAGACCTGGGGTTCTTGGTGAACTGTCAAGTCCTGCTTGACTCCATCGCAGGACTCTGTTTCTGGGATCCCGACTCAAGTGTCATGCCTGGCGTCTCCGTCGGAAAGGATAGCGGCCATCTTGGGCATGGTGCAACAGCTGTTGGCACTGAAGATCGCCACTGAGGTCCATGAAGTCTCTGCTCTGCATGATGTCGTCATGCATCTACCTTATGTCTATGCAGGCTGCAAATGCATTCAATGCAGGAGTTCCTCGACGACCGTTGGATACAAGTGTTGGGAAGCTTCCAGGACAAGATCAAGCTCGACGAGCGCTTCTGTCATGCTATAGTGGTGGGGAGTTTGCTTACATCTGGCCGGAGGCGCAGATTTTCAGACCCCACCGCGCCAGGAGGCTGTCAAGACGGACGCTTCTCTGGAAGTTGTGGAGCTCACACCGGAAGTCTTCATGCAAGAGGTCTGTGGCTACCAGAGGAGAAGATGTTGCACATCAACGTGCTGGAGCTTCGGGCAGTGTTTTGGGCCCTCAAATCTTTCTTTCCTTCCGTCCCTCAAGGGCAAGGTGGTGCGAGTCTTCCCGGACAATACCAGCAGGATGTTTTACATCCAGAAGCAGGGGAACCAGATCCACGGCACTCTCCAAAGAGGCGCCAGAACCTATGGCACTGGGACGTAGCCCAGGGGATGTTCCTCATCCCATTTCGTCTGGCAGGAGTGAAAAACAGTTGCTGACTCTCTCAGCAGGGAGCTGTGCTCTTGCCACAAGTGGGAACTTCAGCAGGACCTAGTGGATCACCTGTTCCGCAAATGGGACAGTCCCAAGATCTGTTTGCAACGAACACCAAGTGCCAGAGGTCCGCCAGCAGGTTTCACCAGCCGGGGAATGGCCTTTCTCTGTATGCGTTCCCTCCGCTGCCTTTGCTGCTTCGACTTATCAATCAACTCAAACGGTCCCGGTGCACGATGATCCTCGTCGCACCAGCGTGGCTGAGGCAGATATGGTACCTGGACCTTCTCGGCTCTATGGACATAAATGGAAGAGGTTCGCAGTTTGGTGCCGTACACAGATCGATCCTCTACGAGGAGTCAGGGTCTGCAGGTGCTGCCGTATCTGTCGTTGGCCAAGGCTGGACTGGCTCATGCCATCAAAGTTCATCTGGCAGCTATCTCGCGCTACACCAGATCTCCGGGACGGTCATTGTTATGGTCACACCGTCTGGTTAAGGAGTTTATCAAAGGACTGTCTTGTTCCTGCTGGTGAAGGCTCCAGCCCCGGCGTAGGAACTGTGGTGCTGACTAGGCTCATGGGTTCTCCGTTTGAGCCTATGCATTCAGCACCGCTAAAAATTTGTCATGGGAAACAGCTTTTCTTGTGGCAATCTCCTCCGCACGACGAGTGGGAGAGATCCAGGCCCCCTCTCGTAAACCACCTTACTTAACATTCAACGAGACAAGGGTAGTGCTACGGACGCACACCTCCTTCATGAAGAGGTGCTGTCGGACTTTCATCTAAACGAGCCCTTGGTGTTACCTGTGTTTTCCGAAGCCTTCGTCGCCGGCTGAGAGGACTTTGCACTCACTGGATGTGGCTAGAGCGCTGAAGTTCTACGTGGACCGCACAAATTGTTTCCGGAAGACACTTTTTGTGAACTTCGACCCTGTGAACCATGGGAAGGCCCTCTGAGGCTTCCCTTTCCAGGTGGCTCTCTGGGTGCATCACCCATTGTCACCAGTTGGTGACCGCGCTACGACCGGGAGCTGTGGTTCAAGCTTGCACCTCTGCTGAACTTACTCCCCGATAAGAGGTCAGAAGCGTTGGAGATTCTACAAGAGGGCAAGGTGGCGTCGGAACACAGTGGCCACGGACATCGCAGACTCTGGTTTCTGCCAGATGGGCATTGGAGTTTGCCTTAGACGCTGTTGCTGGCTCAAGGCCACCAACTTTCAACAGGAGGTCCATACAAGGATTTTGGACATGCCCTTTGAGACAACCTTTTCGGGAAGGCTGTGGATGGGTCCCTACAAGCTATCAAGGCGGACTCAGACGGCGCATGCCCTAGGCACGCTACAGCAGCAAGAGCCGTCCTGTCGGTCCTCTGGAGGCAAATCTCCCCGATCTTCGCAGCATTTCAGTGGGGGCTCCTTCTTACAGCCCACCCTCCCGCTCCGGGTAGCGGCCGTACTGGGCAAGGTGCAACGGCTGCTAGCTCTGAAGATCGCCACGGTGAGGGCCTTCAAGTCTCTACTCGGCATGATGTTGTCATGCATATACCTCATCAGACTGCAGGTTACGGATACGCCCACTGCAGGAGTTCCTAGACGTCCATTGAATTCAGGTGTCCGGAAGCTTTCAGGCCAGGATCGTGCTTTGAGGGGTTCGGTCGAGCGATAGGGGGGGGGGGGGGGAGTGTGTGCTCTAATCTGACTGGAGGCGCGGATTTCCAGGCCCCACCGCACCAGCAGACAGTCACAACGGACGCTTCCCTGGAAGGATGGGGCTCCCAGACCAGAAGTCTTAACACCAGAGGCCTGTGGCTGCCAGAGAAGACGTTGCACATGAACGTTCTGGAGCTACGGGTAGTGGTTTGAGCCCTTAAACTGTTCCTGCCATCCCTCTAGGGCAAGGTGGTGCAGGTCTTCACAGAAAATACCACCACAATGTTTTACATCAGGGGGCACCAGATCCCAGCGCGCTCCATGGCACTGGGCCATTGCCTAGGGGATGTTGCTCATTCCTTTTCATCTGGCAGGAGTAATGAACATGGTCGTCGACTCTCTGAGCAGGGAGCTTCGCTCTTGCCACGAGTGGGAACTTTGGCAGGACCTAGTGGAGAACCTTTTCCTAAAATGGGTCGATCCCCAGACAGCGACAGCAACGAACACAAAGTGCCGGAGGTTTGCCAGCAGGTTCCCCCCGCAGGGGAGCATGGGTGGACACATTCTCATTCCCCTGGGACGGCCTTTCTGTATGCGTTCCCCTCAGTTACTGCGAGTCATCGGTCAAGTCAGACAATGCTGGTGCCGGATGATCCTCATCGCACCGGCGTGACCAAGGCAGACCTGGTACCCGTATCGTCTCAGCATGTCGGCATCTCCACCAGTGAAGCTGCCAATGGTCGCGGATCTTCTCTCCAGGGAAGGAGGCGCCGTGCTTCACCATGATACAGGGTCTCTGAACCTGAAGGCCTGGCTCCTGCAGTGCTTGATTTCGGTGGCTACGAGCTCTCAGCAGACTGCAATGAAGTTTAGCCTTGGTGAGCATGGTCTACTTTGAAATGCTCCAGACTCAAGTGGAAGAGATTTGCTATTTGGTGCCGTTCCCAGTAGATCGACCCTTTGGGGGTCACGGCTCCTCGGGTACTTCGATATTTGCTGTTGTTGGCTAGGTCCTTGTGGTCGCACCGGTTGGTCAAGAAATTCATCAAGGGACTATTTCGCTCGTTCCCACCGGAGAAGGCTCTCGGCGTGGGAGCTCAATGTGGTACTTACTAGGCTCATGGGACCCCCGTTCGAGCCTATGCATTCAGGTCCACTTAAGTTTGTTGTGGGGAACAGCTTTTCTCGTGACCATCACCTTTGCATGAAGAGTGGGTGAGAGCCAGATAATCTCCTGTAAACTACCTTACTTGACTTTCCATGAGACAAGGGTGGTTCTGCGGATGCACCCCTCTTTCATGCCCAAAGTGCCGTCGGACTCATTTAACAAAGCCCTTGGTGTTGCCTGTTTTTTCCAACTCCTTTGTCGCCAGCTGAAAGGACTTTGCACTCGCTGGATGTGGCTAGAGCACAGAAGTTTTGTAGCCCGCACGAAGTTTCCTGAAAACTTCTCAGCTTTTTGTGAACTTTGGTCCTGTGAACCATGGGAAGGCCCTGTCCAAGGCTTCCCTTTCCAGTTGGCTCTCCTGCTGTATAACCCACTGTCACCGGTTGGCCGACTGCTGCCTGGCCGTCCGAGCCCATTCCACCACGAGATTCTACTGCGTCGACCAGGATTCCAGGGAGGAGTCCTGAGTCGGCCAAGCAGTGCTGCGCAACCTGTTCGCTTGAAGGTGAGCCTAGTGAGGAGGTAAGAGATTGCTTCTGGTGAGCCTTGCCACCTCCCGTGGTTGCACATGTGTGTACTGCTATGGATTCATTTATCATGAGCATGTGAATCTCTATGCCAGACCCCATGCTGGTGAAGGAACAAGTTAATTACCTGTAACTGTTCCCTAGCATGGGTCTGGCATGGATTAACATGCAAATCCTCCTGCCTGCAACTCTTCTGTTGGTCCTACTGCCACTTTTGTGCTACCAAATCTGAAGATGGCTGCCAGAGGGGCTTAGGTCGAGGGCAGTCATTGGCTAAGGCCAGTATGGACCAGAACTCAGTGACTGGTTTATGGGAGAGACGGTTTAGAAACTGAACTGGAACTGTTCATTCATGAGCATGTGAATCCATGTCAGACACATGCTGGAGAACACGTTACAAGTAACGTGTTCCTTCTGTTTACCTTACTTTATGTAGTCTTGCTTTCCTCCATCTTTCAAAGGTATCGGTTTCACTTTTGCAGCACACAGTACCCTATGTGCAGTGTTGCGGAGGGCCCTTTGGGCTTCTTTTTTTCCTCTTAAAGTACTGTTAAGGAAATACTTTTATCCTTCCCAACTTTTACGTTTGCGAGATCAGCATACCCCACCCTATGTGGAGTGCTGTGGGGATACCTAGTATCCCCTTCTCTGCTATTGAAACTTTTTGGTTACAGTAACAACCCTATAGTTATGACTGGTGGATGTGTTCTACAGACATCTATGCAATTTTCCACCGCAGGCTGTATTCACAGCTGCGGTTATGCACAAGAGGGTCACCCATGTTCCTATGCACCTTTCTTTTTTGCCATGTTTTGTGTGGTTGTTCTTTGGCAGCCTTCTGCTGCCATCCTGAGGGGTACGTCTTGATGTGAGTTATGTCTTCGGCAGGAACCCTTTGTGTAGCCCGCAAGGCTCCAGTGTGTCTGGACAGGAAGCAGAGGAGGAGCCTTAAACCACACCCCTTTGTCTGCTGATGCGCCTGAATGGAACCAGTTCCCACTGGGAAGGGGAGTGGGTGTGTAGGGGTGTGGGCTTTCCTGATTGGACAGCCTCCCCCTGCAGGGGAGTTTGCCAATGAATGGAAAATCCTAATGTGAGTTTCCTAGGGCAGAAGGCAAGTTGTTCACTGGAACAGAAGATCCGACGCAGAAGACAACCAGTCGCCAGCAGGGACCCTTCCAGTAGCCATGAAGAAACCACTGCTCTCCTGAAACAGTTTTGAAATCGGCAAAGGAGCTCTGAAGAGGACTCTCCTTCCTGTTGTCCTGCTGGGACAATTAGCTGTAAGATGACCTACAGAATGAGCGATCCCCTGACGCTTATTTTTTTTCCAGGGCGGTAAACTGCCAATACCAAAGGACAGCCAACCCAATTGCAGTGCATTGCCTTCATGTGAACTAGTTCTTCCAGAACTTTGGTCAGCTCCAGTTGGACTTTCTCTCACCAGAGTGCAGGACTGCAGAATCCATGCGGATGAACCGGGCAGTAACGGTTCTCTGGAGCTTGTAAAAAAAAGCACCAAAAACGGAGACCGATGTTTTAGTATTTCCTTGCTGAGGGTCCTCTATTGACTGCTCCGACATCCCTTCCAAAGTCCCTTCTTGGTCACTGCGACCAAGCAGCAGGAGACCGGGGTCCTCTGCTCCTGCATAGGAGGGGATCCATCTGCATCATCAATACTCTTAAGCTACTGTGGGTCTCAAGATGGTACTTAACTCAAGCCAATTTGTTACTGGAGTGGCGTAGCCAGAGTTAGGGTGTTAACCCATACCCATTGCCCAGGCCTAAAGCGTGTGCACCTACATGGAGTACTGTCCAAGGTCCCTAATGACTTTTATTCCACTTAAACATCCTACTTTAAAGTAATTAAAGCATCCCATGGAACTTTGCCTTTTCTGCTGCTGCGCATGAATTTGCACCCCTCTTCAACTTACTTAGAACTCAGTTAGGGAATGGATTGCTAAAGTATTGGAATCATTGAAAAGTGTATTGCTGAATAGTCCTTACAGTAGAACATGTCTGAGTGACTAGTTGGTTGATCATTGAACTGTTCATAAGTGGTGCATTCCACTACTATTGTAGTGTTGCTTATGTTTTCTATGTGTTGGTTAGCCTAAATAGTTGTACTTGCCTGAATACTTGCCTTGTGTATATCAAATACATGTATAGTTTACTATAACTCAGTGTTTCTTTGTGTCTATGTATTTACTGAGTGATTGTACTTACCTACAGATCACATTCTCATAAGATAAACCTTCTACTACTTTTAGGTAGTAGAGCTGGGGCCTGTATACCAACGGAAAGTTTCTCACCTGCTGGTAGACCTTGGGTAAACTCCCCATACCTAATCAATATGAAACCTGTTATTTTGTTATGTAATTTTGTCACATACAGGTCATATAACATAAATGACTTGGAATAATGAAAAAATCATACATGTAGTTTTTTCAAAAACGGGACACCCAAGTGACAGCAAAAGTAAAATACAAACTAAGGGCCTAGCAGTTGACTAGAAGTGCAACATTTTACATATTTGCAAAAATCAACCACAAAATAACAGCTCCATGCATGAGATGGCCATTTTATTAAATATTTCGATCTTCAAGCCACCAGTATCTATTTTTTTATTTTAAAAAAAGTATGCTTTACACCTTATGCACATCTTTCAGGGAAATGCAAAGCCAAGGCCAAAATTAATTTGGGTTTGTCTTCTCCAAAACCATAAGGGGATCAAATTTGGATAAGCAATGGATGGTAAATGTGGACCTCAAACTTGTCATGTAATGCTATCCAACTGGTGCTGCCGCCAGCCTGATAAAATCCATTGCACACCAATGTTGTATAGGTGACAAACCAGGCTTCCCTGGCACACAGCTGGATCAACTATCCCGCAAGCCAGGAGCCAAGTGGAGGCTACTGCATCCAGGTGTGGTGATGGACAGCTGTCTCCGTATGGCATGTAAACCGGTACAGGCGGAGGCCAGACACTAATGTAGCTCAAGTTGGATGTTGGGAGAATTCTCAAAAATGTGCTAATTCCCTCCACCTTGGAGACCCCCAGCTATTTTGCTGGATTTTGAGGACTTGATTTTTTTTAACCTGCAGAGTGACCCTTTTCCCCACTCTTGTATTTTTGTGTGAATTGTACCTGTTTCTTTTGGTTATGGAGTCTGACAAACTCCATAGGCATCTTTTACAATTGTCACACAGCACCCTCAGTGCATTGGCACAGGTAAGTCTTAGATTTCCCAAGGTTTAGATACCTTCTCTGGGATAAACTATTGTTTCCCAGAGCAGTAAAGTAAAATTGGCTTTATTTGGGGTGTGCTGGTTCTAGCAAATACAATGCTATCTTATAATAGAGTGCTGGAGGGGTTAGTATCCCCTCTGTCTAAATGCTAATGTAACATTTTTTGTTCCCCTTGGCAGTGGTTTCGTTTTGAACTACCAAGGTTAGTATTTACTGCGACCATTCGCGGACCCGGTAACATTAACCGCGGGAGCCATCTTTTTCAAAATGGCGTCCAGCCATCCTTGTTAAAATGGTCCCCCCGGTCTTTGTTTTTATCGCCATTTCTTTATGGAAAGGTCCTTCTAGAGTTTCTCTGTGCACCAAACCAGGTTTGGTCTTTGTTCATTCGCCTTTGGCGGGCTTCAGGAGTGGAACCCGCCTCTGGCTGTCTGGGGTAGGCAGGAAGGGAGGGAGGTGCCTGAAACTCCCTGTGCTTAGTCTCCTAGGAGACCCAAATGCACTCTGTGGTGATTGGCTGGCTGACTGTCCGTCAAAGACAGCCACCCGGCTGGGTGAGTGACAGCTAGGCTGGAATAATGGGAGAGATGTGAATAAAAGGTGGGTCTCTTGGCTTGGAAGGCAGAGTCGACCACTAGACGAAGGAACCGAAGAAGAGCTTGAAGAGGACGGCTGCTGCCACTCCTGGACCGTTGGGTTTGCCCGGTGAAGCCCTGCTGCAGGTCCAAATCGCCAAGTTCGCATCGACAGAAGCCCCTGCAAGGACGACTTCTCCCATTGAGTTGGTGGGACCAATCAACTTCCACGTAAGCCACCTGGACACCCATCTCGTAGCTGGTTGAATTTTCCTCAGTTGCTGCAGGAAACCGTAGAGCCAGGGAGAGGGACACCAGATTGTGTGCGTTGCTTGTAAGGTGGCCTTAAGCTTTTGGAAGATCCTCTGGACTCCCACGAAGCAGGACTGACCCAACCTCACCCTCCCGCCCCCCCCTCTTCCTCCCTCTGTCAAGTGCGGGACCTCCAGTCCACCTTGACGGCCAGGAACCACGCTTACTGCCATTTGCTGTACCGCAAGGAGATGAAATGCGAACAGCAACTGAAAGTAAAGTTTGCTGGTTGCCAGCTTTGACAATGCCAGTACAGTGCAGGAGTCCCCGGACATCCTCCCTCTTGACCCCATGACTGAGGCCCAAGAACAGTGACACCTGCAAGAGCTGCACAGGAAGAAGTCTTCAGCTGCATCTTTTCTTCTTTACCAAGGTACTCTAAAACAAGTCTAAGAACTTAACTCTTACTGTGGAAGTGCTTGTAACTTGTGCCCCTACATTTGATTCTTCTTTTTATCAAAGACCCCTAAGAACTTGTGCAAAGACTTTTCCATTACTTACCAGAAGTGCTTTATCCTATCCAAGACTTTTTGCCTGTTGACTTTGGCTTAGCCTATTGAATGACTCTTCTAGTGAACTCTAAAAGTATCAGCACTGCTTATGAATATTTGTGGTCTCTTGTGTTTTAAAAACCTTTGCATTTTAGCAACTTTTAATTTCTGAATGCCAACAGTAAGGTATTAATGTCCCCAGCACCCTTGTTACTGAAGTTACCTGTGGGTGTAGGTTGTCTGTGGGCCATCCCAAAAGGGCCTTGTCTGATTCAGAAACTCAAAGTGTACAATATTGAAGTGCATTTGTGTTACTATTTTAGTGCTCCCTTCAGAATAAGGCTTTATAACTGACTGATAAACAGTTTATGCAAGAAACCTTGAGTGTACGTTTATTTGAATACCTGTAACTATCTTTAACTCCACTACAGCTCACATTTCCCCTCTTGAGATGAGCCTGTCTGCTCAACACGCTACCAAAACTGTGTAGTTTGCCTATACCTGTAGTCAGTGTTTTGTAGTGTTCCCAGAGGGTACTGCATTCAAACTTTGCCTAACAGTATATGAATGTCATGAAAGCATGCATGCCTTTTTGTAAATGCTGATGTCCTCGCAGGCAACTAAATATGCACTGTTGAAAATTGCAGTATCTGATGTTATAGGTAAGCGCACACTGAGGGCAATGCTTTTTCTGTTTTTTTTTAGCAACTTCCGGTGTCTGGCAGCACATTTCATGATCAGATAGCAATGCTCAGCCACCAGGTTTTCAACTCTCTAACTGCACGTGTCCAGCACAGCCTCCTTGGCAGAAAGATCCTTGCAGCCATCATCATGAGGAGCTCAATTGAGGACATGGGCACTGTCATAAGCATTGGCACTGGTAAGGAACATACTCTACTACACATTTCTTTTGCTTTTAGATGATTTGTGACAAAGGGGCGATTGGGGTGTTCTTGTGAGTTTGCAAGGGGTTTGTGGGTGATGGATGCATTCCTTGTGGGTGGATGTTTTCCTCCACTGATGAGCAATCCCACAGTCTGACGCACCTCAGTCCACACCTTGGCCCTCTGTTAGTGCTGTGCCCTGCTTTAGTCCCTACTGTGCCTTTTTGGTGGTGTTAAGCCAGTTTATCAAACCAGCGGTACATCTATTGCCCTGCATGGCCTTTGTTATTTTTGTACCCTCCTTTTGCTGTCATTTCATTCATTTGATGGCTATTTGGGATCCTGACTGGCCACTGGGAAACCTACTGACGTCTCACCCAGCAGCCCTCCCAATACCCCTTGACCTTTTTTGTATTTACTTATCCACCCCCCCCGTTCCATGGAGACTGGTGACACCAGCATAGTCCCTTTGCTGTATTTGTAGGCAGCTTGAACAGCATTAAAAGTTTTAAAGTTCTGCAACTTAACCATTCCATTGCGGCTGTTCTTTGTGGCTGTTTTTGCATATGCATGTTCTTGCCAGCGCCTACAAAGTGTTGATGGAAGCCACATACCGGTGTGCCTGCAAAAGTGGGATCTTTCGGCCAAAACCTTGCAAGTTGCATAGATGGTAATTGGACGGCTGGGGTGTCCAACAGTCTAGGGGAACCCATTCCTGCAACCGTCAAAGTAGTTGGAGAAGATGCTGTACAAAGACCTATTCACCCTTTAAGCTTGTGTTGCTGATTTTAATTTCTTACAGTACAGATTTGCTTCTCCTTGTCCAGGGAATCCTGTCTAGGGCTCTTCCTACCTGAGATCTACCAGGCAGCTGAGTCCTCTGCGTGCACCCAATATTTACCATCTGGATCTTTTGCCTTCATTCTGGAACAGAAGTTGTTGGAGAGAACTGTGGCGCTGCTTGCTTCTTTGTACATCGTGCACATCCAGACCTCTGCTGCTGTCCTGCCTCCAGATCCCTCCCATATACAGTCTTGGTGTTCTATGGAGCATCACTTCACTCCCTTGGACCAGTAATGTGATCTCATTGCTATGGCTCTTGCCTTCCACTAATGTGAGGGTTGTCTCCCACGTATCTAACTTCTCTGGATTGCTGGATAGATCATTCTATACAAGTGTATTCTCCAGCATGGGTTCTGGCATGGATTCACATGCTCCTGAATATTCCACGTCAGTCCGGTAGTCCTCTGGAAACAGTTTCACTTACAAATTGTATTTTCCCTCTAAACCAATCACTGTACTCTGGGTCATACTGCCCCCAGCCAATGACCATCCTCTCCCTAAGCCCCTCCTCTGGCAGCCACCTTCAGATTTTTACCGCACATTCAAGTGAGTCCTCGTTTAGCTCCATGAGCTTTTTATCGGCAGTTTCTATTTTTGTCAGAGCCTGTGTGCCCCTCTCGCCGGATCGTCAGAGGTTTCTTCGAAATTTGCAGAAGGCCATCTGGCCACTCCGTGCCTATGGCCGTGTCAGAGAAGGAAGATCCCTTTTTGAAGCTCTGCACCGGATGCAGACTATGGAACGTGTTTGTGGGGGACAAATGCCAACAGTCCCTCAACTGTCTTCATCCAGATCACAAAGCGTGAGATCTGCCTCGGCATAACCAAGAAAAGTGTATTGACACAGTAGACTGGCAGCTTGGCTAAACGCCAAGGCCTCTGCCCCGTGACCCTAGCAGGGTAATGCCTCACCCAGGACTGGCCAGCCCGAGGAGCGGGTTTTAAGTCCTTTGAGGTCGACCCATCCATGGGGACCCTAGACTAGGCCAAGCACTGCAAGTCTAATTCTGTCAGGGTCGCAACGCAAATGGGTCCTGCGATGGGCAGGGTGTGATCAGCGTCACACCCGCCTCCATCGCCAGCCAGTGATCAAGCTCCTCCTGAAAGGAAATCGTCCAAGCTGCGGGAGAAGCCAGAGAAGAATAGGACGGAGGAAAAGGCGGCTGACTTGATTAGAAGGCCCAGGCGGTGCCGGATGCATCTTTGTCTACTATTGGTGACAGCGGCTCTCGAAGGCCATAGGGGCTGACCCCATGAAGGTAACACCTATTGCACCCTGGCTGTCCCTGCCTCTGAGGCGGGAGGTCTCAGTGGGGGCAGTGGCAAAACCTGCTTTTATGCCGGAGAAGAGGATGCTGTCTGAGCCCCACCTCACTGGTTGCCAAAAGGGAGGGGTGGGGGGAGTTGGAAGAGTGGGAGAAGAGCATGACGTTTTGTCCACGGACGAGGAATCCGGCACTTACCAACGAGGGTGTGGAGGATGACTGCACAGGACCTAGTGTTCTAACCACGCCAGCTCAGCCAAGAGATGTATCCCTGGACATCTTATCGACCCTACACAGTCAGAAATCTAGAAAAGGAAACCGCAGGCCCCAATACCTGCGGCCCCTGATCAGCCACTGGCTAAAAAAGAGGAAGCGCCATAAGACGCCGCTGTATTGGCCTCCACATCTGCGTCGGGTGCCCTCCACGGTAGACGCAGGAAATAACACAGCTGACGATATACTCTATTGTCACGACGGGCGGATCTCCGCAGCAGAGGGCATCCCCCACCGTGTGAAGGGGTGGGGAGGGGGATGGTTTATTCTATGGTCGTCAAAGCATTTTCAGCTTACACCCAAGAAACCCAGGAGGGTTTCCTGTACCAGAGACGCAATGCCAAGAGGAAGACCACCATGGCAGTACCGCCTCCTGGATGACTTACAGGAGGGGGTCCTGGCCCTCTTGAAGAATCCCTGCACGGCCCCAGCCAAGAGGAATAAGACTGGAGAAAGAGTATTGGGTGCCGGAGTCCACACCAGGTGCCTAAGGTGTCAAGTCTGTGCTGTCAGCAACCGTGAGGAACAGATCTAACCCTTCCTCATGCTCCGTCACTACGGACAACAAGGAGAAGGTGACACCATGGGGGGGAAGGTTTACACCCCGGCATCGACCAAGGCGGACAACATACTGGCGATCCTGGCCAGGTACAATGGCGAATGCTGGGCTTTATTCTGTAGTTCCAGACAACAAAAGGATGGAGATCGCTCTCTTCCAGGAGTGAGGTGGCTTCAGACCACGCCATCAGTTGCGCTGGGACCTCACCGACACAGGGCTCCAGCAGATGGGGAACAGTCTTCCTCCGTCGTCAAGGCTGGCTGAAGGCCATGAGTTCCAGGCAAGGGTACTGGATAACCTCTTTGAGAAGGCCGTCTGAGTCCTTGTAGGCCCGAAAGGCGGATACAGAGATGGCCCGTGCCCTGGGCAGTCTCCTGCAACACCGCTTTTTTGTGCCTCTGGAGGAAAGTCAGGGAGGTTGACGAGTTCTCCTTGTCGTACTGCCAGCCCTCCAGGTCCATGACCCAGGAGGCCTACAGTGGAGGTGCTGTCGGACGCTGACCCCGAAGCAGGACTGAACTGACCAAGACGTTGGGCCCCCACCCATGCACCCTGGTGGAGGCCGGCTGACTGGATTAGTCAGCGATTGAGATCGCCACTGACAGATGAGTGCTAGATGCTTTTGCCCACACCCTGGAGTCTCAGCACAAATATCCCCCTGATGGCCCGGCAGGAGCAGCACACCCTCAACTCTTGGAGGTACAGGCAATGCTATGAAAAGGTTCGATAAGAGCTGGTTCAAAGACTACTCGGGGGTTCCGTCTATGCCAGAAACTTTAGTCAAAGAAAAAAAGGGGCTGGCGGCCCATTCTAGACCTGCGACGTCTCAAATTCAGGATGGTTAACTTGCAGCACGTGCTTGGCCAACTGGAGGAAGGAGACTTATGTTGCTGGACCTGGAGGACGTCTACTTCCACGTCCCATTCACAAGAAGCACCAAAGTTCCTGCGCTTCGTAATGCAGGGCCGGCACTACCAGTTCAAGGCCCCCCCCTTCGGCCTGAAATTGCCTGGCCCATATGCATCTATGGGCAATAAACATATACCCTTCCCTGGACGACTGATTCGGGCCAATTTACGAGAGTTGGTCGTTGGACACATGGGATTGACCAGCTGCTGACCAATCTGGGATTCTCCCATCAATTATCCGAAGTCCTGCTTGACTCCATCTGGGAATGTGCTGTTCCTAGGAGCCAATCTCAATACAGTCTCCTGCTTAGCCTCGCCCTCGGGCGATAGGGTTGCAGCCATTCTTTGGAAAGTGCGACAACTGTTGTCACTGAAGACTGCCACGTTGCAGATCAATGCGCTTCTCGGCATGTCGTTTTGCATCTACCTTATCAGACTGCATGTTACGGATGCAACCTTTTCAGGAGTTTCTTGGATGCTCGCTGGGTTCAGGTGTCCCAAAGCTTCGAGGACAAGATCCTGCTTGACGAGTTTCGTCGAGCGATACATTGGTGGAGCAGTCATTCTGTCGCCTGGGGGCACAGGGTTCCAGAGCCCCTGTACCAGGAGACGGTCACCATGGAGGCTTCCCTGAAAGGCTGACGAGCCCACAGACGTCTGCACACAAGAGGCCTGTGGCAGGCAGAGGAGAGGGATCTCCACATCAATATCCTGGAGCTCTGGGTAGTGTTCTGGGCCTGAAGTCATTTCTTCCATCTCTGAAGGGCAAAGTGGTGACTATCTTCATGAACACCACCACCATGTTCAACATCAGGAAGCAGGGGGCACTCTGTCCCCAGCGCTCTCCAGATAGGCCTAGGACTCCATTTCCTTTCACCTGGCAGGAGTTGAACACCATCGTGGACTCCTGCAGCAGGGAGCTGCGCTCCTGCCATGAATGGGAACTTCGTGGACTACCTTTCCCAAGTGGGGCGGACACCAGATCGATCTGTTTATGACGCAGACTAATTCCAAATGTCAGAAATTCAGTAGATTTGGTACCCAGACCGTCTCAGCCTGTCAACGTCACCTCCGGTCAAGCTGCCAGTGGTCGTGGATCTGCTCACCAGAGGCGCAATCCTGCATCACAACCCAGGGTCGCTGAATTCGAGGGCTTCTCCAGCATGGGGTCTGGCATGGATTCACATGCTCATGAATATTCCCTGTCAGGCTGGGAATCCTCGGTAAAAAAATCAGTATCAGTATCAGTTTCGTTTCTGATCTGTCTTTCGTAGTAGTAACCAATCACTGATCTCTGCGTCATACTGACCACAGCCAATGACTGCCATCTCCCTAAGCCCCGCCTCTGGCAGCCATCGTCAAATTTTTACCGCACGGTCAAGTGTTGGGATCCTCGTGCTATTGCTCTCGAGCTTTAGTGCTTTTCTCGCGTTTTTTCCTAGGAAAATTTTCTTTCGGTCAAAAGAGCCTCAAGCTCCACCGTTTCTTTATCCAATCAACGGGGACCCATGTCGGATTCTTCTACGCCCCTCAAGGGTGAAGATTTCGTCGAGCCACGCTTTTGGAGGACTCCAGAAGTTTCTCAGGCCCATCTCGATCATGGCCCAGGAGAAGGGAAGCTCGACGCCCAGAAAGCTGTTCAGGGTCTGCCCTGGATGCCAGCTTCAGAATGTCTTTAAGGAGTACGAACACTCCCTTTGCCTCTACTGCCTGCATGAGGACAAGACGCACGTGGAGAAGGAGTGTGCGTTTTGCGGCAATATGTCGGAGTGGACCATGAAGGACCGCCATCTGCGTCTCCCAACTGGCTGGAAGGGAAGAGCCCGATAGGCGAGAAGTCCGAGCGGTCTTCTAAGATCTTTGAGGGCGCCCCGGCGACGGGGGTCCAACAGAAGGCCAAGCACCGCGAGTCCGCTGGCACCAGTAGTGCCGAACGGTCAGGCTCTACGGGCACCAGGCAGGGCGCATCCTCCCCGACGCCATCAACCACGAGCCAACGCTCTGGCTCGGGTAAGAGGAAGGCCGAACACCCGGTGAAGCTCCTGGAGAGACCCCGGTCGAGCTCGAAGGCCCCATCGGAGGGGGAGCGAGGCGGTGGACCCCCCCCCCCCCCAAAAGGAGAATGCAGTGAGTGCACTTAAGGTGGTGAAAGCCTTAATCCATCCGGCCAAGGCCTCTATCGAGACAGTCGCGGCAGCCCTGGCTCAGCCTGTGGAGGCTACACCAGTGGTGGCGACCTCGGGGCCCAGGGTCTCCCTGCCACCGCGGAGGGAGTCCTCTTTCATGCCCATCGACAGGACCCCCGTGAAACCTCCGACGGAGAAGAAAAAGGGGGGGGCAGGAGGTAGTCGTGGATTCGGCCTCAACCTCTGAGGAGCTGATCGAAGTCTTAAGCCACGGCGTTGGCGTGGAAGAAGACCAGCCCGTCGGGAGGGACCCCGACGTAGGAGACTAGAACGTCAAGGGTGCAGACGGGGCTCCTGACCGCCGTCGGACTCCCCTCAACCAGTGTCGCAAGACAACTCGGCGGCCATTTTGTTGGCTATACAGTCCTTATGCTCTGAGATGAGGACGAGAGTGCCGTTACCACCAACGGGGGAACCTCTCCCGACGGGGGACCCGGAGCCAGGCCCTTCTGGGAGCCCTCCTCAGAGAAGGATTCATCCTCCACCTCCTTTTCAACCATCGCGCCCTGCTCAGTCCTCCTCCCTGTCCACAACCCGTGGGGATGATACGGGGACTGACACGGCCGCGACGGGCACAGACGACGAGGTTTACGATGAGGATCTCCCGTCACCTCCTCCCCGAGCTTCCCCGCCCGACGAGATTGGATCGTTTCATGCCATGATCGCCAGGGCATCCGAGCTTTTCCAGCTCTGCCCGGAAGAGAAGGAAGGTTTCCTTTATCAACGGCGCGAGACCAAGAGGAAGATGGTCCTCGCTGTACCTCTACTGGACGATATCTGGGGCGAGGGTCTTGCCCTCCTCAAGAACCCATCCACAACGCCTGCAAGAAGGGATCGGTAAGAGAAGAAGTACCGACCCCGGACTCGGTCGTCTCCGCGGCGGCTAGGAAGAAAGCGGGGGGAGGGGGTGCTCGGCCTCTGTCAACCTCCCCGCCGGACGGCGAGGGAAAGAAGTTGGACACGATGGGACGCAGAGTCATCTCATCGGCAGCGACTACGATTAAGGCTGCTAACGCCTTGGCTATCGTAGCCCGCTACGACAGGGAGTTGTGGTACAGAATCGCCCCCTTGCTGGATTTCCTACCAGACAAGAGGGCGGAGGCCCTAGAGATCTTGCAGGAAGGAGAAGTGGCGTCGGACCACGCCATTACGATAGCGACGGACATCGCTGACACTGGATTTCGCCAGTTGGGCAACGGCGTGTGCCTTAGACGGCGTGGATGGCTCAAGGCAACTGACTTCCGTCAGGACGTGCAGACCAGAGTCTTGGACATGCCGTTCGACGGGAGCAACCTATTTGGGAAAACAGTGGACGATTCCCTACAAGCCATCAAGACGGACACGGAGACGGCCCGGGCTCTTGGTGTTCTCCAGCAACGACGGCCGCCCTTTCGGAGCGGCGGAGGCAAGCAGGGTGCCTCCAAAGGTTCCGGCGGCGGATTTTCCACCGATCGTCAAGCGGCCCGTTCGTCGTCACAGGAAGCCTACAGGGGACGAGGCAAGTCGGGCGGACCCCGCCGTCGTCGCCAAGGAGGACAAGGCGGCAAAGCCTCGTCGAAGCAGGACTGAACCGGCCGTGGGGTTGGGCCCCCACTGAAGCACCCCGGTGGGATGCCGGCTGGCAAGCTTCGTCAGCGTGTGGGAGTCCATCTCCACCGACCGTTGGGTGCTGGACGCCCTGGCCCAGGGTCACGCACTAGAGTTTCTAAAGTGCCTGCGCGTCCCCCCCGTGGCCAGGAAGGAACATCACGTCCTTCAACTTCTCTTGGAGGTAAAGGCGATGCTCAAGAAAGGCGCCATCGAGTTCATCCCAAAGCGGCTTCGGGGCTCCGGAGTTTACTCAAGATACTTCCTCGTGAAGAAGACTGGAGGATGGCGTCCCATCCTGGACCTACGATGACTGAACAAATTCATCAAGGCGCAGAAGTTCCGGATGGTCACCCTCCAGCACGTCCTGGGTCAACTGGAGGAGGGCGATTTTCCTGTCGTTTGATTTGGAGGATGCCTACTTCCATATCCCCATCCTAAAGGGACACAAAGTTTCTCAGATTCGTGGTCCAAGGGCGTCACTACCAGTTCAGAGCCCTTCCCTTCGGATTGAAGTCGGCACCCAGGGTGTTCACCAAGTGCCTCGCACCGGTGGCGGCGCAGCTGCGCCTGTTGGGGGATCCACGTCTACCCCTACCTGGACGACTGGCTCATCCGAGCAAAGACAAAGGAGCTTGCCGCGGAGCACACGGCGAGGACTGTCCAACTACTCACGGACCTGGGATTCTCCATAAACTACGCCAAGTCCCACCTGGTGCCCGCTCAAGACGCACTGTTTCTGGGAGCGAAGCTCGACAGTGGCGCTTCTGGCCTCTCCGTCGAAGGAAAGGACGAGGGCCATCTTGTGCAAGGTGCAGCGGATGCTGGTTGCGGACGCGGCCAGGGTGAGGTCCATCAAGTCCCTCCTCGGAATGATGTCTTCTTGCATTTATCTCATCAGCCTGTGCAGGCTTCGGATGCGCCCGTTACAGGAGTTCCTGGACGCTCGCTGGATCCAGACGACAGGCAGCTTCGAGGACAGGATCACACTCAACGAGAGCTTCCGACGAGCGATCCGGTGGTGGGGCACCCTCGCGCATCTGACGGCGGGCATGGACTTCCAGACCACCAGAAGACAGTGACCACGGATGCCTCCCTGGAAGGGTGGGGAGCGCACACCGAAAATCTGCACGCGAGGGGCCTTTTGCTGCCGACGGAGAAGTCCCTCCATATCAACGTCATGGAACTCCGTGCAGTGTTTTGGGCCCTCAGGTCCTTTCTTCCGTCCCTCAAGGGCAAGGTGGTGAGGATCTTTACCGACAACACCACCACCATGTTCTACATCAGGAAGCAGGGCGGTACCAGATACCCAGCCCTGTCCAAGGAGGCTCAGGATCTGTGGCATTGGGCCGTCACCCAAGGGATGTTTCTGGTGCCGTTTCATCTGGCAGGGATAAAAACACCATCGCCGACTCGCTCAGCAGGGAACTGCGCTCGTGCCACGAGTGGGAACTAAGACAGGATCTAGTGGACCGCCTCTTCTGACGGTGGGGCACACCCCAGATCGATCTGTTCACGACGACAAACTCCAAGTGCCGGAGGTTCGCCGGCAGGTTTCCCCAGCCGAGGAGCATGGGCGATGCTTTCTCGTTCCCCTGGGAGGGCCTGTTCCTATATGCGTTCCCTCCATTGCCGCTGCTGATCCGGCTCATCAACCAGCTCAAGAGGTCACAGTGCAGGATGATCCTCGTCGCACCTGCGTGGCCGAGGCAGATATGGTTCCCGGACCTTCTGGACTTGTCAGCGTCCCCGCCAATCAAGCTGCCAGTGGACGCGGATCTTCTCTCCAGGGAAGGAGGCGCCATCCTCCACCACGACCCGAAGTCGCTGAACTTGCAGGCCTTGCTCCTGCAGCGTTAGAGTTTGGAGGTTACGACATACTGGTCGACTGCAGAGAGGTTCTTGCAAAGGCCAGGGCGTCCTCAACTCTTAAATGCTACGGACACAAATGGAAGAGGTTCTCTGTCTGGTGCCACGCACAGAAGATTAACCCTCTACGGATTACGGCTCCTCAAGTACTGCCGTACCTGCTGACGCTGGCCAAGGCTGGGCTGGCGCACGCTTCCATCAAGATTCATCTTGCTGCGATCTCCTGATACGCCAGAACCACGGGACAGACGTCTTTGTGGTCTCATCGTCTGGTGAAAGAATTCATGAAGGGACTGTTCAGATCGTTCCCGCCGGTGAAGGCCCGGCGTGGGAGCTCAACGTGGTGCTGACCAAGCTCATGGGACCTCCGTTCGAGCCTCTGCACTCGGCTCCGTTGAAGTTCTTGTCGTGGAAAACAGCGTTTCTTGTGGCCATCACCTCCGCACGACGGGTGGGAGAGATCCAGGCCCTTTCCTGCAAGCCCCCGTACTTGACTTTTCACGACACGAGGGTAGTGCTCAGGACGCACCCCTCCTTCATGCCCAAGGTGCTGTCGGACTTTCACCTCAACAAACCCTCGGTGTTACCTGTTTTCTTCCCGTCGCCTTCGTCGCCGGCTGAAAGGACTTTGCACTCGCTGGATGTGGCTAGAGCGCTGAAGTTCTACGTGGACCGCACAAAGTTTTCGGAAGACGTCACAACTTTTTGTGAAATTTGGACCTGTCAATCAGGGGAAGGCTCTCTCGAAGGCTTCCATTTCCAGATGGCTCTCCGGCTGTATCATGTACTGTCATCGGTTGGCAAACCGACCGCTGCCTGGCCGTCCGAGAGCCCGTTTCACCAGAGCGATCGCAGCTACCACGGCGTTCCCATCTGGTGTGCTCTTGCTGGACATCTGCAGGGCTGCTACGTGGAGGTCGACGCACACCTTCACGAAATTCTACTGCGTCGATCGGGAGTCCAGGGTCGGCCAAGCAGTGCTGCGCAACCTGTTCGCCTAAGGTGAGCCTGGTGAGGAGGTAAGAATTGCTTAATGTTGAGTTTTGGATGTAATGCTTAATGTTGAGCCTTTGCCACCTCCCGTGATTGTGCATGTGTGTACTTCTATGTATTCTTTTATTCATGAGTATGTGAATCCATGCCAGACCCCATGCTGGAGAAGGAACAAGAACTGTTGTTCTCCAGCATGGGTCTGGCATGGATTCACATGCTCGTGAATATTCCCCGTCAGGCTGGGAATCCTCAGTAAAGAAAAAATCAGTATCAGTTTCTTTTCTGATCTGTCTTTCGTAGTAGTAACCAATCACTGATCTCTGCGTCATACTGACCACAGCCAATGTCTGCCATCTCCCTAAGCCCCGCCTCTGGCAGCCATCTTCAGATTTGGTAGCACGTGAAGTGGCAGTATGACCAAGTGAAGAGCCGCAGAGGGGTAGGCGGGAGGGTTCGCATGTGAATCCATGCCAGACCCATGCTGGAGAACAACAGTTACAGGTAAGTAACTTGTTCCTTGGCCCCTGTAGCCTTGAGTTCGGAGTGTATGAGTTGCTGGCGGACTGCAGAGGTCCTTGCCAGGGCCAGAGCAGTGCTACGGTGGAAGCATTTAGCTACGTGGTGCTGGGTGCACAAGTTCAATCTTCGGAGGGTCACGGAGCCTGCAGATTCTTCCGTACTTGTTGTCTTGGCAAAGGCGGGGCTGGAGCATGCCTCCAAGTTGGATCTGGCGGCTATCTCCCGCTACAGCAGTTTTCCAGGATGATCTTCTCTTTGGTCCCACAGGCTAGTCAAGGAGTTCCTCAAAGGATTGTTTCGATGGTTCCCGCCTATCAAGGTACCTGCCCTGGCCGGGAACTCAACAAGGTACTGACAACGCTCATGAGGGGGGGCCCTTCGAGCCTATGCTTTAGGCACCTCAAGTTCCTCTCAATGAAAATGGCTTTCCTTGTGGCCATCAAATCTGCCAGGAGGGTGGTTGAGATCCAGGCCCTATCCTGCAAACGGCTTTATCTGACTTTTCACGAATCGAGGGTGGTGCTGCGGACACACACCCCTCCTTCATGCCAAAGGTTCTGTTAAAGTTCCACCTCAACAAGCCCTTGGTGTTGCCTGTTTTTCCCGAAACCTTACACCGGCTGAGAGGACTTTGCACTCGCTGGATGTTGCTCGTGCTCAGAAGTTCTACATGGCACGCACTAAGGATTTCAGAAGATTTCTTAACTGTTTGTGAACTTTCTTCCTGTGAACCATGTGGGAAGGCTTTGTCCGAGGCTTCCATCTCAAGGTGGCTCTCCGGCTGTATCTCACTGTCGCAAATCGACCACTGCCCGGCCTTTGGAGCCCATTCCACCGGAGATCGCTGCGACGACTGTGTTCCTTTCTGGTGTGCCTTTGCTGGACCGCTACAGGGCTGCTACGTGGAGTTCCACACACCTTCACAAGATTCTACAGCGTCGACCGGGATTTCAGAGAGGAGTCCAGGGTTGGCCAAGCAGTGCTACGCAACCTGTTTGCTTGAAGGTGAGCCTGTTCCTGAGGTAGGAGTAATTGCTTCTGTTGAGACTTGCCCACCTCCTGTCGTGTAATGTTGTACTGGTGTTTTCTTTATCATGATCATGTGAATCCATGCCAGACCCATGCTAGAGAACAATAGTTACAGGTAATGACTTTGTTCCTTCCTTTTTCTCCCTTCCTATAGGGGGCAAGGTGTTTGTTCTATACAGAGAGTAGTGCGAGTGAATCAGACCACCTTTTGAACTGAATGGAGGCCACCTCATTTGATTTTTCTGTTAATGAGCTGCAAATTGTTTATTTGACTTTTATTTTGTGTACTGTTTACAGGTAACCGCTGTGTGAAAGGTGAGGAGCTCAGTTTGAACGGGGAGACAGTAAATGATTGCCATGCTGAGGTCATTGCCCGCAGGGGCTTCATCAGGTAAGATCAGGGAACATTACTACAGACATTTTTTACTTTGTTTTTATGCTCTGTCATTGTGTTTGAGCTTCCTACTGCTTTGTCAGCTCAGTTCCTTGTGTTTATTTCAGCTGTCTATTTCGCTAGGAGTTAATTTTGTCAGATGTTTTTTTAGTAACTTTCCACCATACAATGGTCCCCCAAACCTCTTGCTTTTGTTCTTGCACAGTCTCTTGACTAAAGTCAAACCTTCTGCGTCACTCCACTGGCCTTTTGGTCACTGGTAATGGGGAAACTGACCAGTCCTTCAGACTGTGCTGGGAAACTGTTTCCCTTTTTACATGTTTTGGGTAACTTTTTCATATTGCACAATGCATCTTCCAATGCAGTGGCGATACTTTTGTATTACCCCAGACCTACCATCAAAGGGTTTTTGGTTACTTTTAAATGTGTCTAAAGACAGGCTGGTGACAGCAATTACATGTTTACATATTTTTTTGTACTTTTTTGGTTGGCTCTGAAGTTTACTGCGTTTGGCTACTGTCTGTGGCTAGTGATGTATGGTTTTTATAACGTGCCTAATGGTTTCAAGGCCCGACGAGGCAAGGGAGGGGGGAACAGAGGAAAGACAGACAACAATCTTACTAGGCCAGGTGACCTTGAGGTCACGCAAGTGTAGGGAACGGGGAAGTGAGAAGTGCGAGGGGGGGGGGGGTAGTGCAGTATATGGGATAACAGTAAAATAAATAAACCAATAAATGTAGCCAAGTGGTGGCAAGTGCAGACAGCAGGTGTCAAGTAGGGGGCTGTAGGGATACAGAGACAGACCCAAGTGCAGGGGGGGCAGTGCAGGTGTGCAACTGGCAGGGAGGGGACCTGGGCCCGAGAACAGAAGGTAGCCAGATGACGGTGCAATTTCAGAGTTCAGCAGAGGAGAGAAAGCGGAAGCAAAGGAGGGTCTTGAGGTGCTTCCGGAACTGGAGATGGTTCGCCTTAAGTTTCAGAGAGGCATGGAGGCTGTTCCAGAGGGAGGCCCAGCCAAAGAAGGATCTACCACCAACTTGTTGCTTGGAGAAGGGACTGCCCCCGAGTGAGTTGGAGGCGGATGAGCGAATGGCTCGAGGGAAGCTATTTAGGAAGAGTTGAAGGTATTGAGGCCACAGGCCCCAGAAGGCCTTGTGGACAATGCAGAGGGTTTTGAACTTAATCCTGGGAACTAGTGCAGAGATTTCAGCCCTGGATTATATGATCTCTGGGCTTGAGGCCAAGGACAAGTCTTGCAGTCCTGTTTTGGATGAGTTGCAGAGGGCGGAGAGTAGAGGCAGGCAGATTTAGAAAGACGCTGATGCAGTAGTCCAGCCTAGAGGTCTCCAGAGCCCTGGTTCTAGTGAGCTTCTGTGGGAAGGAGAGCAAAGTAAGAATACCTGAGGAGGTGCAGCTGGTAGTGTGACTTCTTGGAGACGTCAGAAATGGAAGGAGAGTGGATTTGAAGATGAGTTTTTTAGCCTCACAGGTTTGAGCAGCAAGAGGGCCAGGAGAGGCTGGACAGAGGGATGGGAATGGAGGCAGCTGGTGTGCCGATGAGGAGAATCTCTTACTGGCATTCAGGCAGAGAGCATTGGTGGCACACCACTCCTGGATAGCAGACAGTCTGAGGGCGAAGTGGTTGCAGAAGGGAGCCTGAACATGAGCAGAGTCATATGCATAGCACTGAAAGTTGGGGGCAGAGAGCGGTAATGCAGTGGGCAAGAAGTGCTGAGTATTGGTTGAACAGCCAGGGGGAGAGGTTAGACCCCTAGTGAACACCACAGGTAGAGATGGAGGAGAGGAAGGACCCAAGTTGCACCTGGGAGGGTCGATCGGAGAGGAAAGAAGTCCGCCAAGCCAGGGCCTGATCAGTGATGCCCAGGTTATCACTTAGACTGTTGAGCAGGATGGCATGGTTGACTGTCAAAGGCAAGAGATCAAGATGGGAACACTGGATGTTGGAATTTAGGCTTGAGAGCAGGTCTTCATGGATGTTCAGGAGAGCAGTTTCCATGCTTACTGATTATCATGGAGACAACCAACAGATTCAGTGTGGAGATTAAGCTGGGAGATGGCCAGCTTAATGTTGGTGGTGTTGGCCGTGGCACAGGTTTATTTGCTTGCATCTTTGGCCATTTTGTTGGCCTTCTTCCTGCCTTCCTGGGCCAGGAAATTCCTTTTATGGTCCTGAACTTGCCGGGGAAAGCAGTGTTGGAAGCCAGGAAAGGAATTAGACTCTGGTTTCGGTATGTAGTGTATTTGTGAGTTTGCCCCAGTGGTCCTTGATTGGACCACTGCTGGGGATGTATGATGCAAATCTTTTTTTGGGCTGTTTCTGTGCACACCCCATTCCAGCAGATCTGAAGAGGAACCAAGTATCCTGTGTAGCTGTGGAGAAACCAGAGGACCTGTCCTGAAGGGGCCTGCAACCATTTCTTGCTGCTGTCCCTGTGGAGCCATGTCTGGCTACTGATCTTGGGAGACCCTCACTGGTGCTTTGACTCTTTGAACTGGTGGGGCTTCCCCGTCTCACTGGCTTCTCATGACCTGGCAGTTTGGAGTCTTCCGAGGTGTCCCTCGTCCTACTGGTTGGTATCACCCCAGAAGCGTCGCTGTTGTCTGAAACTTCGGGGGTCTCCAGCTAGTCCCACAAGTCTCCTTCCTGCAACATTTCATTGTCTCGGCATCAATTGGTCTTGTTGGGTAAGAACTGGTGCAGTCCAACTGGTGTGGGACTACACAAGTCTCATCTTAGTATTGGGGAACCCACCTTTTTAAAATAGGCCTGTATTACCCAAGTTGGTGGTGACTGAGGAGCCAGGCTTATCTTTGTGAGTTGTAGAGCTGTACAATGTAATCATTAAACACAAGTATCTAAACACTTAGTTATATCATTTATTTATGCACAGATTTTTTAGGTATTCTTTAGAAAGCAGTAATTAGCTGTAACATTAATCACAAGTTGGTATTCTATTAAAAATGAACAAAGCAGGTAAGTAATTCATTCGTATGTAGCACCCGGAGGTGATGTCATTTGAGGTCCGTAACATTTATATACTATCACCGTGGCAAGATTTTTTTAAGGAAGGAAAGGTTAGGGTTAGATCGTAAGACTGCCTGCATCCCTTTGGGAGAATCTGTTATCCCAGCATTAAAATGTTCAACATTGAAAACCTTTAGGGGAACAAGCACCGCCAAAGCCAGTGGGGTCTTAAGGAGGCATTTAGGGAGCCAGGACAGCCAAAGTAAAGTTCTGATTCTTTTCTTACAAATATGTTTCTGTTCAAAAGAGAAATTGCAGCAACTTGAGGAGTCTCCTTGAGAAGGCACAAGCTGTAAGGCCAATGCAGGTAAGCTAGTGTAGGGTTACATCACACTCTCAAAGCTAGGAAGCACCCCAAACAGCAAAAGGATAAAGTACCACAAACCCCACATTAACTTTGAAATTCAGTTGTTTCAGCTGGTTGCCTTCATGGTGCAGTAGACCCTTGTTCTTGGTGACGAAAGGGAGGACACCTGGCGGGCTCCTGCAGAAGCATTCGAGAGGGACTCTGCAGCAATGGATTTTCATCGATTGACCGTCTCCGTAGTTTGTGGCTCTTTTCTCAGTGCCAAAGAGCGAAAAGCTCTAGTTAGGATTTCCTTGATCCCTCGGTCCTCTACTCTGGTGAGGGGACTCGGGGGCATGGATTTCTTGCTTCTGTAGGGTCCCCTGGATGCCCACGAAGATCTGGCCAGATTTGCACTTCTGCAGCATTGGAAAGTCATAGCAAGTTGGGGGTTGCGCCTAAATAGTTTTTTAGGCTAGTTGGTCCCACCAGCCTAGGCGAGTAAGTCCTTTAAGGGTCTTTCAAGTCGATTTGAAAACTGGGTCGGCACAGCTTCAGGGCTTCACTGGGCAATTTGCGGTCCATGCGGGTGCTGCTGGCGTCTTCTCTTGTCTTCTACTTCGGATGTTGTCCTCCAGTGGTAAACTCGGGGTCGCAAAAACCTTGCTTTTATGTAAGTTCCTATTCTCCAACATGGGGTCTGGCATGGATTCACATACTCATGAATATTCCCCGTCACTGAATCAGTTTCAGTTTAATTTCTGAACTGTCTTTCTCCTAACAACCAATCCCTGGTCTCTGGGTCATACTGCCCCAGCCAATGACTGCCCTCCACCTAAGCCCCTCTGGCAGCCATTTTACCACACGTTCAAGTGTTGGGGAGTCCTCGTGCTATAGCTCTCTAGCTTTTACTGCATTTTGCGATAGTTCTCTATTTTTTTTCAGTCAATCGAGCCTCATGCTCCACCGATTAACCTTCTGACTAACTGGGACCTGTTTTCAGATTTTCAGTGCTCCTCCAGGGCGGATTTTCATCTTAGAGGCCTACCCCGTGTGGACATGGCAGAGGACTTGGCACCTCTATTCAAGGTTTGCCCCGGCTGCAACCTACGGATTGTCTTTCAGACAATGGACATTGCCTCTACTGCCAGTTCTTCGAAGAGTAAGTCAGACCACCATCCGGGTAAGCTTTTGGAGAAGACCCAGCCGGTCCAAAGGCCCCCCAACCCAGGCGAAGGCCGCAGACTCCTCTGTGACCATGAAGGCCCATACCTCCATCGACATAGTAGCAGTGTCCCTTGTGAAGGCCGCCGGTGCGGATTCGCAGGGCATGGCCCCTAAGGCGGCATGGGTATCCCTGCCTACCAGGAGTCCTCCCATCGAAAAGACTCAGAGGGTGATGCCCATCATTTCAGTCTCCCCTGGTCCCAGAGAAGGGGCGGGGGGGGCACAGTAGTCAAGGGCACAGACATTTCCTCAGAGGAAGAGGTCACCAGCCTCCCGGTCCTCAAGGAGGGGAGATGTGACGAGAGCAGGCCCTACGGGGGGTGGGTTTGAGTGGGGGGGTGAGAAAATCCTAATGAGGGTGACGAGACCGACTAGGAGCAGCAGGGCGGTGACGACTGAGCGGATCAGCCGAAGCCGCAAACGCCCCGGTCACTTCCACCCCAGCAAACACCTGGGGATATCTCAGTGGACATACTTACGGCTCTGCATACCCTGTGCTTGGAAATACGAACAAGGATGCCTCTTGCGCCGGCAGCCCCAGGCCATCGGAGGAACCACCACCCAAGAGGAGCGTTCACCCCCTCTGCCTTTTCACCCCTCTCCCCCACGGAGGGATGACACGAAACCGGACACGGCAACAACGGGCACTGGCACGGACGACTATGACGGCGGCCTGGGGATCTCCTGTCTCCACCGGCCAGATCTTCACCGCCCGACAAGATTGGCTCGTTCCACGCTATGATCTCCAGGGCCTCGGAGCTGTTCCAGCTCGTCCCAGAGGAGAAGAAAAGAGGGTTTGCTTTACCAGTGCTGGGAGGTGAAGAGGAAGACAGTACTTTGGATGCCGTTATAGGATGACATTTGGGACGAGGGTTTGTCCCTCATGAAGAACCCTTAATCAGCTCCGGCAAAGAGGGATTGCTATGAGAAGTACAGATTGCTGGACTCTGCACCCAAGTGTTTACGGTCCTAGCCGTCTCCAGACTCTGTGGTTTCAGTGGCAGCCAAGAAGTCTTTGGGCTCATCATAGTTGGTGGCCCCCCCCCCCCTACCCTCAGACGGTGAGGGGAAGAAGTTGGATGCCATGGGGTGAAGAGTGATCTCGTCGGCAGCAACGACCATCAAGGCTGCCATCACCCTCCATCGTGGGACGTTACGACAGGGAACTTTGATTCAAGATGGCCCCCCTCCTGGACTTACTTCCCAACTACAAGCAGGCTGAGGCGTTGGCGATTCTACAGGAAGGCGAGGTGGCTTCGGACCACACCATAAGTGGCCACAGACATTGCCGACATGGGATTCCGCCAGATGGGAGACAGCGTTTGCCTTTGTCGGTGAGGCTGGCTGAGAGCCACGAATTTCCATCAGGATGTTCAGTCGAAGGTGTTGGACATACCCTTCGACTGGGACAATTTGTTTGGAAAAACTGGACGAGTCTCTCCAGGCCATCAAAGCGGACACAGACGGCTCGTGCCCTGGGCACACTTCAGCAACGGCGGCCATCCTTTCGGACTTCTGGAGGGAAATCCCAAAGTTCCTCTAAAGGATTCGGAGGCCCACCCCCGTGCTCACCAATGGAAGGCCATCTGGCAAACTTTATCAGCGTGTGGAAGACCATCTCCACTGAGCAGTGGGTGCTGGACGCTCTCCCAGAGACACCCCGGAGTTCAAACGGTAGTGTCCAAGGATACCATTTGTGGCCCATCAGGAAAACCACATCCCTTAGCTGCTGCTGGAGGTACAGGCCATGTTAGAAAGGGGGCTCGTCCCGAAGAAGCTCCAGGGCTCCATCCTCATCAGAAAGAAGACTGGCGGTTGGAGGCCCATTCTGTAAATCTAGTAGGGACTCTGTCACCAAACTGCATTATATGAGGTTGAGATTGCACTGATAGGCCTCTCTCCCACTGTGCGGGTCTCTCAAATTTAGCAGGGGTTCTGTCTCCTAATTGCATTGTATGATGTCTAGGTTGCACTGATAGGCCTCTCTCCCACTATACAGGTCCCTCAAATTTAGCAGGGGCTCTCTTCCCAAATTGCTGTGTAGGATGTTTAGATTGCACTGACAGGCCTCTCTCCCACTGCGCGGGGTCACAAGCTTAACAGAGGCTCCAAACTGCACTGGGTGGCGTTTAGATTGCGCTGGTGGAAGTCTCTCGCACTGTGCAGGTCTCTCAAACTTAGCAGGAACCTTGTTTCCGAACGGCACTGTGCGATGTTTAGATTGCTTTGATAGGACTCTCACCCAATATACAGATCTCCCAAATAATCTGCGCTTAGCCCTATACTCTACCAATCCCGGAATCCCACCCCTACCTAACCAAATCCCATACCAGCAGACCATTAACACCCTAACCCCCCCACCGACAGTGCACTCTTAGGAAACATACCCTACCCACCGACAGAAAACACTGAGCCAGAGAGCACCCCAGGGTATCCAGAGAAGGAAAACTGAGGTCACTGCGACCACTCAGCACAGCATAAAGGACCAACTACCATACCACGCCTGCACCTAGACTGGAAAATGGCCCGTACCTGAAAAGGACGCCGAGAAAGAGAACAAGATCATGCAACAAGAGACGCGATCACACACCGACAGAACCCACAAGAAACGGCCCCATTGGAAGAAAACACACCTAAAACAGCCACAACCGCAATAAAATCCACAAGAGAAAAATCCTTATACCTCACACCTTACCTCGCAACAACCACGGTACACCAACACCCCAACACTGAAACATGCAAACAATTTCCTGATACACGCAGAAAAAAGACGGGGCACTCAATAAGAGTGGGAGGGTTCCGACCCATTACCCCTTACATTACAAGAACAGAGGGGCAACATCGATTTCCACTACATCCAGCACAATACGGCGGCGTACCAACAACCAGCAACGCCACCCCCACCCAACAACCGGACCCAATGAAGAAACCTCTGCTGAACTTCATCCGAGTAGCATCACAGCAGAAACACCAAGACTAATCAGCCCCATTATCAACTTACTAGACCTCATCAATGAAGAAGCAGCTGTCGCCGTTCTTCATCCTACCGACATCAATGCGGAAACCCCAAAGACCGACCATTACAAACTCAAACAAATATCCTCAGAACAAAACCTCACCCAGAGAATCCACTGTAACCTAAAACTCAAGGTCAATGTCCAAACACTCAACGGAAATATACAACCTCCTGCCAGAAGGAGGCATAGACATGCTATTTGTAGCCAAAACATGGCTAGACAACTACAAGATCACCCGCAACTGCTTGCCTGAAGACTTCAAATGCATCCAAACAAACAGAAAATCCAAAAGAGGGAGGGGGGGGGGGACTAGCAATCATCCACAAGGAACTGGCCATCAAAATGGAAGACCCACTAAACATCGATGAATGCGAATCCTTAATACTACGACTTTCAGTAAACCCCAAAACCAACCTGAAATTCATACTGATATACAGACCACCAACCTACGATGCAACTTTCGTAGACGCTTTCACGGAAGCAATCACTACCCTAGCCATCAACTACAATCATCTGATGATCCTCAAAGATTCCAACATCTGGTTCGACGAAGAAACCACAACCACACACATCCTTAACCGCCCAACTAGCAGCCATGAACCTACAACAGTCAAAGGAGCAACCCACTCAGCAGGGCACACACTTGACGCAATCTTCGCCAACAAGGATCTCACCACGGCACCCCCAATTCAAATACTTTGGAGCGACCACCTCATTATTCCGTTCATAATCACAACGGCTGCTCCGACAAAAAAACAGGAAAAGCAACCCATCATGATAAGAAATTGGAGAACCATAAACTAGAATCTAACCAAGCTCCTAGAACTCGGCAAACCACAAGCATCAACCATGGAAGAAGCAGACCTAGACAAAAAAAGTTGCCCTACTTCATACCTGGATCGCAACAACCCTTGACGACATCGCCAAAGAAAAGCCCTTCACCCCTTCACGCAAGAAAACTACAGCAAAATGTTTCACCCCACTACACGACGCCATGAAAAGGAAAAACCGTAAACTAGAATCTGAATGGAGTAACACCGCAAACAAATTGAAATACCTACAACAGATGCGTGCATATAAAAAGGAAATACAAAAAGCAAAGAGGAAACATTACGACAACCGAATCTTCAGAGCACCAAACGCTCAAAAAGAACTATTCAAAATCATAAACTAAATTAAAAAAAACACCGGCCTACAACACGCCAGTGCCATCGACGAAACTTTGCGAGGACCTCGTAGACCACTTCAAAAACAAAATAACCTCCATGCAAAACAGACCAAGCGTTCACAGCTCAAACCCCACCAACGCAGACGAGGAACGCACCAGCTACAAAACTTCCCAGAAATATCAGTTGAGGCTTTCGTCAAACTGGTAAACCAAAGCAACAAATCGGGCTCTCCAGAAGACCCTTGCCCCCCGGACATATACAAAACAATTCTCAAACAAGGAACCCCCATGGAATACCGCAGGAACCTCCTCAACCTCTCAATCTCAACAGGTAAAGTACTGCAGGCCTTCAAATCGGTTTACATCAAACCACTACTCAAAAGACGCAACAGGAAACGTAGAAGACTTCTCCAACTACAGACCCATCTCCAACATACCTTACATAGCCAAACTACTAGAAAAGTATGTCTACCAGATAACCCAAGAATTCATAGAAGAGCATTGCCTACAAGACCAGGCACAAGTTGCCTTCAGACCTATGAGAGGAACAGAATCGGCTCTCCTCTCAATATGGGACGACCTAAAAACAAACGCAGACTCAAGACCACAGCACCGCCCTGATTCTCCTTGATCTGTCTGTAGCCTTCGACACTGTCAACTAGGGGTGTCATGGTATTAGTTTTATGATGGTACGATAACCTTCTTGCCAAATGACGGTATATCATGGTTATCGCGGTATAGCAGGTGGAGTTAACTAATCTTAACAAATATTTTCTAAAAGGTCATAAACTGTCAGATTTATCATCACAAACAAAACCAGGCACGCAGGACCAGAATTGGGCTTTTCAAACATACTTTCCACTGAAATGTCACCCCTTGCTTCCACCAAACACACGTGTGGAGAGGAGGGGAGAGCACTGTTGCGACTGGCAAAGCAAACTTAATAGCTTTTCTTACGTGGTCATTTAGGCTTTTGGCTCCCCCACTGGCTACTGGTGAAGATGAACATGTTGCCATCTTGATAACCTGCACGCCACAGATCAATCGAGGCTGATGGTAGTATAAGCGTGTGCGCATGAACACACACTCTCTTTATGTGACAGCCTTTAGTTTACTTGCGGGCCAAAAGGTGTTCAGTAAACACGGACATGTCACCTTTGGTATGGCAGCAGTGAATACCCACAGAGATGAGTGAATTTTGCAGTGTGACTTATTATATGTAAATTCAATGATGGAACCAGGGAAATCCCCCATTGTCATATGTTTAGCAAACATTATCCATTATAAATATATAAACCCCAAAGCCGCCATCCCAAAGTAAACCCTTTTCCTTCTTGGCACTGTATTTATTCTTCCTATTGCTAACATATTGATTGTGTCAGGCACTTGCGGTTTATGGAATGGCATTAAAAACTGCTCCAACTGAAACTACTTGGCAGATGGCACATCCAACAGTGCAAGACCAAGACTGCGCAGCACTTGCTTTCTGCAGCCTTTCCAAATCAGACTGAAAAGCACACTTAACGGTATAAACAGTATACCGGTATAAACAATGTGACGGTTATTATTGGTCAATTAAGTGGTTCACGGTATCTTTAACGGTATACCGTTATACCGTTACATCCCTACTGTCAACCACGCCATCCTCATAAAGAGACTAGAAGGACTAGGGATAACACACTGCCCTACTGTGGATCAAATCCTTCCTGACAAACAGAACAGACAATATGGATGAAACCTTGTAAATCAAAACCCAGAGTCTCCACGTGCGGAGTACCACAAGGATCATCCTTCTCCCCGCTTCTATTCAACATCTACATGTACCTATTAATATCTCATCAAAAAACACGGCCTCACATACGACGACGATACTCAAATAATCTTCAACATACAAGACACCCGAGAAGAAAACACCACACTAGAAAAGTGCCTTTGTGACATATTCAACTGGATGAACATCAACCATCTCAAAATCAACCCAGACAAAACAGATAATTGTTTCAAAAAAGGGAGGAGACATCCACTACATCCCCTGTCCAAGAGCTCGGCAGCACACCAGAACCATCAACTGTAAAAAACCTAGGTGTCGTCATGGATAACGACCTCACTCTGGAGCCACAAGTAAACTCGGTAATCAAGAAATGTTTCTTCCTCCTGCGAGCAGCAAAAAGGATCCTACTGTTCCTGTCATTCGCCAACAAAAGACTTTCCATTATCGCTCTGATCATGTCCAGAGTGGACTATGCCAATAGCCTATACCTGGGCATGCCCGAACGACTTCGAAAAAAACTGCAACGCTTACAAAATGCAGCAGCCAGACTCCTCCTCAAGCTACCCAGAAGAGAACACATCACACCCGCGCTAAAAATACAACACTGGCTACCACTGAAACAGCGAATAAAGTTCAAGGCCATGTGCATCACGCACAGAATTCCCAAGCGACAAACTACACCTACCCCAACCGACTAGAAAACTAAGATCAAGCGCCGACATACGCCTGGAACTAAAACCCTACAACAGAAAAAAACTCGGAGGATCGTCTTTCTCTCACCAGGCACCGAAAACCTGGAACGACCTACCTAAGAATATACGGAATACAACAACCACCTAGCATTCAGGAAACTCCTCAAATCATGGCTCTTCAAAGCGTAACCACAACGGAGACGCACTAGAATTCCCAGACATTAAAACAATGATGGAAAAAAAACTCCAACCTCAACCACTCTCAAATTGGACAAACACTCGGACCGAAGAACCAACCACTCGACAGAGCATAAGACATCATGGAAAATAGCCACAAAGGAAGGCTGCAGAGACTGACCACATACGTAGACCCACACACAAGCCCAATTGACTCTCCCACTGGTATGTACCGGACGATCATATCCAGACCGGCAGACCCATCTAGATAGACGTTGGCCTGTGTCGCATCTGGATAGGAACGATTGAAGGATAACATGCCCGCACCTAGAAAAAACGTGAATGCTAACATGTACCACATCTAGAGTTCTAAACACCGGCCTGCGTGGCGCTCGGATGGAGTTGTGAATGTTAGCATGCCCACACCTGGACTGGTTGCATCTGGGTGGGAGTGTGTGAATGTTGGCATGGCCACACCTGGATGGTGTCCTGGGCCTTGGCCTGCACCGTGTCTAGATGGGAATGTGAGGGCCAACAAATGCCGCACTCGGACAGAACTGTAAATGTTAGCATAGTAAAGGTCAGGTAACCCACTAACCAATATAAGATCAAACTGCATACTTATCTCACTCAACAAACTCTCACAACCATCTCTCGCACAAGCCGCACGCACTTGATAACACTGCAACAACACATAAGCCGGAACAGCACATGCGGACCGACACCCGCACCAAAGCTCAGCACCCTGTGTATACAGAGTTGAAGCTGCCAACAGAACACTACTCCTGTCACTATCCTACTCCCTTCTTCACCTTACTAACCCATTCCACCTTTATCGTTCACATATCCGCCTGGGGACCAATTCCGTTGGTGACGGTGCGCGGTACAAATACCTTTAACCTCTGCCGTCTACATAAAGTCCCAAAAGTTTCGGATGGTGACCCTTCAGCACGTGTTAGGACAGCTGGAATAGGGGGATGTTCTATTGTTGCTGGGCTTGGAAGATAACAATTTTCACATCCCCATAGACAAGGGACACCGCAGGTACCTGCGATTCGTGGTTCAAGGATATTACCAGTTCAAGGCCCTTCCTTTGGGGTGGAAGTTGGCGCCACGGGTGTTCAAGTGCCAGGCCCCGGTGGCAGCGCAGCTATGTCTACGAGGGATCCATGTCTACCCATACCTGGACAAATGGCTCATCTGGGCGAACTCAAAGGACATTGCCGTCGACCACACGATGAAGACAGTCCAACTCCTGACAGACCTGGGGTTCTCCAGCATGGGGTCTGGCATGGATTTGCATGCTCATGAATATTCCCTGTCCGGCTGGGAATCCTCACTAAAGAGAAAATCAGTTTCAGTTTAATTTCTGAACTGTCTTTCTCCTAACAACCAAGCACTGGTCTCTGGGTCATACTGCCCCCAGCTAATGACTGCCCTCTACCTAAGCCCCTCTGGCAGCCATCTTCAGATTTTTACTGCACGTTCAAGTGTTGGGAGTCCTCATGCTATAGCTCAAGCTTTTACTGCGTTTTGCGCTTTTTTTTTTTTATTTTTCCTCCTAAGGGTTTACTCTATTCTGGTCAATCGAGCGTCAAGCTCCATCTGACTAACTGGGACCCGTTTTTCAGAACTTTCTACACCCCTCAAGGGGGATTTTTCGTCACTTTCCCTTCTTGGAGGATTCCAGAAGATTCTTTGAGACCTACCACGCGTGGACATGGCTGAAGATAAAGTAGACTCGATGCCTCTGTTCAGGATCTGACCTGGATGCGGACTACAGGACCTTTTCCTGGACGATGGGCATTCTCTTTCCTGCCTACATTACGTGCATTCTACAAGGATATTGTGCCCCGCACCATGAAGGACCGTCGCAAGCGGCTCGCCAAGTGGCTTCAGATGAAGATCCTGGCTGTGGGTGACCCCTGAGCCTCACCCAGCAAGAGGAAATCTGAGCGGTATTCTAAGACCTTTGAGGGCGCTCCGGTGACGGGGGGGCCCCAACATGGCAAAGCACTGGGAGTGCCGTTGGGACGGGCTCCTCGGCGGCCAGGTCAGGAACGGCATCCCTGGCACCTTCAACCACAAGCCAATGCTCTGGGTCGGTGAGTAAGAGTCAGACCATCCGGGTAAATTTCTGGAGAAGCCCCAGTCGATTCCGACAGAATGCCAAGGGGAGCAGGGTGCTGAACCTCCCTGAAACCGCACCCACCCGCAGGTGAGGGCCTCAAGCGTGTCAAAGATTGTGAAGGCCCAGGTTCCCCAAGCAAAATCTTCCTTGAAGGAGTGGTGGCATCCCTAGCGAAGGCCGCGGATGTGGGTTCGCAGGAGGCGGCCTCTAAGACGAGGGAATAGTCTTTTCTACCCATCAAGACACCAGTGAAGACTATGCCAATCATCTCCTCTAAACTGTCCCTGCTGGTCGAGAAGGGGGGGGGGGTACTGTAGTCCTGCAGGGCTCCGACCTCTCCTCTGAGGAGCTTCTGGTCTGAAGGCCGTACTGGACAAAGTTTGTTGAGGCCAGGTCCTATGGAAGGACCCCAGAGAAGCAGATGTGGAGAGCGGCGAGGATACCGACGAGGAGTCAGAGGACATCACTCCACTGCCATCGTCCCCGTTGCAGCCACCACAGCAACCGCCACCACAGCCAAAGGATGTGTCGGCAGACATCCTACAGGCACTGCACACTTGTGTTCAGAGATCCGGACAAGGATGCCCCTGTCGCTGGCGGGACCCACCCCCGTCAAGAGGAGTCCATCCTCCACCTCCTTGCCATCCTTTGCCACCATCTCCTCCTCCGAGGGACGATGCGGAACCTGGTACGGCAATGGTGGGTATGGACTATAACGGAGGGGACCTCCTGGTGCCCAGGCCTTCGGCCACCCGACGAGATTGGCTCTTTCCATGCCATGATCGCTAGGGACTCGGAGATGTTTCAACTGGCCCCCCAGGAAAAGGAAGGCTTCCTGTATCAGCGCCGGGAGGCCAAGAGGAAGAATGTACTTTCTATCCCTCTATTGGACGACATTTGGGACGAGGGCTGTCCCTCATGAAGAACCTGTCCTTGGCCCCACGGGAGGGACCGGTACAAGAAGAAATACAGGGTGCTGGACTCTGCACCCAAGTTCCTCAGATCCCAACCCTCCCTAGACTCTGGTCTAGGTGGCAAAGAAGTCCTTTGGATCTTCGGCGTCAACGTTTTCTTCCCCTGGACGGTGAGGGAAAGCGACTAGACGCCATGGGGCGACGGGGTCATCTCGCCAGCTGCAACGACTATCAAGGCGGCCAAGGCTTTAGCCATCGTTGCCTGTGATGACAGGGAGCTGTGGTTCAAGATCGCTCCCCTCCTGGACTTCCTTCCCAACGACCGAGCGGAAGCGCTGGAGATCCTGCAGGAAGGAAAGGTGGCATCGGACCATGCCATCACAGTGGCCACGGATATCGCCAACACGGGCTTCTGTCAGATGGGCAACAGCATTTGCCTTCATCGGGGTTGGTTGAAGGCCACTAGCTTCCGCCAGGATGTACAGTTGAGGGTGTTGGAGATGCCTTTCGACGGGGAAAACTTATTTGGCAAGACAGTGTACGATTCGCTTCAGGCCATCAAGGTGGATACCGAGGCGGCCTGGGGGTTGGGCACGCTCCAGCAGTGACAGCCGTCCTTTCGGGCCTCTGGAGGGAAGTCCCAGGGATACTTCAAAGGTTTCAGTGGCAGCGGTGGCAGCTAGTCATCCTATCAACCGTCCCGCTTGTCGGCTCAGGAAGCCTTCAGGGGCACAGCAAGTTCGGAGGAGGTCGTCGCCAATGCCCCAAGGTGGTGCCCCCATGGCAAAGCGGGATTGAACCGGCTGTGACTTCTGGCCCCCACACGCTCACCACGGTGGGAGGCCGGCTGGTGAACTTCAGCATGTGGAAGTCCATCTCAAACGACCGTTGGGTGCTGGATGCCTTGGCCCACGGGCACACCCTGGAATTTCAACAGGTGCCTGTGCATTCCACCGGTGGCCAGGAAGGAAACACACGTCCCTCAACTTCTGCTGGCGGTACGGGCCATGCTGAAGGGCACGATGGAACTGGTTCCAAAAAGGCTCCAGTGTACTCCAGGTACTTCGTCAGACAGGCGGTTGGAGAACCATACTAGACCTCCGCCGCCTCAACTACATCAGGTCCCAGAAGTTTCGGATGGTCACCCTTCAGCACATGCTGGAACAACTGGAAGAAGGGGATTGCCTATCGTTGCTGGACCTGGAGAATGCCCATTTCCACATTCCCCATTCATAAAGGAACAGCAAGTTTCTGCGCTTCGTGGTCCAAGGTCAGCATTACCAATTCAAGGCCCTTCCCTTCGGATTGAAGTCGGCACCAAGGGTTTTCACCAAGTGTCTGGCACCAGTGGTGGTGCGGTTACGCCTGTAGGGGGTCCACATCTACCCCTACCTAGATGATTGGCTCATCCTAGCGAAGTCGAGGGAGACTGCCATCGAACTCACGGCGAGGACCGTCCGGCTACTCACGGAACTGGGCTTCTTGATAAACTTTGCCAAGTCCTGCTTGGTGCCATTGAAGGACGCGCTGTTTCTGGGGTCCTGGCTCAACACTGTCATGTCAGGCGTCCCTGTCTGAGGAGAGAATAGCAGCCATCCTGGACAAGTTACAACGGCGGTTGACCCTGAAGATCACATGGGTGAGGTCCCTCCTCAGCATGTCTTCATGCATTTACCTTGTGCACCTGTGCAGGCTGCCCTTGGATGCCTGTTGTATCCAGGTATTGGGAAGCTCCGAGTTTCCGTCGAGCAATTCGGTGGTGGGGTGTCCGCATCTGTCAGCGGGTGCGGGTTTCCAGACCCCCCTCCCTGCACCAGGAGACTGTCACGATGGACACATCCCTGGAGGGATGGGGTGCACACACACTAGTCGTCTTCACGCAAGAGGCCTGTGGCTACTGGAGAAGTCATTGCACGTCAACGTTCTAGAGCTACGGGCCGTGTTTTGGGCCCTCAAGTGGTCCTCTATGCATTTCCCCTGTTGCCTTTGCTTCTCCCCGGCGTGGGAGCTCAATGTGGTGCTGACTAGGCTCATGGGTCAAATAATCTGAGGATCCTAGACGTGTGGGGTATTGTGGGTACGTCACAGGGATAGTATTAGTTAGCCCGCTGTCCCTTTTCTAACTTCGGAAATGTAATATGCAATGCTCTGCAACTTCCACTAGATGTCTGCCTATGCAAAGCATGTGAATCTATGCAGATAGAAGCACCAGAAATTCGATTAGTGTCTAATGTATCCTTTATATAGCGCACTGTCGCCATTTGTATGGCCTCAATGCACTTTGTGGTTGGAACGCCCTCGCTAACCAAAGTCCATGTGTGGGAGATTCTAAGAGTTAACTTTAAGATGCTTGTCTGCATTTTGCCGGTTGGCACTACAAGGCTGGCTAGGCTCCTGTAAGCATGTCGATGGGTGCTGTTGGTGGTTTAGGGTGGAGCGCTAGTGCCGGAGACTGGCCAGCTAGAACAAAATATTTTGTAGGTTGTCGCTGTATACTAATGGCAGAGATGTTGTAAATGCAAAGTATGGATACCCTACACATTCGGGCTCAATGTAAGACACAGCTCCCTACACAATTTGGTTAAATGAATGCAAAATAGGACTACCTTACACAATTAGGCTAAATGCATGCAGGTATGTTATTGTGAAGTTAGGGTTTTACTGGAGAACAGTAATGGCTGTACTCCAAGCCCAATTCACACTTATCAGTTTCTGGTTGAAGCCTGCCGGATTCCCAGACTTGAGCTGCCTTTTCCTATTAACGGTGGTTTTTATACATTCTTGGCCAATTGTGGGCGGGATTGGAGGCAGGAACTCAAAAGCGGGGAGGAGGGGTTGAAGGTGCACTGAAAGCACATGGGTGCTGGTTTTAATCGGAAATGCAGCAAATCAAACCCAAGGGGTTGAGGGCAGCAGAAAAGACTGCAGGCTCACCAGAAACAACAGAGCTAAAAGGGGTGTAGAGGCAAGATTGCCGGACTAGGACTTTGCAGGGCCAGACTTGTGTGGTATCTATTGGAGCCAGGGGGTGGGGGAAGAGAGGGTGGGATATTAAAACTAGAAGCAGGAGGCAGGGATGGGGCATTTAAAGTGCATGGTTAAAGTGCAAAAATCTCTGTTCTGATGCTTGTTAATCTGCTTAGAATCACATGCTGTGCATATGGTCCGACATCCAGTGGTAACCGCAAAGTATTGCATCTTGTCTTTCGGGGACCGAAAGGGGACGTCGGCATAGGCGTGTCTGAAACACTATCCCTATCGTGACGTGTGTAGTACCCAAAATCCCTCATGCGCCGAGGTCCCTCCGATTTGTGTTTTTTTTTTTTTTTTTTTTTTTTTTTTTTTTTTTTTTTTGGCCCAGATAACTGGTCGCCCTATAGCGGAGCTCTTCATGAGACATTGTTTCTTACCGAATTGTCGGTTTTATTCCCTGTTAAATCACTTCGCCATCAAGAACATCTTCGACGAAGACTACAGGGGAATAGACTACGGCTTTGGGTTCCGGCGCCTAAGATCCGGCGTTCGGACTTACATCGTGGTCGGGCCTTCTGGCCGGCCTACATAGTAGGGAGAGTGGGCTCGGGGTTTTGCCATACTGTTATTATGTCTTTCCTCTTTCCCACTGCTTTCCTTTTTGGTCTGATCACCCTTCCCTTCTGCTATGGAAAGGACTACATTTAGATTCTGCCCTGTGTGTAGGGTCAGATATCCATGGAAAGACGAGCACACGTCGTGTAACGCTTGTCTCCCCCTGGAGCACGACAAAAAGCGGTGTTCGGCGTGTAAACTCCTTAAACCGAAAACCCTTAAGGAGCGCCAGTTGAAGTGGTGGGCCGCGTACGGAATGTCACGCATGGAGCCTCCCTCCCCCTGCCGTGACACCAGCCGAAAGTGACAGGGGTACACCGGATGACCAAACGTCCAACGCGGACGTTATAGACCTTGAGGTGGACTATTCTAGGTCCGCCACGCCCGTCCCCGACCCTTCCAGGCTCGACTTCGGTCTTGCTACAGAGACCACACCCAGTGACAGGGGCGTACAATCGCACCGCACAAAGCACACAACCCAAGCGCCCTCCTCGACGTCTTCGAAGGCAAACGCCAACGGGTCCACCGGAAACTTCGGCGGTGCCCACAGATCGGTCTGATCCGAAGCCTTCCCCGCATCCACAGCAGCGCATGACTGGGCATAGCAAACATAACAAGGGCGCTACTCCCCAAATTACATGCGCCGAAGTTTCCGTAAAAGAAACTTCGAAGGTTTCCAAGCCCCGTACAGGCTCAAACTACGAGTAGGCCTCTACCCAAGAAGCCATCCGCTGGCCCTTCTGGAGCCGCAGAAGACCTCTCCACTGCCAACACATCGGAGAGATTTGGTGACGATACGTAAGAGCAGCAATAGGATTGCTACAGCGGTGGGCCTAGTCCCGGTTCTGCCCAGTTATGGGCCAATCCGAAGACGATCCCGGAGACTCTTACGAAGAAAGCCAGGTACCCCTCTCGAGCACCCTGAAGATCCCCTCAACACCTTAGGGCGGGGGGGACACAGTTCCTACTCAGCTAGGTCCATTTGGGGTCATCCCAGTGGACCACGGAGCAATTAGAGGGGTGTATGGATCGGCTGGAGCAGTTCAGGGTTTCTGATCAACCGCTGCCGAAAAGAGCTTGGGTAGACCCTAACCCTCAAACACAAGATGTCCAACACCTAGACGTCCAACACCAAGTTGGCTATCAAGAAGATGTCCAGATGGATACATATAGAGACATCTATACAGAAGAAGAGTCCTCTTTTCTGGACAACTATGGGGAAGATCAAGGAGCAACAGACAACTGGGAGGACACCCAGTAGGACGATCACAACACTATAGTTTGCCTAGATTCTCCCCCAGCCACCCCGATTCGACAAGCTTCCCCGGTGGATGATCAAATGGCTTTCAACAGCATGTTGAAAAAAGCAGCGGAATTCTTGAAAATTGACACACTTGAAGCCTTGCCCGAACAAGATTTTGCGGAGGACATTAATGAAAAGCCTCCAGCAAGCCAGTCTATCCCTCTCATCGACGCCTTTCACCGGAACATCTACAAATCCTGATCCAAGAGGTGGAAGCGCTGCTGGGAAAGGACGCCATAGAAGCCGTCCCGATTCTTCAGGTAAACGAGGGTATCTATTCAGTGTACTTCCTTGTACCCCAAAAAGGATCTCGCATGCATCCTGTTCTAGACCTGTGCCCAGCGAACAAGTTCATAAAGCCCCAGAAGTTTTGCATGGTAACACTGCAAGAGGTGATCCCATTGCTAAAACAGGGGGACTTCATGACATTGGATATGAAAGATGCATACTTTCAAATTTCAATGCTGCCAGCGCACAGAAAATTCCTAAGGTTCGTGATTCAGGACAAACACTACCAGTTCAAGGTACTCCCCTTCGGCATAGCCCTGCGCCAAGGGTGTTTACCAAGGTCCTGGCAGTGGCAGCGGCACACCTGCGCAGACTTTCAGTTTACCCTTACCTCGACGATTGGCTCATCACGGGGGACTCGTTCGATGTTTGTTTTTCGAACACCCAAAAAACACTAGACCTACTGTTCAGCCTGGGATTTTCTATCAACGAAAAGAAATCCAGCTTAATCCCCAGCCAAGTAAAACATTTCCTGGGGGCTCTAATTCATACGGAAGACGGTCTAGTCTTCCCTTCCAGCGAGAGGGTTCAGAACATGCTCTCTCAGGTTCCTTAGTATGTAGCCAGTCGAGAGGTGACGGTACGCAAAGCTATGCGTTTGCTAGGGATGATGGCGTCATGCATATACTTGGTTCCCCACGCCCGGCTGCGCATGCGTCCCATGCAAGAGTGGCTCAACAGCCAGTGGTCAGGCCAGCGGACAATGGGAAGATCTGTTGTCTCGCCAGCCCTTGTTCTCTCTGCAGTGGTGGTCGAGGGAGAACCTCTTGAAGGGGAAAACCTTCACCACCCCTGCAGTGGAAGCCACGCTCACGACACTCATCTCTCACAGGGTGGGGGGGGGGGGGTCACCTGCTTCAACAGACAGCGCACGGAGTGTGATTCCCCTCAGGTAGCGTCCAACCATATAAACCTACTGGAGCTACTAGCAGTGTTCAAAGCATTGAAAGCCTTTCAGCAGCAACTGCAAGGGAAGACAGTGCTGGTCCTAACCGACAGCACAACAGCAATGTATTACCTGAACAAACAGGGGGGCACTCACTCTCCAGGGATATCCAAGCTGTCCCAAAACATCTGGATATGGGCTCTCAAACACAAGATGTTCCTGATATCCCAACATGTTCCAGGGGAACTCGATCTTCTGGCAGACGTTCTCAGCAGAGATTTTCCTCTGCCAGAACAGTATGAATGGTGACTGCACGAAGACATTGTATCCAACGTCTTCGCAGGATGGGGGTTTCCAGAGATCGACCTGTTCGCTACTCAGGAGAACACCCAATGCCAAGATTACGCCTCCAGGTACCCCCAGAACCGATCCAAGGGGAACGGTCTCTCCTTTTGAACAAGATGGTACACAAGATGCACCAGGAACCAGTCACCATGATTCTGGTGGCTCCCATGTGGGCCCGCCAACCTTGGTTTGTGCACCTGATGGAAATGTCCCGCTGCCCTGCCCGTACAACATGGTGTCTCAGGACAGGGGGGAGACTCCACAACCACAAACTCTATGACCTCAGGAGCCAGGCTGCTAAGTTCAGAGTTTGGACATCTGCAACTCCCTCAAAGATGCATGGACATACTGAGGGAAGCAAGAAAGCCTAACACGTGTTATTGCTATGCCAGCAAATGGAAATGTTTTGTCATATGGTGCAGTTCCAAAGGCGTCAATCCCACAGATTGCTCGCCTTCACACATTGTGTTATATCTAACCCATCTGTTGGACTCTGGGTTAGTCTTCAATTCCTTAAAGGTTCACCTAGCGGCGTTGTCCACCTACACCACGTCACAGCAGAAGGTGTCGTGGTGGAAGATACCTGTGATTAAAGCCTTTATGGAAGGGGTTAAAAGAATTTATCCCCCATCACTCACCCAGCCCCTGGGTGGGATCTAAATGTGGTTTTGACTAGGCTCATAGGACCCCCTTTTGAGCCTATGCTTAAAGCTAGTCTGAAAGACCTGACTTACAAGACAGCCTTTCTAGTAGCTATCACTTCTATCAGAAGAGTTGGCGAACTACAGGCCCTCTCGGTTTTGGACCCCTTTGTTACAGTCCACAAAGATAAGGTAGTTCTGCGCACACATCCCAGATTTGCGCCGAAATTTATTTCAAAGTTCCATGTGAACCAGTCAATCGAACTACCCACGTTCTTCCAGAGACCTACTAACATGGCCGAAAGAAGCCTTCACACACTAGATGTGCGCAGGGCAGTCATGGACTAAACCACTGAGGAAAACTAAACAATTTCTTTGTTTCAGTGGCAGCTGGTAGAGAAGGGGACCCTGTCTCTAAATTAGCAATATCAAGGTGGATTGTCAAATGCATCACACTATGTTCTCTCTTGCAAAGAGAGAACTGCCCTTCAAGCCTAGAGCACATTCTACTCGAGGCACTGGGGCATCCATAGCATTCATTGCAAATGTTCCCCTAGAGTCCATTTGCAGAGCGGCAACCTGGAGTTCTGTACACATCTTTACAAAACACTATTGCCTAGACACTCATTCTAGGTCTGATTCTCAGGTGGGACAAGCTGTACTAAGACATCTTCTTTTTTTCTACTGTTCCTTCTCACAACCCACCTCCAACTCCGGGTACTGCTCGCTAGTCTATGCACAGCATGTGATTCTAAGCAGATTAACAAGCATCAGAAGACATGCATTACTTACCGTAAAAGCATTTCTGATGATTGTATCTGCTTAGATTCACATGCGCCCTCCCTGGCTACCCGCTCAGGGTGGAAGGAACATAGACTTCTTATTACTTTCTCTCTTCGTACTCACTATAGCCTTGGGCTCCCTCATGGCAGAAAAAATACAATCGGAGGGACCTCGGTGCGTGAGGGATTTTGGGTACTACACACGTCATGATGGGGAGTGTTTCAGACACGCCTATGCCAACGTCCCCTTTCGGTCCCCGAAAGACAAGATTCAATACTCCGCGGTTACCATTGGATGTCGGACCATATGCACAGCATGTGAATCTAAGCAGATACAAGCATCAGAAATGCTTTTACGGTAAGTAATGCATGTCTTATAATAGTCAATTTTTTCAGGAGTACTGTGATCATGCTAGTGCACTAATCTCATCCACGCGACTGCCCTATTCTCCTATTGGTTCATTTTTTGAGGGGAAATGGCTTTATGCCCTTGAGTCAATTTAGTGATTACAGTCGTAGAAAGTTCTAGCTCATTCAGTTTTGGTGGAAAAGAATATTCTTATGCCAACTCGCCATGTATTTATGAATGCAATATTATGGCTGTTCACTGATGTCAGTCCTTGCAGTAAATGTCTCCTGCTTTCTCAAGTAACTTTTGCTCAAGTATTGTATTTATATAGCGCTCTTCCCCATTTGTATGGCCTCAATGCGCTTTGTGGTTGGAACACCCTTGGTGGCCGTAGTCCATCTGCTGGAGGTTCTAAGAATTTTAGATTAGGTGATGCCTGTGCGTTTTTCACCGGTCTAAGACTTAGGTGGAGGCTCGACTAAGTAACTACATGTTTTTTTCTTCTTTCAGGTACCTTTACAGTGAACTCTTGAAATATGATGAGAATTCTCCAGATGCCAGTATTTTTGAGCTCGGTGAGAGTGGAAAACTAAAAATTAAAGACCCTGTGACCTTTCATCTCTACGTCAGGTATTTTGACAATCCCTTGATGACCGAATTGTGTCCCTTTGCCTAGTGTATAAAAACCCAAATGTCTATTTCTGTGACCTTACGCCTGTGCTTTTGACCTTGCAGACATTCTTCCACATGTTGCTGTCATTTAAAATGAATCAAACCTTCCATGCATGGTATTTTGTCTTATGGGCAGCTTAGTTTGCCCACTCCTAGGCCACTTGTTACCTGATTGAAGGTTTTTAATGTGTAGTCATGTGGAAAGTGAATAGACAATGGAGGCAGTCCAGTTTCTCTTTCACAGATAACTTACTTTTTACCCACATGTGTTCCTGAATTTGAGTGGAAAGCTAGTTCTTATTGAGTCACCAGGTGACCTGGTACATGCACTTGCTGTCTAAAGCGATAACATCACATTGTTGTAAAAGCCACTTTTTAGAAATCTTTCTGGCATGGGGCACTGCATGGATTTGTGTGCAGCACTGCCTCATTTGCTGCCTAACACCCTTTAAGACGTGGGAGGATGTTTTCATTGTTCAGATGGTTTTCAGCCCTGTGGATGGATTCTCTGGAGGCCACCCTATTCTGATTAACAGGGACACATGTCTAGCCAAACTCTATCTGGGTAGTGACTGAACAGCAAGGCTTAGGATGGTGTGAGTGGTTCAGTTTAGCACACAGCACTCTTAATTCCAATTGGGCATAAGGTATAACAATATTTCTGATGTTTGTTAATCTGCTTAGAATCACATGCTGTGCATATGGTCCGACATTCAGTGGTAACCGCGGAGTATTGCATCTTGCCTTTCGGGGACCGAAAGGAGACGTCGGCATATGCGTGTCTAACACTATCCCTATCGTGACGTCTAGTGTACCCAAAATCCCTCACGCACCGAGGTCCCTCCGATGGTATTTATTTTCTGCCATGAGGGAGCCCAAGGCTATTGAGTGTGCATAAAGAGAAAGTAGTAAGAAGTTTATGTTCCTTCCTGAGCAGGAAGGGTGCATGTGAATTTAAGCAGATAGAATTTAAGCAGATAGAATCATAATTTCTGATGTTTGTTAATCTGCTTAGAATCACATGCTGTGCATAGGTCCGACATCCAGTGGTCACTGCGGAGTATTGCATTTTGTTTTTCGTAGTCGAAAAGGGGACGTCGACAAGGCGTGTCTGAAACACTATCCCTATAGTGACGTGCGTTGTACCCACAATCCCTCACGCGTCGAGGTCCCTCAGATTGTTTTTTTCCGCCCAGCTTCTGGTCGCCTTCACGCGGAGCTCCTCGAGAGACATTGCAACTCCTCGACCTTTGGTCGTTTTTTCTCTAATATTAATAATCCCTCCCTCGACGCAGTTGTAAGCTGTTCTCCGCCGAAAAGAATCTTCGACGGAGGGTCGAGCGGAAGAAATCCTTCGGCGCTGCCGAACACGTGGCCTGGCCTCGCAGGCCATATACAGTAGGGAGAGTGGGGTCGTGGGACATCTCTGGGTCTTTTCTGAGAATGCCTTTCCCTTTCCCCTTCCTTTCCCTTGGGGTGTTTATCGCGATTTATTGCCTCGGCTATGGTGAGGACACCGTTTAGGTTTTGCCCACTTTGTAAAGGCAAATTCACTTGGAAGGACAAGCACTCACGGTGTAACCGCTGCTTGCCCCCTCGATCACAAGGAGGAAAGGTGCGCGGCTTGTCGGCTTCTTAAGCCTAAAACTCTAAAAGACCGAAGGGTTAAAAGGTGGGCGGCCTACGCGATGTCGAAGGCCGAAGGTTCACCCGCCGCTGCTACCACCGACAGTGACGAGGAACGCGATAACACGACCTCCGCTACGGAAGTCGAAACCCCCTCTAAGGAGCGCTTACGCGCTTCGTCGTCTGTCCCCGGCCCCGACTGGCTCGGCTCACGCCCTGCTTATGGGGATGAACACCCCGGCGACACAGACGCACACAAAGACCCATAGCGTCGAAAACTCAAGCTTCCGCCGACAAACGAGTCGCCGACAAGCGAGTCGCCGATAGCTTAGCAAGGATCGCTGTAGCCGACGCCCAAAAGCGTACGCCGAAGATTTCGTCGAGCGTTACGCATAAGTTAAAGGATACGCCGAAAAAGCCCGATGGGAAGCAGGGACTACCCCCTTCAGGCAGGGAGTCTCCCGACACACCAGAAGGTTTTTCGGAGGGCGACGGGACACTTTCCTCGACGCTTTGGGAGAGGTCGAGCCATTTCGAGTTAGATAACCCTATGTTTCCCCCGCCAGACCGCTCTGGGGTACCCCATGAAACTATGGAAAGACTCCACCTCTGTATGGAGAGGATGGAAAAGTTCATGAGCACCCAGGCCTCTCAAACACTCAAGAGGACCAGAGAAGGGCCTCAGGAGGACCCCAGGGCCAAAAATCCGAGGCTAGTCGATCCCCAGCAGGACACAGCCTCAGACTTCCAAGATGTATAGGACCTCACTGGGGAGGAGCAAGACTTCGAGGAAGAAGATGATTTCATTGACAATGAAGAACAGAACCAGGAGGAATGTCTGGAAGACAGAACAGACATTATAGAAGAAGGCTTCGGGGTTAACCCAGAAGAGGGACCTTCACACCCCTGGCAATCACCATCAGTGTATTCCGACACTGATGTCCTAAACCTAACTCCTCCGGACAATTCTCCAGTTAGGAACACGTCTCCAATTGACGATCAGCCGACGTTCAATGCACTGTTGCGCAGAGCAGCAGCGCATTTCGAACTCGACACCGGGGAACTCTCTCCAGAATTGGACTTTGTAGAAAGAGTGATTAAGGAAAACCCCCCGGTCAGCCAGACCATTCCACTCCTCGCTTCAGTAAAGAGAAGGATCATACCTTCGCTGTCCACTCCCGCTATAATCAGAGGGGTCAATCCACGGATTGAAAAACTTTTCACTCCTTCACCCTCAGACCCCCTCTACATTAGGGGACATTCCATTCCTGATTCCCTAGTGGTTTCTAATACTAGAAAGAGGGCAGGGGTACCACTTTCCACCAGTGAGGCACCCCCTGACAAGGAGGGCAAGAGGCTATATGCCCTTGCAAAAAGAGTTACTTCCTCGGCTGCCTTCTCAGCAAGAATTGCCAACAACAATTCCTTGCTTGCAAGCTACGCAGACGCGCAGTGGGCCAAACTGCGAAAAGACGCTGAGGAAGCACCGGAGCCTTTACGTACGCGCCTACTGTCAACTATTGGCGAAGGAACCCAAGTGAACCAGAGCATTGTTAAAAACTCTCTGGACGCGGCAGAAACAGCAGGACGTTCCTTGGTACAAGGAATACTCCTAAAGCGCCATGTATGGCTGCGCAACTCGGGCTTTAAACCAGAGACACAGGCGTCTTTGATAAATAAACCTGTCGAGGACGCTAACCTCTTCGGAAAAGCGGTAGATGAAGCCCTAGAGATGGCTAAAAAAGAGTTCGACACTATCAAGACTCTCGACCAGATCTCTAAGCCCACTACCAGGCGCGGCTATGGCAACAAACGCTTTTTTCGTGGCCAACACCAACAACAAAATCAACATCAGCAATACCCTGCCACCAATTACCAAACCAATAGTGGGCAGTACAGCCAAAGAGGCCAACGCCGGGGCAAAGGGAGGGGTCGGGGATCCACCCCCAGAGGCTCCCAAGTCCCCAACAACTCCAAGTGACGCGAAGATTCGCGTCCCCTCCCATGCAACACCGGTCGGGGGCCGGATAACATCCTTTCTTCCTGCATGGGAGGAGATAACGTCAGACCGTTGGGTACTGTCCACCGTAGCCCACGGATACTGTATCGAATTCAACAGTTCCCCATCCTACAGACCCCCGAGGGGACGTCGCATGACACCGGAACATCTTGCCATCCTTCTCCAAGAAGTACAACTACTACTGGAAAAAGGAGCCATAGAGGTCGTGCCTCTATCTCAGGTAACGGAAGGTATTTATTCAGTGTACTTCCTTGTACCCAAAAAGGATCTAACCATGCGCCCTGTATTAGATCTGCGCCCAGCGAACAACTTTATCAAACCCCAAAAGTTTCGTATGGTAACCTTACAGGAAGTAATCCCACTGCTTTCTCAGGGAGATTACATGACAACATTGGACATGAAAGATGCATACTTTCATATTTTAATGTTGCCAGCGCACAGAAAATACCTCAGGTTCATGATAGAGGGCAAACACTACCAGTTCAAAGTGCTACCCTTCGGCATAGCATCAGCACCAAGGGTATTCACGAAGGTGCTGGCAGTGGCAGCGGCCCACCTGCGCAGGTTGTCCATCCCAGTTTACCCTTACCTCGACGACTGGCTCATAACAGGGGATTCTTACGAAACATGCTTCTCCAATACCCAAAAGACAGTAGACCTTTTGTTCCAGTTGGGCTTCTCCATCAACGAAAAGAAGTCCAGTTTAGACCCCAGTCAAATCAAACAATTCCTAGGGGCTCTAATTCAAACAAAGGACGGCCTCGTCTTCCCCTCCAAAGAGAGGGTCCAAAACATGCTGTTTCAAATCCCTCAATATGTAACCGGTCGAGAGGTGACGGTACGCAAAGCAATGCGCTTGCTAGGAATGATGGCGTCGTGTATTTATTTGGTACCTCACGCGCGCCTGCGCATGCGCCCAATGCAAGAGTGGCTCAACAGCCAGTGGTGTCAGGCCAGCGGACTATGGGAGGATCTAGTTGTGGTCTCGCAGGCCTTAGTTCTCTCGCTACGGTGGTGGACAAAGGAAAACATGGAAAAAGGGAAACCCTTTGCCACACCCGCGGCGGAAGCCACTCTAACCACAGACGCATCCCTCACAGGATGGGGGGCGCACCTATCCCATCAGACTGCTCACGGAGTGTGGACTCCGAACGTAGCATCCAAACACATAAATCTACTGGAGCTACTAGCTGTGTTCAAGGCGCTAAGAGCCTTCCAGGAACACCTACAAGGCAAAACAGTAATGGTCCTTACAGACAGCACCACAGCCATGTACTACATCAACAAGCAAGGGGGCACCCACTCTCCAGGCCTGTCCAAGCTGGCCCAGAATATATGGAAGTGGGCTCTCAAACAGGACATGTTCCTACTATCACTACATGTACCCGGGGAACTCAATCTGCTAGCAGACAGTCTCAGCAGAGATTTCCCCCTGCCCAAAGAGTACGAATGGCGCCTGCACGAAGACATCGTCTTCGACGTCTTCACACAATGGGTATTCCCAGAAATGGACCTGTTCGCAACCCTGGAAAACTCACAATGCCTAAGTTACGCCTCCAGGTACCCCCAGAACCAATCCAAGGGGAACGGTCTGTCGATGCAATGGTCAGGGAAATTTGTTTACGCTTTTCCCCCCGACTCCCCTTCTCAACAAAGTGGTGCACAAGATGCACCAGGAACAAGTGACCATGATACTAGTGGCCCCAATGTGGGCACGACAACCATGGTTCGCTCACTTGATGGAGATGTCTCTATCCCCCCCCAGTAAAACTCCCCTGCCCGTACAACATGCTGTCTCAGGACAAAGGCAGGACTCTGCATCCATGCCCCCAGAACATGAACTTAGCAGCTTGGCTCCTGAGATCATAGAGTTCGGACATCTACAACTCCCGCAAAGATGCATGGACATCCTCAGGGAAGCCCGAAAACCGAACACTCGCCACTGCTATTCTAGCAAGTGGAAAAGATTTGTCATCTGGTGCAGGAGTAAAAGCATCAACCCTATTGACTGCTCTCCCACACATGTGGTCCTATACCTGACCCACCTATTGGATTCAGGTCTAGTGTTTAACTCCATTAAAGTCCACCTAGCTGCACTTTCTGCATACACCACTTCCCAACTCAAAGTGTCGTGGTGGAGGATTCCTGTTATAAAGGCCTTCATGGAGGGAGTAAAGAGAATACACCCCCCGATAGCTGACCCAGCTCCCGGATGGGACCTTAATGTGGTACTTACCAGACTCATGGGCTCTCCATTCGAACCCATGCACAAAGCATCTCTTAAACACCTCACGCTTAAGACTGCTTTTTTAATAGCTATCACCTCCATCAGGAGAGTAAGTGAACTTCAGGCTCTTTCTATTCTAGACCCCTTCGTTACAGTTCACAAAGATAAAGTGGTTCTACGCACTCACCCTAGGTTTGCTCCGAAATTTATTTCTAAATTCCACGTAAACCAATCTATAGAACTACCAACGTTCTTTCAAAATCCTTCCAATTTGGGAGAAAGGACTCTGCACACACTAGATGTACGCAGAGCGGTCATGTTCTACATGGAAAGAACCAGACCACTGAGGAAGACTAATCAGTTCTTCGTCTCGGTGGCAGCAGGAAGAGAAGGAGATGCAGTTTCAAAATCCACTATTTCTAGATGGATTGTTCAATGCATCACTCTCTGCTATACTCTTGCTAAGAGAGAACTGCCCTTTAGGCCAAGAGCACACTCTACTCGAGGCACGGGGGCATCCATAGCATTCATTGCAAATGTTCCCCTTGAGTCCATCTGCAAAGCGGCTACCTGGAGTTCTGTGCACACCTTTACAAAACACTACTGTCTAGATACACACTCTAGATCTGACTCCCAGGTGGGACAGGCAGTATTACGACACCTTTTCTCTACTGTTCCTTCTCATAACCCACCGCCAACTCCGGGTACTGCTCGCTAGTCTATGCACAGCATGTGATTCTAAGCAGATTAACAAACATCAGAAGAGAATGCATTACTTACCGTAAAAGCATTTCTGATGATTGTATCTGCTTAGATTCACATGCGCCCGCCCTTCCTCCCCGCTCGGATGGAAGGAACATAGACTTCCTTTATATATCTCTCTCTTTTCTGTACTCACGTCTAGAAGGCTCCCTCAGGGCAGAAAAATACAAACAGAGGGACCTCGACGCGTGAGGGATTGTGGGTACAACGCACGTCACTATAGGGATAGTGTTTCAGACACGCCTTGTCGACGTCCCCTTTTCGACTACGAAAAACAAAATGCAATACTCCGCAGTGACCACTGGATGTCGGACGTATGCACAGCATGTGAATCTAAGCAGATACAATCATCAGAAATGCTTTTACGGTAAGTAATGCATTCTCATATGGTATTACGGTGAGTAATGCATGTCTTCTGATGCTTGTTAATCTGCTTGGCATCACATGCTGTGCATAGACTAGCGAGTAGTACCCGAGGTTGGAGGTGGGTTATTAGAAGAACAGTTGTGAAAAGATTTCTTAATACTGCTTGTCCCACCTGAGAATCAAATCTAGAATGAGTGTATAGGCAATAGTGTTTTGTAAAGGTGTGCACTGAACTCCAGGTTGCTGCTTTGCAAATGGACTCAAGGGGAACATTTGCAACGAAAGCTATGGAAGCCCTAGGGCCCCGAGTAGTGTGCTCTAGGCTTGAAGGGCAGTGCTCTCTTAGCAAGAGTAACAGTGTGGTGCATTTGACAATCCACCTTGAGATTGCTAATTTAGAGACGGGATCCCCTTCTCTACCAGCTGCCACTGAAACGAAAAACTGATTTGTCTTCCTTAGTGGTTTTGTTCTTTCCAGGTAAAACATGACTGCCCTGTGCCCATCGTGTGTCTAGGCTTCTTCCGGCTGTGCTAGTGGGATTCTGAAAGAGAGTGGGTAGTTCGATTGATTGGTTCACATAGAACTTCGAGATGAATTTAGGCACAAATCTGGGATGAGTGCGCAGAACCACCTTATCCCTGCGGACTGTAACAAAAGGGTCTAGAACTAATAGAAGTGATAGCAACTAGGAAGGCCATCTTATAAGTAATGTCTTTTAGACTTGCTTTATGCATTGGTTCAAACGGAGACCCCACGAGTCTAGTCAAAACCACATTTAGATCCCATCTGGGAGCTTGGTTAGAAATGGGGGTGGGAGGGATGAATTCTCTTAACCCCTTCCATGAAAGCCTTAACGGGTATTTTCCACCACAACACTGTGTAGGCTGATGGAGCAGCTAGATGAACCTTTAGTGAATTAAAAACCAAACCGAGTCTTAACAAATGAGTTGGGTACAACACAATGTGGGTAGGTGAGCAGTCAATGGGATTGACGCCCTTGGTATTGCACCAGATGAAAAGCGTTTCCATTTACTGGAATAGCAATAGCGGGTGTTAGGTTTCCTAGCTTCCCTGAGTTTGTCCATGCATCTGAGGGAGCTGTAGGTGTCCAAACTCTGACCTCAGGAGCCAGGCTGCTAAGTTGAGCTTGTGGGCATGGGTGTAGGGTTCTCCCCACCACCCCCCGACCCCCTCCTTGTCCTGAGACAACATGTTGTATGGGCAGGGTAGTTTTACTGGGGTTTATAGTCCAAAAGTCAAACTTAATTTCGAATAGCAAAAATGTCGGAAAAAAAATGTCGAATGTAAAAAAGTCAAACACATACATATAATAAGTCATAATTTCGAAAAAAAAATGTCGGAAAAAAAAATGTCGGAAAAAAAATCGAAACCCCAAAACACTTTTTTTTTTTTTTTTTTTGCACAAATACTAACATTTATTATGGGGGGGGGTCCCCCCCATCCCAAAGCCCTACCCCAACCCCCCTCCTCCCCATCCCCCCCACCCCCATAGATATACCTTTAATTATTTTAAAAAAATCTTTAATATAATATTAAATAATTAATTAATTATTAAAAAAAACCATCCCCAACCCCCCCTCCTCCCCATCACCCCCCATGGATATACCTTTAATTATTTAAAAAAAAAGTTTAATAAAGTATTATTAACACATAAAATCGAAAAAAATTCGACTTTGTTGTTTTTCGACATTTTTATTTTCGAATAAATATTTTCGACATTTTGACTTTCGAAAATATTGTATTCGAAAATATGACTGGACACCTTTTACTGGTGGGGGGAGACGGCGAACCAGGGTTGGCGGACCCAAATGGGGGCCATCAATATCATGGTGGCTAGTTTCTTGTGCACTATCTTGTTGAAAAGGGGAGTTGGTGGCGGGATGAAGCGTAAACAAAATTCCCTGACCATGTTACCCAGAGTTCGTTCCCCTTGGGGCAGTTCTGGGGGTACCTGAAGGCGTAGTCTTGGCATTGGGCGCTCTCTTGTTGCCAACAGGTCGATCTCTGGGAATCCCCATTCTGCGAAGAGGTTGGAGACTGTCTTCGTGCAGACACCATTAGTATTCTACAGGCAGGGGGAAATCTCTGCTGAGCACATCTGCCAGAAGATGAAGTTCCCCTGGAACGTGTTGGGACAACAAAAATCTTGTGTTTGAGAGCCCACACCCAAATGTTTTCGGACAGTTTGGATAGCCCTGGAGAGTGTGCCCCTTGTTTGTTTAGGTAATACATGGCTGTGGTGCTGTCTGTCAGAACCAGAACAGTCTTCCCTTGTAGTTGAGTCTGAAAGGGGAGCTGTGGTTATAAGATGGCCCATTGCTGAAATTCCTCCCTGGCGACAAGCAGGTCGAGGTGCGGGAGATCTTCCAGGAGGGCCAAGTGGCATCGGACCATGCCATCACCATGGCCCTGGACCTCATGGACATGGTTCTGCCAGATGGGGGTAACGGTGTCTGCCTCCATCGTGGCAGGTTGAAAGCCACCAACTTTCGGCAGATAGTTCAGACGACGGTCCTGGACATGCTGTTCAGGGACAATCTCTATGGGAAGGCTGTAGATGAGTCGTGGCAGGCCATCAAAACTGTCAGACGGCCCGGGACCTAGGCATGCTGCAGCAACATCGCCCTTCCTTTTGTGCCTCAGGAGGGAAATCTGGAAGATCGTCAAAGGGTTTCGGTGGTGGTTTGTCCTCTTACCGTGAACCCTCTCTTGCCATGACCCAGGAAGCCCACAGGGGTTGTTCCAAAGCTTTTGGAGGTGGCTGCCCTCTCCCATGGCGGCACGCATGTCCCAGAGCAGGACTGAACCGACCAGGATGTCGGGCCCCCACCCATGCACCCCGGTGGGAGGCTGGTGGGCTTAGTCAGAGTGTAAGATCACCTCCAGCGACCATTGGACGCTCTCGCCCACGGACATTCTAGAATTCCAGCAGAAGTGTTCACGGATGCCACCGGTGGTCCAACAGAAGCAACGTATCCCTCCTGCAGGAGGTACGGGCCATGCTAAGAAAAGGGGCGATGGCTGGTTCCAAAGCGACTCCGGGGGCACCAGAGATTATTCCAGATACTTTGTGGTGAAAACAAGGGCTGGAGGCCTATGCTCGACCTGCAGTGACGTTCCTCAGGTCCCAAATTCAGGATGGTCACGTTGCAGCATGTGCTTGGCCAACTGGAGGAAGGGACTTGGCGGTCGCTTAATTCCGCAGCCCCATTCACGAGAAGCATCGGCAGTATCTGCGCTTTGTCATACAGTGAAAGCAGTACCAATTCAACACGGCACTGTTCTGCTCCAAGTGTGTTCATCAAGAGCCTGGCACCAGTGGCCTCCCATCTACGTCTGCAAGGGATACATGTGTACCCGTACCTCGACTGGCTCCTCCTGCCCAAGTCCAGGGAAAATGCCAATGACCACATGCACAGGACCGACCGACTTGCCGCTGACAGAGCTGGGATTCTCAGAAAAATATCAGAAGTCCTGCTTGATGCCATCGCAGGATCCTCTGTTCCCGGGGTTCATGCTAATCATGGTCTCCTGCCTGGCGGCCCCCTCAGAAATCAGGATTGTGGACATTTTGGGCAAGGTGCAATGGCTGTTGGCACACAACATCGCCATGGTGTGAGCCATCAAGTCGCTGCTTGGCATCTCATGTATCAACCTGGTCAGAGACTGCAGGTTGTGGGTGTGACAACTCCAGGAATTCCTGCATGCTCAGTGGATTTAAGTGTCTTGAAGCTTTACTGGCAGGATTGTTCTTGACCAGTTCAGTCGAGCGATAAGGTGGTGGGCCGTGCGCTCCAACAGCGCCGGAGGCCCAAACTTCCAGACCCCCGTACCAGGAAATGGTCACCACGGAGGGCTGGGGAGCCCACCCCAGTCATCTCCATGCCAGAGGCATCTGGCGGCCAGAGGAGAGGGATCTCCACATGAAGCTTTGGGCAGTGTTCTGTGCCCTCAAGTCGTTCCTTCCGTCCCTCAAGGGCAAAGTGGTGAGTCTTCATGACAATACCACCACAATGTTCTACATCACGAGGCGGGGGGGGAGACAGATCCTCCCAGCGTTCTCGAGTGGCACTGGGCCGTCGCCCAAGAAAATGTCCTCATTCCTTTCCACCTGGTGGGAGTCAAGAACACCGACTCCCTCAGCAGGACACTGCGCTCTTGCCACGAGTGGAAGCTTTGGCAGGATCAAGTGGACAACCTCTTCCTCTGGTGGGGCATACCCCAGATCGATAGGTCTGCGACAGCATTTAACTCAAGGGCCAGGGAGCCTGTTGGACGCGGTATCCCTTCCCGTGGGAAGGCCTGTTCCTGTATGCATTTCCGCTGTTGCCAGATCCTCTTTGCTCATGGCTGAGGCAAATTTGGGTTTTCAAAAAGGTCGGGGCCCTATTTTTTTTTTTTATTTTTTTATTTTTTTTTATTTTTTTTTTTTTTTAATAGAATCATGAGGGTAAACTGACTGAACAAAATACTGGGTGGACTCAGGCTACCTCTCCCTCTCGACACTTGCAGGTGTCTTACACGACACATTTGACAGATTCTAAAAATGTATCTATTCATTTAGTAGATCGCCACTGTTTTATAATACAGTAGTTTACTTTATTTTTCAAACAAACTTTTCTTAAAACACCCTTACTTAGGGTTATTCACATGCTTTGTATATCTTGCTAAACAATTAGCTCAGTGCCCACATCTTTGCATCATATTGTACAATCATATAATGACGCTGCAGTATTTCAAAAGCACAGTGTGAGGGTTAGTATTGGGTGACTTAGAGTGTAGCTCTTTGTTAAGACAATGAAAATACAGATCAATTTTTATAATCTGTCAAATGTGTCGTGTGAGACACATGCAAGTGTTGAGTGAGAGGTAGCCTGAGTCCACCCAGTATTTTGTTGAGGCAAATTTGGTACAGGAGCTTCTCAGCCTGTCGACTTCACCTCCAGTCAAACTACCAGTGGTTGCAGATCTGCTCGCCAGAGGCGGCGCAATCCTGCACCATGACCCAGGATCGTTGAACCTGAAGGTGTGGCTCCTGCAGCCTTAAAGTTAGGTGGGTACGAGCTACCGGCGCACTGCAGGGAGGTCCTTGCCAGAGCATCGTCTCTTAAGTGCTACGGGCACAAGTGGAAGTGTTTGGCAACTTGGTGCTGGTCGCAGAAGATCAACCCTCTGAGGGCCACGGCCCCCTTGGATCAGTCTGTACTTGTTGTCGTTGGCTAAGGTGGGGCTGGCACACACCTCTATCAAAGTGCATCTGACGGCCATTTCCTGCTACACCATGTCTCCAGGGCAGTCTTCTTTGGTCAGTCTAGTCAAGGAGTTAATCAAAGGACTGTTTGTTCACACCGGTAAAGGTACCTGCCCCGGTGTGGGAACTCAACATGGTACTGATGAGGGGGGGGGGGTCTCTTCCTTCGAGCCTATGCATCAAATTCCTCTTGCTCTTTTGGGGAAAACTGCTTTTCTCGTGAAAATCACCTGCCTAAGGCTGAGATCCAGGCCCTGTCATGCAAGCAGCCTTATCTGACTTTCCACAAGGGTGGTGCTGCGGACGCAGTCCTCCATGCCAACGTTCTGTTGGAATTCCACCTCAACGAACTGTTGGTGTTGCCTGTTTTTTACGACTCCTTCTCCAGCTGATGGGACTTTGCACTCGCTGGATGTGGCGCATGCCCTGAAGTTCTATGCGGCACGCCCGAAGAGTTTCCAGAAGACGTCTCAACTTTGCTAACTTTGGTCCTGTGAATCATGGGGAAAGCTTTGCCAAGGCTTCCATTTCCAGGTGGCTCTCTGGCTGTATCACGCACTGTTGGGGAGAATTTTCAGTTTAGTGCTGAATTCCACCCACCTTAGACCCCCAGCTCTTTTGCTGAACTTTGGGTCTTTGTACTTTTTCTATGTTTTCGGTGTTTCTTTTTGGTTTTTGAGTTTGACAAACTCCATAGACATCTTTGCATTGTGACACACTGCACCTTCAATGCAGTGGCACAGGGAAGTTTGTTTTCCTAAAGGTTTTAATACCTTCTCTTGGATAAACTGTTTCCAAGAGCAGTAAAGTGAAATTGACTTACTTTCTAGACCCAGCACACACAATCTTAAAATAGGGTGCTGGAGGGTTTCTTAATATCCCCTGTGTCTAGTTTCTCATTTAACAATTGTTACCCTTTCTACAATTGATGGCTGGTGGTACTTTTAACTACCATTGGGAGTTTTTACAGCAGGCTGTGTTCGCAGCTGCAGTTAAACACCCTGGTCTTTTTTTTGCCAATTCTTGATGGAGAGGTCCTTGAGATTTACTCTGCGTGCCAAACCAGGTTTGGTCCCTTTGTTCGTTTTGTCTTTGGCATGATTCACGAGTGAAGCCCTCATCTGACTCCAGTATGTCTGACAGGGGCAGGAAGTGAGGGAGGTGCCCGAAACGCCCTGTGCTTAATTCCCTTGGTTACAGGAATGCACCCAAAGGTGATTGGCTGGCTGTCCGGCAAGGACAGCCACCCTGCTGGGTGACAGCTAGGCTGGAATGAATGGGAGAAACTTGCATAAAAGTGAGGCTTTACTGGACGAAGGCATCCGAAGAACTAGGAAGAGAAGCCTGCTGCAACTCCTGGACCGTTGGTTTGCCTGGTGAAGCCCTGCTGCTGTGCTGAAGCTCTGAATTCACCTCGGCTATAGAAGCCCTGCAAGGACGACTTCTCCCCTTGAGTTGGTGGGACCAATCCACTTTAGTGAACTCATTTAGACATCCTCTTGGCGCTGGCTGTACTTCTGCTGCTGGAACCGAAGTGCCAGGGAGAGGAACACCAAACGAAGTGCATCACTTTTAAGTCTGATCCAAGCTTGTAGAAGCAGGAGTGACTAAGCCTGAGCCACCTCAAGAGTGCTGGACCCCAGATGTGAGGAAAGTCCTGAGTGGTATCCAAGAGTCTGCGGTGGTGCTATTTGCTGAAACGCAAGGAGCTGAAACCGCGAAGTGCCACTGAATAGAAGTTTGTCCTTTTCTGCCGCTGACACCCCCATTGCAGTGCAGGAGTCCCCAGACGTCCTCCCCTTTGTCCCCACGACTGAGGCCCAGGAACAGGATCTGCAGAGCTGGACAGAACAGAAACCAGCTGGAACAATTTCTTCTAATCAAATGTACTGGAGAGGACTTTCCTCTTGTGGTCCTTACTTGATCTCAGTTGAGAATTGCCTTGGTTGCTTCTAAAGAGTTGCTTGCATCCACCTCAGAGGCCTCCCAACTTGTGACCCTATTTCTAAAACATTGCACGACTTTTACTTACCTGCAAGAAGTGCTTCAGCTCACCAGACTTTTGCCCAATTGAAATTTGCTGCCCTGGCCCCCTGAATAACTTGCTTGGGTCTTACCTTCCCGCCAGGAAAGGGTTAATTTACTTTGCATTTGGGGGGGGGGGTCAAAAGTACCTTCCTGCTTCAGAATATTTTTGGGATCTCTTGTTTTATTCTGAAACCTCTTTACTTTTACACTTCTCCAGTATTGCTCTAAATGTACCAGTGTCCTAGCTATTTGTCACCCGAGGGAGTAGGAAGTGTCTGTGCCATCCCAAATGAGTATTTGCTGATTTAGACAGTGTGCATTTTGGAGTGTATTTGTGTTACTATATTGCCCCTTCTGACGAAGACTTCTTCAAACTGACTGTTGTATTGTATAATCCAGAAACCTTGAGTGTCATTGTTTTTTGGATACTTATCACTGAATCTCTAACTCCCCTACTGCTCACATTGACCCCCCATGTTGAAATAAGCCTGGCTGCTCAGCCATACTACCAACCTGTGTAGTACAGAATTGCACCAAAGTTTGCATTCCTATTGCCAGGAGGTCAAGGTTGTTGTAGTGCACCCAAAGGGTACTTCAAATCTTGCCTAACACTACCACATTCTCAGGTGGTACAGCCTTACAGTAAGAGTGGAGCTTATGTACAGCCCCGGATGTATGTTTTTATGAAGCCCTTAGTTGCACTCTAGACACACTGTCCTAACTAGGGCTTCACCAGGGCAAGTTAAAGTGCTGTTGGTGATTTTCCAGCAATCTTGGCCTTCAGAATGCTGTTCTTTTATAGTGGACTAGGCTCCAATTATCTGCAGAATGGCTGCAGGAGTCATCCCTTTTTTCCAGGATCTGGTTTGACTTCACTCAGCTCACCAAAGGCAATTGCCTGCAACATTCAAGTAGGCAGGGTATGAGCAATTCTGGACAGCATCTGGCTATTGCATCTGCCCTGCAACACATACGCCTGCCATGGATGTGGAAGTGTTCCAGACACTTTGCCCCCATCATTTGTCCACACACAGACCGCCAATCTGCCTAGGGAAGCTGGAGTTTTCCTTGGGAAAGGACTTTCCATATATTGAAATATATTGAAGATCCAGCCACTACAGAGCACGAAGGTTAACTACAAGATGGCCAAAGGACAGGCGCTGCAAAGTTTGCTGCCACCAGCCCATCCTGCACAAATGCAGATAACCATGAAGTTACAAAAAACAGGGGTTTCCCTTTGTCTATGAAGGCAAAGTGGCAAAGTTCCTAACAATTGTATTGGTGTGTTGCTCTTTGAGGGTTTTAAGATATGTATCCTTTGAATGGGGCGGGGGCTGAGTACATTGTAATTAACTTTGTATGTAATACGCAAATAACAAACATTTCAGCTGCATCTAGTCAGGAGATGGAAGCATGTACTAAACGTATATATGTTTTCTTCCTTTGTAGCACAGCTCCTTGTGGGGATGGGGCTCTTTTTGACAAATCTTGTTCGGACCCACCAGCTTGTGAAGGAGACACAAGTCATCACCCACTTTTTGAAAATGCAAAGCAAGGAAAACTGCGCACCAAAGTTGAAAATGGTAAGTACAATTGCAGCTTGTAGCCTTATCCCAATGATTGTCCCCCAGCACCAACCCCCCGCCCCCCTGCCTTTTTCTTGCACGTCGGAATATTAAGTGGAATGCTATTTAGGGACACTGTGATCCTGGTGTACTTGGGGGTGAGGTGGTGGTGAGGTGAGAGTTTTTGGGAACTAATGCATTACTTTCCCTGTTTCTTTTTGGGTCACAGACCTATTTTTTTTTATAAAGTATTTGATTATTATCATAGTATTACAACAATCACAAAAACAAATCAACATACTGACTATCATGGTCAGTCTCAATCAACAAAGGCAGTACACATCAGCTGTGGTCAAGAGTCTTCCTTAGTACATTTATCGGCGTGTAGTACATAATACCCATTGCACGCTCCCCAGCATGCAGGAGGGAGTCTTAGATCGCTTCTGCCCACCTATCCCAAATTTTCGAGGCTTTGTTGGGACAACCCCTTGCCAAATAGATCCTATGCTCCATCATGGCGCACACGTCCATATCCAGTTTCCATTGATCCATTGTCGGGGGGGGGGGGGTCAGGGGCTCCCCATTTCTGCGCTATATTACGCTTGATCAGCCCTGCTGCCGTGTGTAAGAGCAATCTCTCCCACTTGTTAGCTTCGATTTCATTAGGTATTCCCAGGAGTAGGGCTTTTGGGTCCAGTGGTATGGTCCGGCCCAGGACCCTGGAGAGCTCCCCACAGCATGCATTCCAAAAGGCCTGTATCCGGGGACATGCCCACAAGATGTGAAAGAAGGTTCCCTCCTCCTCCCCGCAGCGGAGACAGTTTGGGTTTGGGGCCCTTTTCCAGCCGTATAGTCGCGTCCTAGGGTTGTATACCCGGTGCAGTATCTTCAACTGCACCAGTCGGAGCCTAGAGGAGATGGCAATTTCTCGAGGGTGCATGAGGACTTGTATCCAGTCCTCCGGATCTATTTCTCCCACATCCGCTTCCCATTTCGCCTTGAGCTCATTCAGTTCGGGGGTAGCAAAGGAGGAAATGGCGTTATATAAGATGGAAGTGCATTTGGTGGGGATATACGCCGGTAGGATGTTGCGCTCTATGGGGGTGTAGTCCGGTAGCCTTGTGTCAGCTGTTAAGTGGGTTCTTAAAGCGTGGGCTAGTTGTATGTAGTGATACCGTTCCGTATTTGGGATCTGGAAGTGTGACTGTAGATCTTCAAATGAGGCCAGTTTCCCATTTGTGAGCATATCCCCCTATCGCGTGACCCCTGCTTTCATCCAATTGGGCCATGGCTCTAGTTCACGGGACGCAGCTAGATTATTATTTTGCCAGAGAGGTTGTGCGATGGTAACTTCATTATCCCACCCAACAAACCGGTGTGCCTGTCTACAGACCATAGTGAGGTGCGTTGTAGTTGTGGGTGGGGGGGGGTTCTCGGGAGGGGTTGATAAAGAATGGTCAGCGGGTCTGCATTCTGTATAGTGGCCATCTCAGCGCGTATGTGAGGTAGGTCCCGATTCCCGTGAAGCGGATCGTTAACCACAGCCAATTGTGATGCCCAATAGTAGGTTTGGAGACGGGGGACTCCCCCTCCCAGATCGATCTCTGAAGGGTGGTTAACGCTATTCGTGGTTGACCTCCCCCCCCCATATATAAGGTCCCTAAGAAGTGTCTCCTAGGTGAAACTGAGTCTGGAATTCTGTGTGGGGCATTTTGAAGGACATAGAGGTATCTGGGAAGGGTCATCATTTTAAAGAGTGCCGCTCTACCCATAAGGGTCAGGGGGAGAAGTTTCCAGTGTTGGACATCGACAATGAACCGGTCTGTGATCGGTCGGAGATTGTGTTTTACATAGCTTGTCAGGTCCCCGGATATCCAGATTCCCAGGTATCGAAAGCCTTGTCGCTCAACTCGGTACGGGCACTCCTGGGGGATGGCCTGCTCGCCACCCTTCACAGGGAAGAAAACTGATTTATCCCAATTGATTCTGAGTCCGCAAAATTTACCAAAGCGGATGAGCAGCTGTGTTACGATGGGACAGGATCGAGGCGGGTCTCCCAGGTATATAAGGAGGTCGTCTGCGTAAAGAGATGTACGGTCCTCATAGCCCTCTGGCCAACTAAACCCCGTCCAGGCTGTGTTTTGGCGAAGCCAAATAGCGAGTGGTTCGATTGCAAGGGCAAACAAAAGGGGGGAGAGTGGGCATCCTTGCCGCGTACCTCGGCCCAAGGGGAAGGATCGAGAGGACCATCCATTTACCCTTACCTCCGCTTGGATGTTAGTATAGAGTAATTGTACCCATCCTATAAAGACTTCCCCGAATCCCATACGGCGCATAATCTCCCAAAGGCTATCCCATCGAATTGAATCGAATGCTTTTTCAAAATCGATTGCCAGCAGGGCCAAAGGTCCGATTATAATCGGAGATCTCTCCATTGCCAGATGGAGACGGCGTAGATTCATCCGGGTCGATTTGTGGGGCAGAAATCCGCATTGGTCCGGGTAAATCAGGGTGGATGTAACCAGTTGTAACCGGTTCGCCAGGAGTTTTGCGAGGACCTTGGCCTCTCCATTAATCAATGATGTAGGTCTGTAGGAAGCACATTTGTGTGGCGGTTTGTCAGGTTTGGGTATGACCACGATGGTCGCTTTACATAGGTCTGGTGGGAGAGTCCCTTGTTCCCGGGCGGCAAGAAACATTCTGTGCAGGGGGGCTGCCATTTTGTCTGCTCCTAGCTTTTGCCAGGTTTCAACGGGGAATCCGTTCGGGCCCAGTGTTTTCCCCGACTGGAGCTGAGATAGTGCCTCTGAAATCTCGGCCTCTGATACGGCGGAGTCCAGATGCTCCCTCTGCTGCACGGAGAGCGTCGGCAACGATAGCTCGGCTAAGAGGGATGGGTCTAGTGGAGAGGCTGGGGCTCGGTACAAGTCTGCGTAGAACATTGAGAAGGCCTCAGCAATCTCAGCGTCAGAGTGATAGCTGTCGCCCTGTGGTGTGACTATTTCCCGGACATGGCGTTGTCCTTCGTCTCTCTTCTGCAGCCAGGCGAGCATTTTGCCCGCTTTGTCCCCTAGTTCGTATATTCTCGCTTTAGCCTGCCAGTGGGCCTGCTTAGCGTCATCCATCGCTCTGTTCCGAAGACTCTCTTGGGCGCGTTGGAGGGAACGATGGGTGTCAGGCGTGGGGTCGGAAATATGTTTAGCCTCCTTGTCGCTCACTTCCTTCTCGGCCTCTAGTATCATTTGGAGCCGGGTGTTCCTTTTATGTGTCGTCCAGGAGAGGATTTCGCCCCTAAGCACTGCTTTGTATGCCTCCCATACTGTCACGGGGTTATCTACCGATCCTTCATTAATTTCGAAGTATTCGGTGGATATTTCCTCTAGGCGATCTATCAGCTCCGGGAACCCCAGGTAGTAGCTATTAAGTCTCCACGTTCTGGGGGGAGGGCGCCCTGCATACATATTTCCATCGAAAGCGGTGAATGGTCCGAGATGCCCCGAGGGAGCAGTTCTGCGGACATTGCCCTATAAAGGTCAGTGTGCGATAGAAGAAAATAATCCAGTCTGGACATAGAACCATGGGCACCAGAGTGGAATGAGTATTCCCCAACATCGGGTTGTAGCTCCCTCCATACATCCCGGAACCCAAGGGCAGATGTAAAGTTGGCTAATTTGGTAGGGGTATCTGGGTTACGATTTCGGAGGTGGGAGCGGTCAGTGTGATTCATGGTGTCATTGAAATCCCCCCCCCTAGGATGTATATGTCAGGGTGATGTTTACCTATAAGGGTGGTGAGGTCATCCAGTAATTCCTGTCCCAGACCCGGTGGAGAATAGATCGAGACAATTGGCACCTTTTGACCCCAGATCGCTCCCAGGATGAACACGTATCAGCCCCTGGGATCTTGTTCTATGGTATGCTGAATAAATGGTATAAGTTTGTGTATCAGAATAAGGGTGCCCCTGGAGCCCATTGTGTATGCCGCATGAAAGGCAAGGCGATAGTTTTTTCTTTGGAAAAAGGCACAGTTTACCCCAGCCAAGTGGGTTTCTGTAAGGAGGGCCACATCAGGGGAATGTCTATTTAGGAATTGCATGATAAGGCGCCGTTTAATTCCTGACCCCATCTTATTCACATTCCAAGTAAGGAGTTTCAAGGACTTAGTGTGCTGCATGAGGGATGTGTGAGTTTGTGTAGAGGATATTTACTACGTATGATGGGGATATTCAGGGTATAGCGATTCATAAGAGATGGCGGTGTATTCTTCGCCTGTACTAAGGAAGCAGGGTTGCCTCGTGGAACAGTGCAAGACGCCCCTAACAGGGGACAGTGAGTAGTTCGGCCCATGAGCAAGTGGCAGTCCTGAAGTAACCAACAAAAATTTTTAAAACTTTCCCAACACACCCCCACCCCATACTCCACCCCAACACTAAGTACCTGTCGCCCAAACATGCTGATCCTTCAACTTAAGGTGTCAGCTCAAAAACCAGACCCTTGGACAGGGTCGAAACCAGCAAGAAAAAGAGATTGGGGGAGCAGGGGGGAGAGGTCTAACCAGGGGAGAGTTCAGACCTTTCCCCAGAGTTCCCACCTTGCGCCCATCGTCGACGACTTCCATGGTGGGTAGATTGCGCGTCGGTATCTGAGGCGCGGTCGGTACACCCTCGTGTGTCCCAGCAGTGTTCTAAGGTCCTCGTAGGGGACTATAGTTAGTTCATTCCTCTTCTTGTTGTGCCCGTGGCTCCGGGATCTCCTGTCCCCCCCCGTTCTGGGTGTCTCCTCGGGGAGGCCCGCCTCGGCCCGTGTCGGGGTCGTCCTCTCGGTTTCCTTGGTCTTGCAGTCCAATCGCCCTCTGTGAGCCTCTGCCCACTTCCAGGCGTCTTGTGGGTCGGTGAAGTGGACAGTAGTGCCTTTATGATAGATCTTAAGTTGGGCCGGGAAGAGTAGGCCGTATTTCACGTTCATCTGAGCAAGTTGTTTCTTGAGTGGTTCAAAGGATTGTCGTGCCCTCTGCACTTCTCGGGTATAATCCGGGAAGAAGGCGATTCGGGAGCCGTTATGGGTGATCGTCTCCTGCGAGCGTGACAATTGCAGAAGGGCATCCCTGTCGCGGTAGTTGAGCAAGCGAGTGATGATAATCCGGGGCGGAGCGCCCGGGAGCGGTTTGCCCGAAGGTATTCTATGAGCCCTCTCCACCGAAAAGAATTTTGAGAAGGATTGGGGTTCGAAGATGTCCACGAGCCACTGCTCCAGGAACAATTCCGTGCATTGTCCCTCTTCCCCCTCCGGCAGGCCCAGGATGCGAACGTTGTTGCGGCGGGACCTTCCCTCTCCATCATCCACTCTCGCCTCCAAGGCTTTCAGGCGGTTTAGGGCTTGGGACAGCTGACGGTTGATCCCGCCGATGCTGTCCTCTGCTTCGGAGATACGGTGTTCCACGACTCCTGTTCTGGAAGTCAGCTTCTGCAGATCGTGGCGTAGGAAGGAGACATCCGCCGCCATGCTGTCTATTTTGGTCTCCATGGAGGAGCGAGAGTTGGCGATGGCCGCCATTACGTCCTGTAAGGAGAGGGATTCATCTCCCGTGGGGGAGTCTGGTCGTGTTGCAGGGTCCGCCGGGGGCGGGGTGGTAGCGACGGCAAACTGGTCCATGCTGCTCTGTGTAGATGTTTTCTTCTGCCTGTCCTTCCCCATGTTCTCGGGAGTAGTGGGGTGTCTGCTACGATGGGGCTGGAATTATTGTATGTACGCCGTTGGAGTGGTCGTACCCTCCCGGTATATGGGTTGGTGGCCGTGCAGCGAGTCAAGTGAGGGGGTATGAGTTCCAAAAGCCTCCTCCACCAGGGCCCTTTAGTGGGCCTCCACAATACGCATGGACCTCCGGCGCTTCTAGCTGTTCACCCAAGCAGGTGGTGGCCCCCCCTTCGCTGGTACGGTACAGTCCTCAGCGGACAGGGCTTGATCACTTACTTCTAACGCGGTTTGCAGTCGCGGCGTGGTGTCCCAAAGTGGATATGAGTCAGGAGGCAGGAGCCGCACACCACCGGGACCTCAGGAGGGCCGCCATTTTACCCCGCACTTCTCTCGTGGATCGGATCCGTCCGGGCGTCTTCCGGGTGTCAGCGGGGCTCAGCCGGTGAATAATCTCAGATTCAGCGGTGGAGGAAGAGAGGATGGTCCCGGGCGTCCGCCTCACGGTCTGTCCCGTGCCCCGCCGTGGCCTCTCGATCAGGCGGGGGAAGTCCGTCCCCAGACACCGGCGGCCATCTTGGTCGCGTAGCTCCGCTGCCGGGCCTCGGCAAAATGTGGATTTATCTCCGTCGTCTGGGCAGGCAGGTGCCACCACCTCCGTCAATCCGAGCCCGCAGCTTTATGGGCTCGGTCGCAGTGTTTATTTCGCACGAAATCCCCCAGGAATCAGGATGAAAATGCAGGATTATTTTGGCGCTTGCGGGAGCTCACTCGGCTCACGTCCGCGCGCTGGCCACGCTCCCCCACTGACCTATTTTTGATTTACTTAAGTAAACCTTTTAAGCACCACGTGTTCTCTAGGGTGATAGTCTACATGGGTTGTATCGGGTAAGCTGGTGGCAGCGATTATTTACTCTAGATTTAAGCAAGAGTGCAATCCATTTCACAGTATTTGTATCTGTTTTTCTTTGTGTACTTTGCTGTTTTGTTTTAGGTGCTCCCTTTTATTCAGTACTAGGCAGATCTAGAATGGCTGTTCTGCCCACTTGTGCTCTTTTGTGAGACTGGTAAGGCAGCGTGCATATTTTTTCTGGTTTAAACCAGTCTCTCTGAACTAGCCATATGTCAACCTGTGATGGTTGGGTAGCTGTTTCAGGGGCAACTAGATGTTCTGGCCTTCTGATGCTTTGTTTCTAGTCCCCTTTTATGATTGCTGGGCTGACTTTGGAAAACCTGTGAATGGTGGCAAGTAAGGGTGAAACTCTATACCTAAGCTCCTTGAATTTTCAGATGTGTATTTCCTGCGGAAGGTTCCCCCGTTTTTGCTTTTGAATGACCACACATGGCCATCCTGGTTCCTCCATTGTCGTCCTGTTCACTCCACCAGTACTTTGTCCAGATCGTCTGTGCTGTGACAGTCTCTTGGCTTTTCTGCTGCAGTCTTCCTGTTATACTGCTGAGGTAATCTAGTCTTTGTGTTGGAACCTGCAGCTGCCAGGAAAGATTGAGACTCCATGCTACACCTCAATCTGTTAAAGACTGTCCTGGAGCTCCATAGTTTGTGTGGCCCCATTCTGTGACTGTGTACCCTTTGTCCTAAGTTATTTTATCCTGCTTTGCAGGGTGCCCCCCAATCCCAGGGCCTTTCTCGCCATTTTAGTTCTTTGCTTGAGGGTAGTCTTTGTTGGTAGGCTGCTTAATGTTTCCCATCTTGGCCCAGGGTTTCAGTTCCTGGAAGTCTCATCCAGGTTGTTGTTCCTTGTAGGAACTTGCTGTCTGAAAGCAATTGCTGTGTATTTCCTTCTGGGATGGTTATTGCATTATGCATTCACGAGTCACTGTGGTCTAGATCAAGACTCGGCAGGTGGGTCTTGTTGGGGAATTTTACTTTCTGGAACAATTTATGAAAGCTCACTTTGGGTGATCAGGGTTACTCTACTTGGGTTTGGCCCGAACCACACCAGTTCTGTAGAATGGCTAGCAGCCAGGCTTAGTCTGAGGGAGGAGGGCTGTAGTGAGGTTCAAAGAACTCGGAGCATAATTAGTCCAAGAAACACTAATGCACTTGGACGTTATAAAAAATTGGCATTTATTATATACACAAAGGCAGAGGTGATAATCACTAGTACTTTATAACAGTATAAAATTGGAAAATCACGTAATCTTTGGATAGTAAACCACAGTTGTAGTAAAACATCACTTGGTAAAACATGAAACATACATGCAAACAGTTCCAAATGTTTTTAATTTTTAAGAACTTCATTCCAGCTGGTCTTGAGGTTGGCCTATCTTAGTCTGACTGACCTCATCCACTTCTCTGGTGTTGGGGAGATTTATCATTTGTATGCATCATCCCCACTTCTAGTGAGACCCGCAGTGCTTTTTGCTGGACTTCTGGGCCTTTCTTTCAATCCTTAATGAGTGGAGCCTTTTTCCCCTCTCATTCGTTCTTGTAGGCTGTCTTTTGGAATTCTGTTCTTTGTATTCTTCCTTTCTGATGCTCGTCAATCTTAGAATCACATGCTGTGCATATGGTCCAAAATCCAGTGGTAACCGCAGAGTATTGCGTCTTGTCTTTCGGGGACTGAAGGGGGACGTTGACATAGGCGTGTCTGTAACACTATCCTTATTGTGCTGTGTAGTGTACCCAAAATCCCTCAAGCACCAAGGTCCCTCAGATTTTTTTTTTTCCACCCAGATAACTGGTCGCCCCATTGCGGAGCTCTTCTTAAGAGGCATTGTTTATACTTGTTTACTGTCGGTTATTTCCCCTAAAGTCACTTCGAAGCTTCTGATACTACCACAAAGACTGCAGGAACTTTCGACGGCGGTGGACCTCGACGCCTAAGATCCTGCGTCAGTCATCCACGTTGCAGGGCCCTCTGGCCGGCCTATACACTAGGGAGAGTGGTGTCGGGGTGGTCATATCTTTCGCTATGTCTCTCCTCTTTACCCTCTAGGTCTGGTCGTCATTTTCATTACTTTTCGCTATGGAAAGGACACCATTTAGGTTTTGCTGCACCAGCCGAAAGTGATGGGGCACTAGTGATGACCAAGCATCAGTATCAGATGCCATAGACCTTAAGACACACTTCTAGGTCTGCCTTGCCTGTCCCCGACCCCTCTAGGCCTGACGCGAGTCACGCTACAGGGACAATACCCGGGGACGGGGGGCGTACAAAATACCCACACTAAGCACACACCACCCCCAGTTTCGACTGTTCCGTCTAAGCGGGTGAAAGCGCCAACAGGACCGCCGTAGATTTCGACAGAATCGTCTGATCTTGAAGATCAGCAGCCTTCGCTGCAGCAGCATCTTCCGACTGGGCCTTTGAAAAATAAGGGCGCTACCTCAAACACTTTTGGCCGGCGAAGCGTGCTCAGCTGCCACTTCAACGCCCCGGTAGGCAAAAAAATCTACTGCTAGGCCTCCTATTCATATGGCACGCCCCGATTCGCCAGTCATCGCCAAAAGCATTACTTCGGCAGTGTGGCTGATGCCTAGAGAGTCGACGAAACGCAAGGAGCGTGCTGCAGACACGTCTAAAGACGTGCCACGGCACACCGATGCTTGCGTTGACTACGAAGAGTCGGGAGCCTTTGTCTAGCACTGTTAACACATTTTGGTGCCAAAGGGAAGAAAATGAAGATTTTCCACCTTTTGCACCTTCTGGTTCGTCTAAATGGACCAGGGAAAAATTTGAAGGGTGCATGGACCGCTTGAAAAAGATTCTCGCTTTCAGAGCACCCTACCCCCAAGAGACCTCGGGAGGACCCCCTCTGTCGGCTTTAAGATTTCCTGGCAATTTAGAACCTTCCACTTGTATCCACCCTGAAGATGAAATTCAGATGGACACATCAAGACATCTATTATGAGGAAGAAGATACTACCTTCCTACAGGACTACACTGCAGATGACCAGGCGGATGCCACGGACAACTGGGAGGACACTCAAGGTTGAGACTGAGCCATGGGCGCTTCCTACTCACGACACAGATGTCCTATGTTTGGACTCCCCTACCTCCACCCCGGCCCGCCAGGCTTCACTAGTAGACGATCAGATGGCTTTTAATGCCATCTTAAGGAAGGCAGCCGATCATTTTCTGATTGCCACCCAAGAGGTCATACCTGAAGATTTTGTGGAGGACTTTCTTAAAGAATCCCCCCACCCCTTCCAGTCAAGCCATTCCTCTCCTAAATTCCATTAGGAGATTGCCTCCTTCTCTGGTCACACCAGCCCAGACCAGTAAATCCAAGGGTGGAGAAATTATTTCGGCCATCGCCTACTGACCCTCAGTATATTAAGAGCCACACCACCCCTGATTACCTAGTGGTTACCACCACCTGGAAACAGGCGGGAGTAGCCCTTGCTACAGGAGAGGCCCCTCAAGATAAAGAGTCGAAAAGATTGTATGCCTTGGGTAAGCGTATTATCACAGCAGCTGCTTTTACTATGTGCATAGCAAGCACCTCATTGATTCCCAGTTATGCAGATGCACAGTGGAACCTTATACAAGGTCGTCTCCAGGAGGTACCTGAACCCACAAGAACCAAATTATTTGCCAACCTTAGCTGATGGCAGGCAGGTCAACCAATATGTATTAAACACTCTGGATACCGCAGAAACTGCAGGGAGATCTCTAGCTTAGGGCACTCTGCTTAAACGGCATGCTTGGCTCCAAAAACTCAGGCTTCAAGCCAGAGACCCAAGCAGCTCTTAACAAACCTATCGGAGTTGAATCGCTTTGGTAAAGCAGTCGACAATGCTCTGGAGAATGCCAAAAAAGAGGTGAGACCCTTACGTCCCTGCAGGAAATCGCACAAAAACCCTCCCCCCAGGGGGGAAGCAGTTCCCGGCAGTCCTTTCGAGGCCAATCCCATTCCACCCAAAACATGTACAACACGGGTAACGAACTCAAGACAAGCATCCAGCACCCCTGCTAACTATCCACCTAGGGGTCAGAGGCACGGGAAAGGCAGAGGCCCCAACTCCAGGGAGCCACAGCCTCTGGTCAAACTACCTACGGATCCAGGTCCCCTCCCATGTCACCCCGGTTGGAGGGTGCTTAACATCTTTCCTTTAGGCATAGTAGGGTATTAAATCAGACCAGTGGTTTCAAAAAACGGTTGCCTACGGGTATTGTGTGGAATTCGCCCGACCCCCACAATTCAGACCGCCCGAAGCACAACGCCGGACGATCTGCGAATCCTAATACAAGTAGAGGCACTTCAGGGAAAGGACGCCATAGAAGCTGTCCCAATTCTTCAGATAAACAAGGGTATTTATTCAGTGTACTTCCTTGTACCCAAAAAGGACCTCACCATTTGTCATGTGTTAGACTTGAGCCCAGAAAACAAATTTGTCAAACCAAGTTTTGTATGCTAACCCTACAGGAAGTAATCCCACTTTTGAAACCGGGGATTACATGGCAACAATTGACATGAAAGATGCATACTTTATATTTCAATGTTGCCAGCGCACAGAAAATATTAAGGTTCGTGATTAGAGGACAGGCACTATCAATTCAAAGTACTCCCCTTCGGCATTGCCTCGGCGCCAAGGGTTTTACGAAGGTCCTGGCAGTGGCAGCAGCACACCTGCGCTGACTATCCGTCCCTGTTTAACCTTACCTCGACTGGTTCATAACGGGACTCTTACAAAACATGCCTAGGGAATACTCGAAGACAATAGACCTCCTGTTTAGTCTGGGATTCTCAATCAACTAGAAGAAATCCAGCTGAGACCCCAGTCAAGCAATTTCTAGGGGCTCTGATTCGGACAAGACGGTCTCGTCTTCCCCTCAGAGGGTTCAGAACATGCTTTGAGATCCCTCAATATGTAGCCAGTCGGGAAGTGACAGTACGCAAGGCAATGCGCTTGCTAGGTATGATGACATCATGCATTTACTTAGTTCACCACATGCGGCTGCGCATGCATCCCATGCAAGAGTGGCTCAACAGCCAGTGGTGTCAGGCCAGCGGACAATGGGAAGATCTGGTAGTTGTCTAGCCAGCCCTCGTTCTCTTTGCAGTGGTGGTCGAGGGAAAACCTCTTGAAGGGGAATACCTTCACCACCCCGCAGTAGAAGCCACTCTCACGACACACCTCACGGGGTGGGGTGCTCACCTGCTTCAGCAGATGGCGCATGGAGTGTGGTCACCTCGTAGCAGCCAACCATATCAATCTGTTGGAGCTACTAGCAGTATTCAAGAACAAAAGGGGGTGGGCTCCAACCACATGTCAAGTGTTTTACACTCTAAACTTGGAGTGTTTACTGTGCTATATCAGTTATCATTGTCTGTGCTTCAAAAGTAAGCCAAGTATCCAATAGCAGGGTTTTTTACTCTGGATTCAGATTCCATACACCTTGAGACATTAATTTTATGCTCGAAAGGAACTGCTTTTATTTAGCAGATCCAGTCCTCTGGCTGGATTTACATCTATCATTCACATTCACGCCGAAAGTGTCGGAAGGAAGGCAGGGACCACCCCCTCCGTCGAAGGAAACACCTAGCCTACGAGAAGGGTTCTCAGAAGGCAAAGGGAGTTTATCCTCGACGGTATGGGATAGATCCAGACAGCTACAGGCAGAGGACTTCCCCCTTTTCGCCTCTAGACCGCTCTGGGTTACCACAAGGGACTCTAGAGAGACTCCAATTATGTATGGATAGGATGGAGAGATTCATGTCTACTCCTGAGCATACTACACCCAAGAGACCAAGAGAGGGACCTCAGGATGACCCCATGCCCAATACCCGAGACTATTTAACCCCCTCCAAGAGGTTGGTAACATATATGACCTCACTGAAGAAGACTCTCACTTTCAGGAGGATGAGGAATTCTTAAACAATGAAGAGGAACAAAACCTAGATGAGGAAGGTTATGAGGACAACCCAGAAATGGGTGGTGGGGGCTTTGAAGAAGATCCAGATGAAGGTGCATCACAGCCCTGGCAGTCACCATCAGCGTCTAGAGACCCTGAAGTCCTGAAACTGTTCTCCCCCCCCAGCCTCCCCCAAAAACCTCACCAGTCGGGAACACGTCACCTATAGATGACCAACCCACTTTCAATGCGCTACTACGTAAAGCATCAGCACACTTTGAAATTGAGACTGGGGGAAATTTCTCCCGACATAGATTTTGTGGAAAAGATCATTAAGGAGAAACCCCCTACTAGCCAAACCATTCCCCTTCTCGCCTGAGTAAAGAGACGACTCATTCCATCGCTGTCTACACCTGCGTTGGTTAGAGGGGTCAACCCAAGAATCGAAAAACTGTTCAGTCCCTCCATCGGACCCATGATACATTAGGGGTCTCGGACCCATTATACATTAGGGGTCACTCAGTACCAGACTCCTTGGTAGGGTAGTAACTAACACAAGGAAAAGGGCAGGGGTCCCGCTATCAACTAGCGAAGCACCCCCAGACAAGGAAGGAAAGAAGCTCTAGGTAAGAGGATTACAGCCTCGGCAGCTTTTTCCACCAGAATTGCCAATAACACTGGCAAGTTATGCAGATGCCCAATGGTGTAAATTATGCCAAGACCTCGAAGTGCCTGAGCCCTTACGAATTCGCTTGTTAGCCACTGTAACGGAAGGAACTTTGGTTAACCAGAGCATCATCAAAAATACCCTAGATGCTGTGGAGACGGCTAGCCGGTCTCTAGTCCAGGGGATCCTTCTCAAGCGTCATGTCTGGCTCCGAAATTCTGGTTTTAAACCAGAAACCCAGGCTTCACTCATCAATGAACCAATCGAGGATTCCAACCTCTTTGGAAAGGCGGTGGATGACATGCTGGAGACTGCTAAAAAGGATTTTGATACCATAAAAACCCTAGACCAGATCTCAAGGCCTCCCAATAAGCAAGGATATGGCAGCTAACGCTTTTTTCGAGGCCAACAGCCGCAAAACTCTGCAGGCAACTGGTCCTCTAATCAAGGAACCTGCGGACAGTACACCCAGAGGGGACAAGGTCGGGGCCCCACCCTTAGAGGTTGCCAGGCCACCAATACCAAATGACCCGAAGGTTCGGGAGGGAATAACAGAAGACCGCTGGGTATTGTCAACAGTAGCCCGTGGGTACTGTATAGAATTCAGTCGGTCCCCCACATACAGACCCCCAAGGGGACGACGCCCATCACCGGAGCACCTCGCCATCCTTCAAGAAGTGGAACTGCTACTAGAAAAAGGAGCAATAGAGGTTGTGCCTCTATCACAGGTAACAGAAGGTATTTATTCAGTGTACTTCTTGTACCCAAAAAGGACTTAACCATGCGCCCTGTACTAGGTCTGCGCCCAGCGAACAAATTTGTAAAACCTCAAATTTCGTATGGTGACATTACAGGAAGTAATCCCCCTGCTATCCCAGGGAGATTACATGACAACACTGGACATGAAAGATGCATACTTTCATATTTTAATGTTGCCAGCGCACAGAAAATACCTTAGGTTCACGATGGAGGGCAAACACTACCAGTTCAGAGTGCTACCCTTCGGCATAGCGTCGGCGCCGAGGGTATTCATGAAAGTACTGGCAGCGGCCCACCTCCGCAGGTTGTCCGTCCAGTATACCCTTACCTCGACGATTGGCTCATAACAGGGGATTCCTACGAGACATGCTTCTCATATACCCAAAAAACTGTAGACCTTTTGTTCCAACTGGGCTTCTCCATCGAGAAGTCGTCCAGCCTAGACCCCAGCCAAATCGAGCAATTCCTAGGGGCTCTAGTTCGAACAAAGGACTGCCTCGTCTTCCCCTCCAACGAGAGGGTCCAAAATATGCTTTTTCAGATCCCTCGATATGTAGCCTGTCGAAGGTTACGGTACGCAATGCAATTGCTAGGAGTGATGGCGTCATGTATATATTTGGTACCTCACACGCGTCTGCGCCCAATGCAAGAGTGGCTCAACAGCCAGTGGTGTCAGGCCAGCGGACAATGTGGCGATCTAGTGGTGGTCTTGCAGGCCTTGGTTCACTCGCTATGGTGGTGGTCGAAGGAAAACCTTGTAATGGGGAAACCATTCGCCACCCCCGCATTGGAAGCCACTCTAACCACAGACGCATCCCTCACAGGATTGGGGGGGGCCTCACCTATCCCATCAGACTGCACATGGAGTTTGTACTCAGTAGTGTGTAGCGTCCAAACACAAACTTGCTGGAGCCACTAGCGGTCTTCAAGGCACTGAAGGCTTTCCAGGCACACCTGCAAGGGATGACAGTGATGGTCCTCACAGACAGCACCACAGCCATGTACTACCTGAACAAGCAAGGGGGTACTCACTCTCCAGGACTGTCCAAGCTGTCCCAGAACATCTGGAAGTGGGCTCTCAAACACAGCATGTTCCCGTTGTCACATGTACCAGGGGAACTCAATCTGCTAGCAGACGAACTCAGCAGAGACTTCCCTCTGCCCGCAGAGTACAAATGGCGATTACACGAAGACATCGTCTTTTCACACAATGGGGATTCCCAGAAATAGATCTGTTCGCAACTCTGGAGAACTCCCAATGCCAAGGTTACGCCTCCAAGTACCCCAGAACTGCTCCAAGGGGAACGGTCTCTGGATAACATGGTCTGGGAAATTTGTTTACGCTCCCGACCCCCCCCCCCCCCCCCCCTTCCCAATGGTGTCACATGACAAGGGCAAGACATTACGCCCACAGACCATGAACTTCGCATCCTGGCTCCTGATGTCATAGAAATTGGACATTTATAGCGCCCTCAAAGATGCATGGACATTCTTAAGGAGGCAAGGAAACCTAACGCTCGTTACTGCTATTCTAGCAAGTGGAAGAGATTTGTCATCTCGTGTAGAGGTAAGAGCATCCACCCCGCTGACTGCTCTCCCACACAAATTGTTCTTTACCTGACTCACTTATTAGATTCAGGTCTTTAATTCTATGAAAGTCCATCTAGCTGCACTTTCCGCATACACCACTTCCCAACAGAAAGTGTCATGGTGGAAAGTCCCAGTTATTAAAGCCTTCATGGAGGGAGTATCCCTCCTATAGCAAACCCAGCTCCCGGATGGCACCTTAATGTGGTACTTACCAGGCTCATGGGCTCACCCTTTGAACCCATGCACAAAGCAACACTCTTAAAACTGCTTTCTTAATAGCTGTCACCTCCATTAGGAGAGTAAGTGAACTACAAGCGCTCTCTATTCTAGACCCCTTTGTAACCGTTTACAAAGATAAGGTGTTTCTACGCACACACCCTAGGTTTGCACCGAAATTCATTTCTAAATTCCATGTCAACCAGTCAATAGAACTACCAACGTTCTTTCAAAACACTTCAAATTTAGGAGAAAAAAACATGCATACACTTGATGTGCACAGAGCCGTTATGTTTTATATGGAAAGAACTAGACCACTGAGACACTAATCAGTTCTTTGTCTCGGTGGCAGCAGGAAGAGGAGATGCAGTTTCAAAATCCACTATTTCTAGATGGATTGTACAATGCATCACTCTGTTTCTCTTGCTAAGAGCACTACCCTTCAAGCCAGGAGCACACTCTACTCGAGGCACTGGGGCTTCCATAGCATTCATTGGAAATGTCCCTCTTGAGTCCATTTGCAAAGCGCCAACCTGGAGTTCTGTACACACCTTTACAAAACACTGTCTAGATGCCCATTCTAGATCTGATTCCCAGGTGGGACAAGCAGTATTAAGACCTATTTTCTCTACTGTTCCTTCTCACAACCCACCTCCAACTCCGGGTACTGCTCGCTAGTCTATGCACAGCATGCGATTCGAAGCAGATTAACAAACATCAGAAGACAATGCATTACTTACCCTAAAAGCATTTCTGATGGTTGTATCTGCTTAGATTCACATGCGCCCACCCTTCCTCCCCGCTTGGATGGAAGGAACATGGACATCCTTTTATCTCTTTTCTGTACTCTGACGTCTATAAGGCTCCCTTGGGGGAAGAGAAAAATAGAGGGTCCTCTGTGCGTGAGGGATTGTGGGTACACTGCACGTCACTATAGGGATAGTGTTAGGCATGCCTATGTCGATGCCCCCTTTTCGACTACGAAAAACAAAATGCAATACTCTGCAGTGACCACTGGATGTCGGACTATGCACAGCATGTGAATCTAAGCAGATACAACCATCAGAAATGCTTTTACGGTAAGTAATGCGTTGTCTTACACTTCGAACACCCCCCCCCCCCCCCCCGACTCCCCTACTCAACAAAATCGTGCACAAGATGCACCAAGAAACAGTCACCATGATATTGGTGGCCCCCATGTGGGCCCGCCTACCCTGGTTCGCTCCTCTAATGGAAATGAACCCCTCCAAACTACCCCCCACAACATGTCTCTGGACGGGAAGGTGACGCTACACTCATGCCCGCAAACTCTGAACTTAGCGCCTGGCTCCTGAGGTCATAGTTTGGACACCTTAACTCCCTCAGATGCCTGGACATACTCAGGGAAGCTAGAAAACCTAACACTTGTTGTTGCTATTCCAGTAAATGGAAACGCTTTGTCATCTGGTGTAATGCTAAGGACGTCCATCCCATGGAGTGCTCGCCTACACACATTGTGTTGTACCTAACTCATTTGTTAGACTCGGGACTGGTTTTTAATTCTCTAAAGGTCCATCTAGCTGCTCTACTACGTCACAACAGACAGTGTTGTGATGGAAGATGCCTGTTATGGATTTTATGGAAGGGGTTAAGAGAATTCACCCCCCATTTCTCACCCAGCTCCCGGATGGGACCTAAATGTGGTTTTAACCAGGCTCCTGGGATCTTCCTTTGAGCCAATGCGTAAGCAAGTCTAAAAGATCTTACTTCGAAAACGGCCTTCCTAGTAGCTATCACTTCTATTAGAAGGGTTAGTGAACTACAGGCCCTCTGAGTCCTAGACCCTTTTGTTAGTTCACAGGGATAAGCTGGTTCTGCGCACTCATACCAGGTTTGCGCCTTAATACATTTCAAAGTTCCGTGTGAACCAATCAATTGAACTACCCGTTTTCTTCCAGAATCCCACTAGCATGGCAGAAAGAAGCCTGCACACACTGGATGTGCACAGGTCAGTCATGTTTTACCTGGAAAGAACAAAACCACTGAGGAAGACAAACCAGTTTTGTTTCAGTGGCTGCTGGTAGAGAAGGATCCCATCTCTAAATTAGTTATCTCAAGATGGATTGTCAAATGCATCACACTTAGCTATACTCTTGCTAAGAGAGAACTGCCCTTCAAGCCTAGAGCACACTCCACTCGAGGCACAGGGGCTTCATAGCTTTCATTGCAAATGTTCCCCTTGAGTCCATTTGCAAAGCAGCAACCTGGAGTTCTGTACACACCTTTACAAAACACTATGGCCTAGACACACCTAGATCTGATTCTCAGGTGGGACAAGCAGTATTATGACGTCTTTTCACTACTTTTCCTTCTCACAACCCACCTCCAACTCCGGGTACTGCTCGCTAGTCAATGCACAGCATGTGATTCTAAGCAGATTAACAAGCATCAGAAGACCTGCATTACTCACCGTAATAGCATTTCTGATGATTGTATCTGCTTAGATTCACATGCGCCCTCCTCGCTCTGGGTAGGAAGATAGGCGTCGTATTACTTCTTGCTTCATGTACTCGCTCAATATAGCCTTAGTTACACTACACATCACGATGGGGAATCGTGTTAGACACGCCTATAGGGACGTCCCCTTTCGGTCCCCAAAATACAAGATGCAATACTCTGCGGTTACCACTGAATGTCAGACCATATGCACAGCATGTGAGTCTAAGCAGATACAATCGTATGCTATTACGGTGAGTAATGCAGATACAGGATACCCCAGGGGGCATGACAAGCCCTATGTAGATGGTGTTGGGTACTGGGCCGAGTGTTCAGCTGAGACCCAGTCTTGTTGGCTGCTGATCTGTAGCCCGGCCGCACCATGTGGAGTGGAGCTATGACCATGCAACTACAAGAGTAGGGCTGCCCCCTCAGGACCGGTGAGGCGATCTGCGCCAAGGGAGTCAGCAGGCCAGGCCCAGCCAGTGCAGCCCTCACTACAGTGGCAGCCAGCCGGCCCCACCCGCCTTCGCTCCCGTTCCCCGGGGCCGCCCAAACATCCCGTCTACGTAACGCGTGGGCGAAGTAATCTGCACGATTCCGCGCTTATGTCTGGATCTATTGGGGTGAGTGCAGAGGCTGTAATCGCACCATTCGCCGCCTCAGCCCCATCCATCCGGGCCGGGCAGCAGGTCGATGCACCCAGTGTGCTAGTCTCTGTCTGCAGTTGCCTCCCAACGTAGGGTGTCTCACAGAACGGTTCGCCAGACTGGGATAAGGCCAAGGGTTATGTCCCCATTTTCTGTGGCCTCGTTGCGCTGCCCAACGGGCCCACGAACACGTGTGCTGAGCAGATATGCTGCAGTCGCACCCAAAAATTCTGTATGCGCAATCAGTCTGGCAAAGTTTCAAACCAGAATTGCCAACTGTGGAAAATGCCTCGGCAAGTCTCTGGTGACCTTGGTCTGTTGGCCCTGAGGAGCACCCTGCACCGGACGTGGTATGGGCCCCACGCTCTTGACCTCCCGCTCCTTCCCTGGCCATTGCACAGCTGGGACCACCGGTTGCTGGCCCCTGCCCACGGAGCTTACAATGTCCAGGGGCAGTCAGGTTGGCACCACAGCAGCACTTAGCCCTGCTGGCGTGTTATCGGATGTGGCATCTGACACCTCTACTACAAGATATCGACTGGCTGCCCTCACAGCAGGGTGCCGCTCATAGCAGGGTGCCCCATCAGCTCCCTCTACTGCACTCGGTCCAGACGCTGGGAGAGTCGAGTTTTGGTCGCTCACAGCTCCTCCAAGATGGTCCGGAGCCGTACGAAAGTGAACCAACAGGCTCACGGAACCTCTAACTCTACAGCTGGTATCAAGATTTAAAATTGCAGATTTTTACGAGGTTGGAGCTCCCCGTTCAGGTGCCATCTTGCTTGGCTGCTCAACAGTGCCCCCCAAAGCGATATCTTTCTATTATGTTTGCATTTTTCATAGTGTTTGTCCAACATCTTGATGCATTTCTCATATTCTGAGCAGCCATTGGCTGCTTTTGTTAGAGCGGGTAGGTTTTCAAATTGCTCTTGTCCATTTCCAAGACACAGCATGAGGAGATATTTCTTCCTTTCGCCTGCAAAGTTTGTTCCATGAGTAGCTAAAACATAGTGATGGAACCTCTTCCACCTCTTCCAAGTTGTACTTGGCTCTCCCTGTATTTCCCGAAAGTGCTTTGGCGGCGGTACTCCTTGTAAAGCCATTCTGTCTGTGGTGGTAAGAAATCCGATTCTGTCTAGTCTCGTGTATATGCAATTACCACTGACGGGTGTAAGCACCGTGCCTGCTATGAAGTTGCTCAACGATGATGCATTAATGGCTGTAGGAGTACTGATTATTGTACTGCTACTTGATAAACTTGCTTGCAACTGGGTTTGCTCGTTAAACCTTGAAAGTAGAGATGCACTCTGACGCTGGCACTGTGGCTGGCTTGTAATTGCGCTGCAATATTGCAGTGTTGGTTGTATTGGCACCTTTTGCTGTGGTCAGTTGATGTATAAAATGAAGCTTTTCTTTTTGACTCGCTGCAAGTATGTTTTCTTTACACACTTGTAGACTTGGATCCTCTTATGTTTCAAAATGTCTGTGCAGGACAACAATGTTTGCACACTAAAACAGGTCCTTAATTGGTAACAGCAGGTTCCTTTGTATACGTGCCGCGAATACTTGGATTTATTTGTAAGCACACAAACAGCAGAGAATTAAAGTTCCTTTATTTAAATGTGGAGTGCGCTGGCTTGAACATTCCTTTCAGAAAGACAAGAGCTCCTTTACTCGTGGACAATGTAACAATTATTATTCTGTCTTGAAAGTTTATTTGCCTATCTGTGACATGGGTTGGCATTGGACATTGCTTTCGCTCACTATGACATGTAAGGGTTCTTTCTACCTTAAGGATGCAAGTGGAATGTAGAGGTCCATTTGTTCTTGAAGTATGGTTGGGCAACTTAATCCGAACACACAAGAACCTAAAGATGCATTTCAGGAGGACACGCGGTTTAATTTTAAAATGGCTAGTGGAAACTGGAGCGCTGAGTTTCTTCAATGGGTTTATAAAAGCGATATCTTGGTTTAACACAGCAGTGGCAAAGTTTTTCTGCAGATGGCAAGTCAGTTTCACTTTGAATAAATGAGTTTATTTGAGAGATGCGCTTTGGGGGCAACACACTTCAACTACGCTCTATAGGAAACTTGGGCTGCATTTACGCCTAGCAGTTTAACACGCTGGCAGCACTCATCTTACTGATTGAAGGTTGATATTTACTCTCTTGATGAAGATAATTCCTGGTACCACGGCTACTCAGTGGGGCTGCTGTGGTGACTCATCAATTCCTTTTGATCCTCGTCGCCAGTGAAATTATTCCTCACACAGGAGCACAGTGAAGAATATTTACATAAACTTAAGATCTGCAGTATACCCCACTGGACTTGTCCACAGCTCCTTTCAACTGACCAGATAACCACTGACCACCTCATTCCACACTTGTCAGTTCCACATATACAACATTCCCAGTAGCATCATAGGATGCTTCTGTGGCCTATACTAAATGTGTATGATCGGGTCTGACTTCCCTAGAATTACTGTTGGGTATTCTGAAGAAGCTTTTATGCTTTAGTCTGTGTACCTTCAAGCATTGTGGTGTTTATAAATGTGTTTGACTATAACCCAAGACTTTACTTGTCTTATGTGTTTTTATAATAAACCTTTTTATTTTTCATACCTATGGTTGCAAGTATTTCTATTGAATCACTGGTGTACTACAGGTTCATTGTACTTTCCTACAGCCCGCTCTCCCTCCTAAAATGAGCCTGGCTGCTCTGTCTAACTACCTTATACTCGGGCGGTACGGCCTTGTACTAAGAGTGGAGTCTTGCACTATCTCAGTTAAATGGTTTTACTAAGCCGTTAGGGCAGTTTTTCAGAAGTCCAACTAACAGAGGACTAGAAATAAATTGTCAATGGATGAGGATCTTGTCAATTGAATGATTATAGCTCTCAGTGCTAACCAACTGCTATCAGTTGTATAAATTTGGCTATACCCATTTTTGGGACTGTGCTGTAATGCTTGCGTTTGTGCCAGTGAATCTTCCTCAGCCTATGGTGGAAATGCCAGTGGCTGTGCTAATTGTCATGTCTTTCCCAACAGGAGAAGGTACAATTCCTGTGGAGTCTAGTGACATTATACCAACCTGGGATGGGATCCAGCATGGAGAGAGACTGCGCACCATGTCCTGCAGTGACAAAATATTGCGTTGGAATGTGCTTGGCCTGCAGGGTGCAATACTCAGTCACTTCATTGACCCTGTGTATCTTGGTTCCATCACTCTAGGTATGCATTCTTTGACTTTTGTCAATTTCCTTTCATGTGCCTGTTATTTGTCTGTTTCATGTGTTACTGCAGGCCACAAAATATACTCTCCACTAGTCACTGACACTTACGAAGTATCTCTTGGCTGATGAGAAATGGTCTGTGTGCATGTTGTGAACTGGCATTTATGCCAGTGGGTAGTGATTTTATTAGCTTAAAACATTACCTGCCTTACTGGTCACAATGATTCTACAGTTAACTTGCATGGTTCCCACCTTTGCAGTGGGGCTATTAGCAGCACTTGCACAACGGGATTTGTAACGGTTGGTTGGAGGCTTTTGACTTCTAGAAGACTTCAACTTCAGTAGGTGTTTTGAGGTTTTGTTGATGCTTTTGGTCACCCCAGTTCTGACTTTAGACTGGATAATGTTTGAAGCAGTCGGGCTTTGTGGGAAAGATCATAAATCCGATTTCTGCCAACGGGGGTACCTCTCGTATACACCTGGAAAACCTTAGCTTGTATCCCAGAACACATTGCAGTAAGGCAAAGTACTTGCCTGTAACAGTAGTCGTCTGCCCATTCAGAGTGGTCTAGGGTTCGGATCTAGGGCTACAGTTATTCTCCAGCATGGGGTCTGGAATGGATTCACATGCTCATGAATATTCCCCATCGTCAGGCTGGGAATCCTTGGTTAAGAAAAAATTAGTTTCACTTCTTAACTGTCCTTCTCCTAACAATCACTGCCCTCTACCTAAACCCCTCCTCTGGCAGCAGTTTCAGATTTTTACCGCACGGTCAAGTGTTGGAGTCCTTGTGTTTAGCTCTCAAGCTTACTGTGTTATGCGCTTTTTTGGAAGAGTTTTACTTCTTTTCGGTCAGTCGAGCCTTGTGCTCCATCCTTCTGATTAACTTGGACCTGTTTGGTGCTGCTCAAGGGTGGATTTCGTCAAGTTTCTTCGCAGAGGCTTCCCGAAGATTCGCCGGGCTTACGCCGCGTGGACCATGTCGTCGAAGGATTCGACTCCCCTGTAGATTTGCTACAGCTGCGGCTTGTGGCATGTCTTTTCAGGCGACAAGCATTCAGAGTATTTACTGCTTGTACCCCACGCACAAAGAGGAAGAGCTTTTTTCCAGGAGATGGTCTCTCGCGCGTTTAAGGATTGGCAGAATGAGTGGCTACAGGCCAAGGCCCCTGCTCTGGGTGGGCCCCAGCAGCATGCCTCTCCCAGCTCCAAGAAGTCTGAGCGGGCTTCTAAGACCTTTGACAGCGCCGTCCCGCGGGGGTACAACAGAAGGCTAATTACTGCAAGTCCACTGCCACCAGGAGCGCCGGGCTCCTCAGCGGCCAGGGCACGATCAACGTCTCCTGCCTCCGCCACCAGTCAACGCTCAGGATCTTCGGCCAAGAGGAAGTCTGGTCATCCGGGCAAACTCAAGAAGCCCAAGCCTGTCCTACCAGAGAAGGCCACAGGGGTTCGGGGCACAGAGCCTTCCCTAAGAAGTCCAAGCAGGACAAGGCTCCTGGCCGTAAAGGTCCAGGTACACCCGGCGAAGGCCCAGTCTTCCATCGAGGCGGTGGCAGTGTCACTTGCTGAGGCTGCAGAGTCGGCTTCGCCGGGCGCAACCCCGAAAACAAGGGTGTCCCTTCCTCTTAGGATGAGGCTGCGTTCCGGGCCATAGAGCACCCCAGAGAAGATGCCAGTCATCTCCCTGAGGCCTTCCCCTATGGAGGTGAAGATGGGAGGTGCGGTGGCCCTCCTGGGTACAGATATCTCCTCTGAGGAGCTCTCTGGTCTGCAAGCCATCCAAGAGGAGGAAAAGGTGGGAAGCAGGCGAGTGCGCCGATTAAGGCGAGGACACTGAAGAGCAGCAAGGTAACGACCCCGTGCCCCAGCAGCCTATTCTGCCTACACCTCAGCTGTCACCCCACCTCAGCTACCTCCTAACAAGGATGCCTGTTGCGCCAGTGGCCCCTCCCAGAGCGACGGGCGGCCCTTCCCACCCCACCCCCCCCCCCTGGCCCCCACAACAGGGAGCCTCTGGCCGAGGAGTTCACCCTCCACCTCCATGCCACCCTCAACCCCAAGGGATGAGAGGGAACCAGACATGGCGACGACTGGCACGGACGACAGCAGGTATCTCCAGAGCGTCCTAACTTTTCCAGTTTGCTCCAGGAGGAGGGCGGCTTATTATCAGCGCCGCGAGGCGAAGAGGGACCATCTTCTTGGTCCCGCTCCTGGATGACCTCTGGGACAAAGGTTTGTCTCATGAAACCCCTTCTACAGCCCCAGCGTAGAGGGGTCGCCTTGAAAAGTACAGGTTGCCAGACTCTGCGCCCAAGTGCTTGCGGGCCCAACAGTCTCCGGACTCTGTCGGTGGCGGCCAAGAAGTAGTCCTTGGGCGCTTCTTTCTCTGCAGCAGCCACCCCTCCGGACAGCAAGGGCAAGAAGTTAAATGCCATGGGACAGGGTCATCTATTCTGCGGCGACAACCATCAAGACCCCGAACGCCCATCACAGCCGGCATCGTGGCACGCTATGACCAGAGCTATGGTTCAAGACCGCTCCCATTCTGGATTTTCTGCCCATTGACAAAAGGTCTGAGGTGCTGAGATTCTGCAGGAAGGTGAAGTGGCGTCGGGCCATCACATTGGCCACGGACTTTGTCGATGTAGGATTCCGCCATATGGGCAACAGCGTTTGCCTTTGTTGTGGCTGGCTCGATGCCACCAACTTTCGTCAGTACTTTCAGTCGAAGGTTTTGGACATGCCCTTCGACTGGGACAATTTGTTCGGGAAAGCTGTAGATGTCTCTACAAGCCATAAAGACGGACAGACGGCGTGAACCTTGGGTACTCCAACAATGGAGGCCTTACTTTCGGTCCTCGGGCAGCAAGCCCCAAGGCTCCTTCAAGGGTTTTGGTGGGTGCTCCGCTAGTTACCGCCAACCCATTTCCACCCCCCGCCCTCCCCCACCCCCACGCTCTTCTGCCCCGGAAACCAACAGGGGCCGGGCCAAGGCCTTTGGAGGAGGACGTTGTCGCCAAGGTCCCCAAGGCAGCCCTTATATGTCCAACCATGATTGAACCGACTGGTGTCAAGCCCCCACCCATGCACCCTGGTGGGATCCCAGCTGGTGAGCTTCATCAGCATGTGGCAGACCATCTCCACTGACGGTTGGGTGCTGGATGCTCTCACCCACAGACACCTCGGATTTCAACGGAAGTGTCCCTGAATACCACCGGTGGCCTGGTAGGAAAACCACATGCCTCAGCTGTTGCAGGAGGAGCGGGCCATATTAAGAAACGGTGCAAGAACTCGTCCCAAAGAGGCTGAGTGTTCTCAAGGTACTTCTCGTGAAAGACCAGAGGCCCATACATCAAGTCCCAGAAATGCTGGATGGGCACGCTTCAACACATGCTTGGACAGAAGTGCCTGCTGCCAGAGGCGGCGCAGCTGCGACTCCAGGGGGAGATCCACATCTACCCTTAGACTGTCTAATCCGGGCCAGTTTGAAGGACATCGCCGTCGACCACACGGTGAGGACCACTCGCCTACTGACGGATCCGAGGTTCTCATTGAACTATGCAAAGTCCTGCTTGATTCCATTGCAGGACGCGCGTTTTCTGGGATCCCGCCAACAGTGTCGTGCCTGGGGTCTGTCGGAGGAGAGGATAGCGGCCATCTTGGGTAATGTACAACGGCTGTTGGCCCTGAAGGTCGCCACAGTGAGGTCCATCAAGTCACTGCTCGGCATGATGTCGTCCTGCATCTACCTCATCGGACTATACAGGCTACAGATGCGTACTCTACTGGAGTTCCTCGGCGTTGTGGATACAAATGTCTGGAAGCATCCAGGACAAGATGACACTCAACGAGAGCTTCCATCGAGCGATGGTGGTGGGCAGTTTGCACACCTCTGTCCAGAGGTGCAGATTTCTAGACCACACCAGGTACAATGGTCGCCTCCCTGGAGGGATGGGGTGCTCACACCTGAACGCTTTATGCAGGCCTGTGGCTGCCAGTGGAGAAATCGTTGCACATCGCGATGGAGCTGCAGGCTGTGGTTTGGGCTCTAGTCGTCCCTCAAGGGCAAGGTGGTGCAGGTCTTCACAGAACACACCACCACAATGTTTTACATCAGGAAGCAGGGGGACACCAGATCCCGGCGCTCTCCAAAGAAGCGCAGGACCTATGGCACTGGGCCATCACCCAGGGGCTGTTCCTCTTTCTAGTTCACCTGTCGGGGAGTGAAGAACAGCCACACTTTAAGCAGGAAGCTACGCTCTTGCCACGTAAGGGAACTTCGGCAGGAGCAAGTGGATCACCTGTTCCACAAATGGGGCAATCCCCAGATCTATCTAAATGCGACAGTGATGAACACCAAGCGCCGGAGGTTTGCCATCAGGTTTCCCCAGCCGGGGAGCATGGGGGGGGTGCATTCTCATTCCCCTGGGACGGCCTGTTTCTCTATGCGTTCCCTCCGTTGCCATGGCTTCTTCGACTCGTCAATCAACTCAAACGGTCTTGGTGCAGGATGATCCTCGTTGCACCGGCGTGCCTGATGCAGATCTGGTGCCCGGACCACCTTGACATGTCTGCATCCCCTACAGTCAAGCTTCTGGTGGTTGCAGATCTTGCCAAGGAAGGAGGCGCAATTCTGCAACACGACCTGGTATCACTGAACCTGAAGGCATGGCTCCTGTGAGTTTGGGTGTTACGATCTCCCAGCGGACTGCAAGGAGGTACTTGCCAGAGCAGCTACTCTTAAATGCTGCGGACATAAATGGAAGAGGTTCGCCGTATGGTGCAGTACACAGATCGATCCTTTACGAGTCATGGCTCTGCAGGTGCTACAGTATTTGCTGTCATTGGCCAAAGCAGAACTGGCCCATGCATCCATCAAAGTTCATCTGGCGGCTATCTCCCTCTACTCCAGATCTGTGGGACGGTTGTTGTTATGGTCACACCGTCTGTTTAAGGAGTTTGTCAAAGGACTGTTTTGTTCATTCCCGTCAGTGAAGGCTCCAGCCCCGGCGTGGGAACTGAATGTGGTACTGACTAGGCTCATGAGCCCTCCATTTGAACCCATGCAGACTGTTCTGTTTTATTGTTAAAGACAGCATTCCTCATGGCCATCACCTCTGCACGACGAGTGGGTGAGATTCAGGCTTTTGTCCTGTAAACCACCTTATTTGACGTTTCACAACACAAGGGTGGTTCACGCACTTTCGCTTTGATAGGTAAGTTCTCTCGGTCGGGTTTTCACAGTACCTTATATAGAAGAAAAAGATGCAGCTGGAGACGTCTGTTCCTGGCAGTTCCTGCAGATCTCGCTGTTCCCGAGCCTCCGTCGTGGGGACAAGAGGAGGACGTCGGGGGACTCCTGCACTGGGACTGGTCACAAAGCTGGCAAACGGGCAATTCTTCGATCTGGTAGCGGTGACCAAGCACTGAAACTGGTGTCCTCCCTGGATATTCGGTTTCCTGCAGCACTCCTTTTATTCAGTTCTCTCCCATTCATTCCAGCCTAGCTGCCACTCACCCAGCAGGGTGGCTGTCCTTGCCGGACAGTCAGCCAATCACACCAGAGTGCATTTGGGTCTCCTAGGAGACTAAGCACAGGGAGTTTCGGGCACCTCCCTCACCCCCTGCCCGCGCCAGATGCAGTCTTTAGTCCTGAAGCTTGCCAAAGGCCTAGGAACAAAGGGACCAAACCTAGTTTGGCGCGCAGAGACAAACTCTAGAAGGACCTTTCCAAAAAGAAATGGCGAAAAAAGACCGGGGCCCGTTTAAACAAAGGAGGCTCAGATGCCATCTTGAAAGACATGGCTCCCGTGATTTAACGCTACCGGTGTTCGCGGTTGGGAAAAATCACAGTAGTTCGTTATAAAACCACTGCCACCAGCCATTTCGATAGGAAAGGGTAGCAATTGACTGCTACATGAGTTTCTAGACACAGGGGATACTAGGTAACCGCTTCAGCTCTGTATTGTAAGATAGTGTGTGCTGGGTCCAGGAATTTAAAGACTCAGTCAATTTAACTTTACTTTCTCTGGGAAACAGTTTATCCCACAGAAGGTATTTAAACCTTGGGACAGCCTAAAAGGCTTCCTTGTGTCACTGCACTGAGGGTGCTGTGTAACACACATGAAAAGATGATGCCTATGGAGTTGTCTAAAACTAGACCACTCCACAATCGAAGAACAATTGAGTAAAAGGCTCACTCTCCAGGTAAAAAAAATCAAGTCCTCAAAATCCAGCAAAGTTGCTGGGGGTCTCTAAGGTAAAGTGAATTAGCACATTTATGAGAATTCTCCCTAACATCCCCCCCAATTCAGACCCCCACGTTCAAGACGCCAGAACATCTGCGCATCCTGCAACAAGAAGTAGAGACCCTGCAGGACAAGGGCGCCATAGAAGTCGTACCTCGAATAAATACCCTTGTTTACCTGTAGACGGTGTACTTCCTTGTACCTACACCATGTGCCCTGTACTAGATTTGCGCCCAGCGGTCACTCTGCAGGAGGTCATCCCCCTGATCACACAGGGGATTACATGGCAGCATTGGACATGAAAGATACATACTAGTATTTCGATGTTGCCGGCGCACAGAAAATACCTTGGATTTATGATACAGGACAAGAACCATCAGTTCATGGTACTACCCTTCGGCATAGCCTCAGCACCGAGGGCAAGTACAAAGACAAAGGTACTGGCAGTGGCAGCAGCACACCTGTGCAGGCTATCCAACCTGGTTTATCCTTACCTTGATGACTGGCTCATAACAGGACTCCTACGAGACATGCCTGTCAAATAACCTAAAGACAATAGAACTTTTATTCAGATTTCTTCTCGGGATTCTCCGAGAAGAAATCCAGCTTAGACCCCAGTAAAGTCGAGCAGTTCCTAGGGGCTCTAATTCGAAAAAAAGGACTGCCTCGTCTTCCCCTCCGAGAGGGTTCAAATCCCTCACTGTGTAGCCAGTCGAGAGGTGACAGTACGCAAGGCTATGTGACTGTTAAGAATGATGGCGTCATGCATTTATTTGGTTCATCGCACATGCTTGCGTCCAATGCAGGAGTGGCTCAGCCAGTGGTCAGGCCAGCGGACAATGGGAAGATCTAGTGGTTGTCTCGCCAGCCCTCGGTCTCTTGCTGCGGTGGTGGTTGAGGGATAACCTCTTGAAGGGAAAATCCTTTAGCACCTGTTAGGCAGAATTGCATGCAGTACCCTCTGGGGCCACCACATAAATTAGGACTACAGGCGTAAGCAAAACCAACCGTTGGTATAAGTCTGTAATACAGTTTGTGGTAGCGAGATGAGCAGCCAGGCTTATCGCAAGAGGGAATGTGCAGTTCAAGAGTTTACACAGAGGTCTTACAATCACAGTGGTTCAAGTAGACACTTAGACTCCAGGTTTCTTGGTAAAACACTTATTAATTTATTACACAATCATTTAGAAAACATTCACTAGAAGGAGGCAACTTAATATCGTACACAACTTCAACACCAAAAACAATAAGTTTCTGAGCTAATTAGGCTCCCCTGAAATAGGAGCAAAATAGCATTTCAGTTACTTTAAATAGGAGGGCAAAGGCACAAGTTATTAGATCACATCACAATTACTTTCTTAGGCAGTGCAAATAGTTTCAGTTCAGTAGAGGACTCAATTTCAGTTCAATAGGCCTAGGCCAAAGTCAATGGACTAGTGTCTTGGATAGGAAAGAGCAGTTTGTGTATTAAACGGTAAAGTCTTTGCTAAAGTCCTCAGCAACTTCGTGCCCCGAGTCCCTTCCTTGTTTCTCACTGCCTCCGTCCCACCCATAGCCCCTGATTGGCTACCGGACATCCACACTCCAGCTGAGACCTAGTCCGGCTGTGAGCCGCATCTGCGCGCCATTTTTGCTCCCGGCTGCACACAGGTGAGGCACTCCATCTAGCCCCTCGTTTTTTGTGATTTTGCCCACATAATTCGGCTCCTTCCAGGTAAGGGTGCCCACAGCTCCCAGGCCCCCGGAATCCCAAAAGGAAAAAAAACAGTGCAACTAGGCCCACTTTCATCCCCACCTTGCGACTTCCCTTTCCAGCTCCCCATCCAGCCCCCGAGCCCTGATTGGAGCTTTGCTCCATGTGACATCTAGATTTGGTCCAGAAGCACGGGGAGTGTCGCGCCCTCATTCAACCGTCCCTCAGCAACGTCTGTGTTGGCCCTGAGGCCCCATCCTAACCCACAGTAGTCCTTCCCCACCCGCACCCCCTTCCTGCTTTTCCCTTCCGTCTTGCCCCACGACCCATCCCAGAGGCAGGTAAGTGCGGCCGCTTCCAGAGAGCCTCCTGGGCCCTTAGCATCTTTCTGTGACCATTCCAGCGCCCAAGCGACGTTGCTGCCCCTCGACCCTCTCCCCCTGCTTCCCTCACTGGGAAGTCCTCCCAGTGCAGCCCTCTGCCCCGTAGCCCTTGCGGCTAAAGGCCAAACGCCAAGGGTGGCCCCAACAGAGGAGGCTCCAGGAAGTGGCGGCAGGAGTCCACAGGGGAAGCCATGTGCCGGCCATCAACCATCTACTACAAGGACCAGTAAGGTAGGAGTGGCCTGGGTTAGCAGTAGATCAACCACTCTACCCTATAATCCTAGCCACTTAAAGCAATATAAAACAGTTCCAAAATTCATCAGAGTTTCTGTTCCCAAATTGTATTACAAGAAATTCAGATTGCATTGATAGGCCTCTCTCCCACTATACAGGTCTCCCAAATCTAGAAGGGGTTCTATTCCAAAATTGTATTGCATGATGTTCAGACTGCATTGGTAGGCCGCTCTCACACTATACAGGTCTCCCAAAATTATTAGGGGTTCTATTCCAAAATTGTATTGTGTGACGTTCAGATTGCATTGATAGGCCTCTCGCCCAGTAGACGGGCCTGCCAAACTTGGCCGGGGTTCTGTTTCCCAAACTGTACGGTATCATATTCAGATTGCATTGATAGGCTTCTCTCCCACTATACAGGTCTCCCAAACTTGGCGGGGGTTCTGTTTCCCAAACTGTACGGTATCATATTCAGATTGCATTGATAGGCTTCTCTCCCACTATACAGGTCTCCCAAACTTGGCGGGGGTTCTGAGCCCAAAATTGCATTGTGTGATGTTCGGACTGCATTGGTGGGTTTCTCTCCCATGGTGCAGGTCTCCCTAATTTGGCAGGGGCTCTGTCCCCAAAATTGCATTGTGACATTCAGATTGCATTGTCGGGCCTCTCTCCCACTATACAGGCCCCCCATGTTCATTGGGGGCTCTGTCCCCAAGTTGTACTACATGTTGTTCAGATTGCATTGATAGTCCTCCCTCCCACCATACAGGTCTCCCAAAATTATTAGGGGTTCTATCCCAAAATTGCATTGTATGACATTCAGATCGCTTTGATAGTTGTATTGTATGATATTCGGATTACATTTATAGGCCTCTTTCACACTATACAGGTCTCCCAAATTAGGCAGGGGTTCTGTGCCCAGACTGTACTGTGTGGTATTCGGATGGCATTGGTGGCCCCTCTCTCCCAGCGTGCAGGTCTCACAATTTTTTATCAGGGTCACTGTTCCCAAACTACTGTATGATATTTAGATTGCATTGATGGGCCTCTCTCCCACTATACAGGTCTCCCTAACTTAGCAGGGACTCTGCCCCGAACATTTTGAATCATAAGGATTGCAATACTCCTTGGGGTGCCTCCCACCACACAAGACCCTATAACATAGTCAGAATTATTCTCAAGCACAAACTTAGCCTAACCACCTTAACCTACTCCTAGTGAGGACCAAACAGCGATAGAATAGTTCTACCGCCCTCACCCTTTCCGAGAGACCTACATAGACAGCACTGAACTTTGACCTACACCCCTGACGAAAGTACGCCCAACACCAAAACACCATCAGACAGCGCTCGGAGGATACACAAACCGACCCACCGGAAGAACAGACAGCACAAAAGCACCCAAGGCTACCAACACAAGAAGAAATACCAGCATTCCCATCACAAGACACAGCAGCCAACCACTCAACAGCACCTCCTCACTGAGCACCAAAATGCCCCAAACCAGAAAGGGAAGCCGAGAAAGGGCACAAGACAAGGCCTCACTGGACACAGACACACAAATCCAATCTACCACCAAAGCAACAACGTCAAATAGAGGAAACGCAACACCAAAAACCAAAACGACCAGAACAAAATTCCAAAGGGAAAATTACTTATCCCACACCATACCTCGCAACAACCCAAGAACCAGGATACCCCAACAACACAGACATCAAGGCACACAAAGAACATCCCGAGACAACCAGGAAAAAGACGGGAACACGCAAGAAGGTGGCTAGAGTCCGACCCCATCACCCCATAAATCACAAACAGGACACCCTCAACACTCGCACCATTCCGGACATCACGACAATGAAGATCTTATAACCAACAACCCAAACATGAACCTAACTGACCATTTCAACGAAGAAGCCTTCACGGACCTTCACCTAACCAGCATAAACGGAGAAGCAACATCACTGAACAGTCAAGCTTTCAATCTAGCAGACCGCTTCAATGAAGATGCAGCTTCCGCTGATCCTCATACGCCCTCCTACAATGAAGATACAGCCTTCGCTGATCCTCATCCACCCTCTATCAACGCCAACAACGATGCACTGCAACCAAACAACCACAAACCAAAACAAGGAACAACCAACAAGCAAAACCACACCAAAAAGATCCACTGCAACCGCATCAATGCAAGATCAATGTCCAAACATGCCACTGAGATATACAATCTGCTCTGCGACGGAGGGATCGACATCCTATTTGTAACAAACTTGGCTAGACGACAACTACAATATCACCCTCAACTGCTTGCCTGAATACTTCAAATGTGTCCAATCAAACAGAAAAACCAAAAGAGTGGGAGGGCTGGCAATCATTCACAGGGAACACCTGGATATCAAACTTGAAGACCCACTAATCATTGATAAATGCAAATCCCTAATCATACGTCTAACAGTAACACCCAAAACAAATTTGAAATTCGTACTAATATATAGACCACCAACCTACCATGCAACCTTCACAGAAGCAATCACTGTCCTAGCCATCAAACACAATCACCTGATAGTCCTAGGAGAACATGTGCCAGACAGCCAGCCATTCACGCCAGAGTGCATTTGGGTCTCCTAGGAGACTAAGCACAGGGAGTTTCGGGCACCTCCTCACTTCCTGCCCACCCCAGACACTCAGGCGCCAGAGGTGGTCTTCGGTCCTGAAGCCTGCCAAAGGCATGGAAACAAAGGGACCAAACCTAGTTTGGCACGCAGAGACAAACACTAGAGAACCTTTCCAAAATGAAATGGTGAAAAAAGACCGAGACCCGTTTAAACAAAGGGGCTTATGGCACCATCTTGGCTCCTGCGATTTTTAGCTACCGGTGTTCGCGGTCGGGAAAAATCATGGTAGTTTGTTGTAAACCCACTGCCACCAGCCATTTCGATGGGAAGGGGTAGCATCTGATTGCTATGAGTTTCTAGACACAGGGATACTAGGTGACCCCTTCAGCACTCTATAGGAAGATGGTGTGTGCTGGGTCTAGGAATTTAAAAAGACTATGTAACCTTACATTCTCTGGGAAACAGTAGCTTATCTCAGAGGTTATTTAAACCTTGGGACAGCCTAAAGGCTTCCCTGTGTCACTGCACTGAGTGTGCTGTGTGACACAAATAAAAATGATGCCTAAACGCACAGAAAACAAACTGAATTAAATGGTAGAGTCCCAAAGTTCAGCAAAAGAGCTGGGGGTCTAAGGTAGAGAGGAATTAGCACGTTTTGAGAATCCTCCCGAACACCACCCCCGCAGTGGAGGCCACTCACTACATGCGCATCTCACAGGGTGGGGAGCTCACCTACTTCAACAAACCGCGCACTGAGTTTGGTCGTCAGACATAGCATCCAACCACTTAAATCTGTTGGAACTGTTAGGCTTTCAGTGCTTTGAATACACCATTCAGACACAACTGCAAGGAAAGATGGTCCTTATCCTCAGACAGCTCCACTGCCATGTATTATCTGAACAAATAGGGGACCCTCGCTCTCCAAGGCTGTCCAAACTGTCCCAGAACATTTCGAAGTGGGCACTCAAACACATGTTCTTGTTGTCACATGTTCCAGGGGAAACTCAATCTTCTGGCAGATGTACTCTGCAGAGATTTCCCACTACCCATGGAGTACGAATGGCGATTACACAAAGACAGTCTTCGTTTTTGCAGAATGGGGCTTCCCAGAGGCAACCTGTTTGCAACTCTGGAGAACGGTCAATGCCAAGACTACGCCTCCAGGTACCCCCAGAACTGTTTCAAGGGGAGAGGACTCTGGATCACAAAGTCCGGGAAATTTGTTTACGTTCACCAACTACCCTAATCAACAAGATGGTGCACAAGATGCACCAGGAACCAGTCACCATGATATTGGTGGACCCCATGTGGGGCCGCCAACTCTTGTTCGCTCATCTGATGGAGATGTCTCCATCTCCCCAGCGAAACTACCTTACCCGTACAACATGTCTCAAGACAAAGGAGACACTCCACCCATTGAACTTAATAGCCTGGCTCCTGAGGTCAGAGTTCGGATGCATGGACATACTTAGGGAAGCGAGAAAACCTAATACCCGATATTGATATTCCAGTAAATGGAAACGCTTCGTTATCTGGTGCAATACCAAGAGTGGCAATCCCATTGACTGCTCTCCCACGCACATTGTATTGTACCTGACTCACTTGACTCTGGGCTGGTTTTCAATTCCCTTAAGGTTCACTTAGCTGCTCTCAGCCTACACTCTGTCACAACAGAAGGTGGTGTGGTGGAAGATACCAGTTAAGACTTTCATGGAAGGGGTCAAGAGGATTCTCCATCTACTCCCCCCAAGCCCCCACCCGCCCAGCCATTCCCGCCCATTCCTAATCCAGCTCCTGAATGGAACCTGAATGTGGAATTAACCAGACTTATGGGGTCTCCATTTGAAACTATGCATAAGGCAAGTCTCAGATCTTACCTATTAAACAGACTTCCTAGTGGCTATCACTTCTATTGGAAGGGTTAGTGAACTTCAGGCCCTTTCAGTTATAGACCCTTTCATTACAGTTCAGAGATGGTGCTTCTGCGCACTCACCCTCGATTTGCACCTACTTTTATTTCCAAATTTCATGTGAACCAATCAATATAACTGCCAACATTCTTCCAGAACCCTACTAACATGGCTGAAAGAAGCCTACACACATTAGATGTGCGTAGGACAGTCCTGTTTTACTTGGACAGAACTAAACCACTGAGCAAGACAAATCATTTTTTCGTTTCAGCGGCAGCTGGTAGAGAAGGGATACTGTCTCAATCCGCAATCTCAAGGTGGATTGTCAAATGCATCACTGTTTCTCTTGCTAAGAGAACTGCCCTCCAAGCCTAAAGCGCATTCTAATCTAGGCACCGGGGCTTCCATAGCATTCATTGCAAATGTTCCCCTAGCAGCAACCTGGATTTCTGTACACCCCCTTTAAAACACTATTGCCTAGACACACCTTCTAGATCTGATTCTCAGGTGGGACAAGCAGTACTAAACATCTTTTCACTGTTACTTCTCACAACCCACCTCCAACTCTGGGTACTGCTCGCTAGTCTATGCACAGCATGTGATTCTAAGCAGATTAACAAGCATCAGAAGACATGCATTACTTACCGTAAAAGCATTTATGATGATTGTATCTGCTTAGATTCACATGCGCCCACCCTTCCTCCCTGCCCGGATGGAAGGAACATGGACGTCTTGCTACTTTCTTTTTTTTTTTTTATTTGTTTTGGCTACACAGTAACCTTTACAAAATGTAGAAATCTCAATAAAAGACCATAAAATTACATTACATAAAATCCAATACATAATATATAACACAATATATACAGATAAACTGAAAAAAACAAGACATTTTACAGAACTGATCAACTTTTTTCCTTTCCTTCATGAACTTTCATGTTACATATCTCCACTCAATTAACCAAAATTTCTAACCAGCATTCATCCCTGCAGTTCACATTTAGTTTTTAGAAAACGTAGCAACGCCAATTGCAGTTTAACCTTGGAGCCATGCAACACATCTATCCAGAGCGTTTCAAGATTAACACTCTAGATTGGGCACATAAGAAAATAATCAATGCGTGCTTGTCTAAGTCCCACACATTGAGTCAGCAGATGTTGCAAAGATACCTCCCTGATGTCTAGGTTGCAAAATCGGCATTCAGCTGTTGGGGTAGACAGACGTTGCCTTATACTCATAATTTGGCCAGTTGCCAAAACATTAAAGCAAAAACGCATGAATTCTTGTCTGAGCCCTTAACTGGGGAATTTTGAGGTTCTGTTGTACCCATTTTTTATTATTGCAGACCAGATGCACATACAAGTTTTTGCTTTGAATTAGATTGACCGTCAAGTTCCAGTCTGCATGTTGCAAGAGTATCTTAACCTTCGTCTGGTTTCTGATAAGTAATTCTTTCGAAACCCCTATTTCTGCAAGGATTTCCTGAACCTCCTTTTCCAATTCCCACAGAAGCGTCTTTGCCAGCAACCAAGCACTGACCCAGGATTCCGTACAGGCTGGAGTTCTTGCCCACAAGCAATTTCCTATACAGCGAAACTCTTCGCCAGAGAATTATACTTGACAGGGAATATAACCCAAGTTCGTAGCATATTGCCGCAAGTGGGACACACTTCGGGAGGCACCAGACCAAGGACCTTAACAAACGTGCCTCATATTTTGGAAATTCACTCCTGAACCAAGACTGGACCAGTTCCATCCCATTGCAAAACTGCAATGGTCTTGCTTTGGTACACTTTTAAACACTAACATTGAGAATTTCCTGTATTTGTTATCAATTTTAAGGAGTTGGGATATCAATGGAGTTATTTTTTTTTTTTTATCCAAGTAAGTGCACAGATCAACCCTGGTTACACTCTCAAAAATAGGATAGGCAAGGTAACCGAAGGCATGACATATCGAGAGTTTGGCCTGATCCAAGAACCACACAATTTTAATAGCACTCTTCCGATAACTTAATCTCAAGTTTTTTTTTTTGTACGATTAATAGCTAATGCATTTTCCACAGTGTATTTCTTGAATGATGACAATACGCGTTGCAGGCCTAAGGGGGTTAAATCAAACAGTAGTACCTCGTCCACATAGGCGGTCCACACAATCTTAGTGCCCTCCACTTTTGGGGCGGCAAAGGATGCCTCTTCCAAGTGCGGACCAACATCAGACAGATACAAATTAAAGATAGTTGGTGCAAATATACACCCCTGTCTAAGACTGTTACTTGGGGTGATTTCCTCCGAGTTACTCAGTATTTTGTCGTACCCTGATTTTGGTGTCTACATGAAGATGGTATAAAATAGCTAAGAGCTGTGCTGGCATATCAGGGCAAACGGTTTTTGCCACAGCGTGGCTCTATCAACTAAATCAAAAGCGGAGCAAAGATCAATTGACGCCAAGTATATTGGTTGGCTACCTCTTAGCCTGGTTTGATGCTGCATGACAGTCAATAAAAGCCCTCCCGCATCAGTACCCACGGCTTTCCTAAAGCCAAATTGCTGTGGTGAAAGTACTGCCTCTTTGTCCATCCAAACGTGGATGTGTTCCAGGACTACGGATGCAAAGATCTTAGTCAGCATCAAGCAGGGCGATAGGTCTGTAGCTAGATGGTAAAGACCTATCGCCCTTTCTATAGATGGGTACAACAAAAGACATGTGCCAAGTAGTTGGAAAAACCTTAGATATAACAATGTCCTTAAACAGAAGAAACAACATTTTGGCCCACAGATTTGTATTGCCCTTAAAAAAATTAGCAAGCATATTAGGCCCTGGAGCGCGAGATGACGAGCATCTAGAAATAAGTCTTTGTACATCCTGCAATGTAAAGGGGATGTTCCACTGACATGTGAAAATATCATCAGGAACCAGCCAAATTGTGGCAGGCCGACCATACAGGGAACCGAAATGCCCTTCCCAGACAGACATACTCCTTGTTCTCTTGCTTGCGTATCTCCTTCTGTTAACCAGGGACCAAATATTTCTTGTGTTTTGGATAATGCCTCCAATATACTTTCGGCGTCCTTCTGCACAATGTTTGCTTTCAATGTGCGTGCTTTGGATCTCCATTTATTTTTTACTTTTCTAATCGCATCTCCCAAAAGAGGAGTTTCGCTAAACTCCGAATCTCACGATTCCTCTCTTGTCGATGCAACGTGGGGTCAGACATGTGCATGAGTGGTGCCTACTTTCTTGGGTCTCCCAATCCCTTTAGGCCCCAGGATAACACCCTTGATATAGCAATTGAATTCCCCATGTGTACATTATGATTTTTTTTCACAACCATTTTTGTCAGTCCTGGAAAATAACTTCTTCACGTTCTCAACATTATCCCTGTGCCAATTCATTCTATTACCAGCAGTTGTGCTCCATCATCAGAGGATATGCATCGGTAGGCGCAGTTGTATTTTGCACCTGAAAGGCCAATTTAAGAACACTGATCACTCACCAATGAGGGACTGATTTTGAAATCAGATATGAAATGAAGTAAAAGCGTGCTAACAAAGATAAAATCTATAGTAGAGAACTCTGATCCATTTGTCCAAGTATAGCAAGCCACATCCTTACTCGGGTAATCATTAACACAAATTAGGCCCCAGTTCTTGGAAAAAACATTCCACTGTTGGCCCTGCACTTGCTTTCTTGATGGGCCAAGGTTCTTGAGGCAGAAAATGGGCTCCCCAAGTGCCCCCTTTGGGCATATACCCGCTTCGGAATTGAAATCACCCATGACCATAACATTCAGAGTTTGACACAATATTTGGCACTCCTGTATAATATAGTCAGCCAGGTTGATGAATTCCTTTAAGTCGAACTTGGGTCTCCAGTAAACATTGACTATCAGCAATCAATTGTCCCAGGGGAACAGGAGGGAAGAAATGTAACATAGCAATGCAACCCTTGTGAGGCGAGAAGAGCTTAAGGCACTTAAAGGGCATGGAATTGCTCACTGCAATAAGTATCCCCAACCACCGCATCCTGTCCCCCCACCCCCCTGTTTTTTTTACTGCTAGTACTTGCAGGCAATACCCATCAAGCACCAGAGGGGAGAGAGAGCCCAAGTTTCCTGAAGACAGAAAATACTAGCCTCTGTAAAATAGCTCAAGCTATCAGACTCCATCCTTAGAACTTTATTTCCCCGAGAATTCCAAGATATCACTGTAAATGGCGGCAAGGTCTATGGTTTCTGTTATGAAGATGGCAGGCAGAGACCGGTAAGGGTTCAAAGATATTTATTTAAGTTTTTCTGGATACTAGGAGGGAAGAAGACCCCCAGCATTAAGAAGCTCCTCCTCATTCAGCCCTTGGCTCCAACTGACATTAGAATGAAAACAGAACTATAACAGAACTATGCCACAACAACATTCCGTGACATCACGCAGGATCATGTATGATACTGCTCCTCTCAATACACCTCATACTATCATGGAAGACATCTCAACACATCTTCCCCCTTTTTTTAACATAATCTATCACTATATATTTATCACCTAAACACCACCTTGGCTTCAACAACTTGTACAGACATCACCTCACATGTCCTCTCCTCACAGTGGCTATTCTGTCTTTGTTCCACACCTGTCCACCAGTCACTCGCACAGCCCTGCTCATGACAGCCACGACTCTGACAGGATCGGAATATAAAGAATCCCCTTTCTTCTTGACCAGACCCTTCCTTATCCTGACCCAATTTCCACACGAAGCTCTTTCTTTCCTCTCCTCAAATTCTCGCGCGTGACCCACACTGTCTTTTTTCATCAATGACTAGATCTGTCTCCCTGCTCCTACCAAGCCATGGTGGACACGCCATGGAATACGGCTTCCTGCCCCTCATAAATTCAAACGGACACAAACCGGTTGTAGAATGAGGTGCCATCCTCAAAGGCCAAATTCTATTCTGTATCATGACCAGCTTGTCCAAACCACACTCCTCTCCCATACGTACACTCCATCACACATCTATTCATCCTTTCGACCATCCCATTAGACTCGGGATGATATAATGAAGTCCTTTTGTGACCAACTCCACATTTCCTCAAATATTTTGTGAAGTTTCCCCTATAAACTGGGGACCATTGTCCGTCAGTACGGTTTCAGGTAAACCTTCATTCGCAAAAATCTCCTGTAGGACCTTTATCATGTTCTCACCAGTAATGTCTCTTACCACTTTAAAATCCACCCATCTGGAAAACAAATCTACAACCAAAACAATGCATTTCCCACGGCCGTAACCCAGCTCCATGGGACCTAGTATGTCCATGGCCAGATCACTCCATATCTTGGATGGGAGACCGACATCCACCAATGGCTGCTTTTTGGCCACTACTCCCTTCCCACTCTTGGCACAAAACTGACAGTTTGCCAAACAATTTTCTATCTCCTTATCAAAACCCGGCCACCAATAGTCTTCTCTTAGTACTCCTTTGGTTTTGGTAACACCAATGTGACCACTATATGCCAGATCTATCACTTTCTTCCTTAAACCGATCGGGACCACTGCCCTACCCCATCTAAACAAAATACCTTCATTTACCGATAATTCATCCTTCACCTCCCAAAATGGCTTCATGCCCTCCGCCAATTCCACCTTGTTTGACCATGCCGCAGACACAACATAGGGAATTACCCTCTTTATGATATCATCCCTTTCAATTTCCTCCAACCACTCCTGTTTGGACACAATACCATCTGTGTTGACAAACACTAGTTCCATGTCCTCATTCTCCACAATTTCATGGTTTGTCACCCGTACTCTCGACAAACTGTCGGCCAAAACATTTTCCCTCGTATAACTTCCATCCTAAAACAGTGAGTCTCCATCCTGGTGACCCAACCTGCCACTCTGCGTGAAACTGTCTAAGCCTTTATTCTCAAAAATAGATTTCAGGGGTTTACGATCAGTCCAAACTACAAAATCTACACCCCACACAAAATTTTTGAAATGTTCCACAGCCCAAAAACAAGCCAGGGCCTCTTTTTCTAGAACAGAATACCTCAACTCCACCCCCTTGAGACCCCTCAGATCCGTCACTCTGCCTCTGGGACAACACAGCTCCCAAACCAGTTTCACTAGCGTCCACTGTGATGGACAGCTTCCTCGTATCAAAACAACCTAGTGGACGAGCCATATTTATTTCCTCCTTTATTCTGGTAAACTCCATATCACAGTTGCTATTCCACACAAAGGCAGCTCCCTTTCTCAGAATCTTTCTCAGTTCCTGCACTTTATCAGCGTAGTTTACCACAAATTTATGATAAAATTCCGTCAACCCCAGAAAAGATCGCAGTTCACTCTTGTTTTTCGGTTTTTCAATACTCTTTATGGAATTCACCATGTCTTCTTTGGGCCTGACTCCATCCCCCGAGACTTCATGACCAAGATAGTCCACCTTTGTCACTGCACACTTCTCTCCTCTCAAAGTAATACCTCTCTCCTCAAATATCTTCAAAACTTCACTCAAGTTCCTGTCATGCTCTTCCAAGGTCTCTCCACTCACCAAAACATCATCTTGAAAACAGAACACCCCCTTCACTCTTCTCAACAATCGGTCCATGATCTTCTGAAACACTGAAGAGGCAGATGCCAAGCCAAATGGCATCCTCCTAAATTGAAACACACCTTCATGTGTCACAAACGCGGTAACTTTCCTACAAGCCTCCTCCAGTTCAAATTGATGATAGGCTGAAGTCATGTCCAATTTGGAGAAGTATTTTCCCCCACCCACCATGGTCAATGGCTCACCCATGTTGGGCAGAGGGTGCCTGTCTACCAAAACACACTTATTCAACTCGCGCATGTCAACGCATAATCTCAGATCCCCTGAACTTTTCTTCACAATCACAACTGGGGAGACCCATTCAACCCCCCCAGCTCTCTCAATCACTCCTGACCTCTAACTTCTGTAACTCCTTCACACTGTCCCTTAAAGCAAGAGGCACCGGCCTGAGCTTTGCAACAATGGGTACACTCCCCTTTTTCAAAACAATCTGGTGCTGAAACCCCTTCACTTTTCCCAATTTCTCATGAAACATCTTCCAATACTCAGACACATATCTGCCATGCATCGATGACACTTCAGCGACTTACAACACCTGCTCTGGGTGATTTGGATCAAGTTTGATTCCCAAATTCTTTTGCTCTCTCCATCCCAACAAGGATTGTCCCTTCTTGGTAACATACACCTTCCCTTCACAGCTGCGTCCCTTGAATTCGAACATACTCCATACGTAACCCAGTAGCTCAATCCGATCTTGGTTGTATCCCCCTGGACATATGTCAGGCTCAGACAATGCTGAGACAACCCCTTTCATATCACCCTCAAATACACTTCTGGACACAAGAGTTACTTTCGATCCTGAATCAGCCATCATGGATATCCTACACCCATTGACTGTTAACTCAGCATAGGGACGCTCACAATCATCCATCTCTCCACTATTTGTGACCACATTAACGGTATTAACGATAATATTTTGCACTGACATCACAACTTCGTCACCTGAGGACCTCCCATCTTCTTCCTCATTTATGTAAAGAACTTTTCTTTGGGTTGATTGTCCAAATTGATAGTTCTTGCAGCATGTAGCCAAATGTCCTCTTCTTTTGCACTTGGTGCAAATGCTCTTCCGCCCCGGGCATATTACTGAAGATGCAAAGTGTGTCGCACTAGCGCATCGATAACATAACCTCTCTTCCTTTCTGTCCTCCTTCTTACTTCTCTGCATTAATTCTTGGTTCCTCTTTTCTTCCGGGTTGTTCCTCCTTGACTGTTTGTTTCTTCCTCTCCTTTTGTTCTTTCCTTCAGACACATTTAATACTTCCGCCTTAATTTCTTTGGACTCTCCTTCGGTTTTGGAGAGTTTGGCCACACATGCCAAGGAATGTTCTACACGTTTGGTACACGTTTGGATAAGTCTAATACCTCATCTAAATTCGGCTCATCCTTCAGCCATAGTTCCTCCCGAATCTTGTTTGATCGACAATGTGTCATAAATTGATCTCGAATATGTTCGTCGAAACTACCTTGAAACTAACATGTCAGAGCCAGATGTCGCAATGCAGTCACATAGTCCTCAACAGATTCGCCCTGAGCTTGTGTGCGCATACGGAAATTGTAGCGTTCTAAAATTGTGCTCCTTTTTGGGTTGAAGTGCTTATCAAGTTTTAGCAATGCTGATTCAAATTCATTTAATTCATCACCGCTTCCATCACTCACTGGCTGGGGAAGAGTTTCAAAAATCCTCTGGCCTTCGTAACCTAAAAAATGCAGCAATAGTGCTAGTTTCCTCTTGCTGGAATAAGCTGTTCCCCCAGCAGCTTTCATATAATGCATAAACCCCTTGGGCCACTGAGGCCACGCAATCTTTGCTGCTCCAGGAGCAGGCATGAAAATGGGTGGGCCTGATATGCCAGGTAAGGCTGCCATTATTCAGTGTTTACACAAAACAACTTGGGTTTGGACAATAAAACCCCTCTGAATTTTTTGGAACTTCAAATCTCTTCTTCTGGCTTCTGGTTGCAATCTTCTTTAAATTAAAACATAACAGTGGGTTCTGAGATTTTTTTTTTCCTACAGAAGAACAAATGGCAGTGTCACCTGCGTAGAACACTACAGCATGTTGTGTGTTCTACATGGAAAGCCCCTCTGCTGTGCACTACAGTGACTGCCTTGCCAAGCGTCTGGACGCTTCACACAGTTTGCATCCCCCCTTTTACAGTCAATGTGGTAGTTCCTGCAATCTCTTGGCTGATCCCCTGGCAGCTTCCTTAATCCTCTTCTTTTAGGCGTAATACGGTAGGAAGGATGGCTCCACCCCCCCCCACCCCCCGGCACACGCATGTAATCCACAGCCTTAGCATTACGAGAGTCCAAACCCTCTGCCGGGCAGCTGCTGAAAGCGGCGCACAACTAATGGGCAGCACTTACTTGTTGGGGGATGCGAAGGCGCCGATGCCGGACGGACGTTAGCGGGCGTCAACGCCACAGCAAACGGAGCGGCCAGCCGGGCTGCTCCTCCTTCGCCTGGCGGTACACCCGCAGGAAGGCACTCCAATGGACGTCACCAGGTGGGATCTTCTTTGTGTGGATTGCGGGCCGCTCAACGCAGGCAGCGGAGCAGCCCACGGCAGTCGCAGCAATCGCCTTTCCAGGTGGATGTGGGCCGCTCGAAGCAGGAGGCGGAGCAGCCCACAGCGGATGCGAGCGGGGCCTCTTCAAACGGTGTCGCTGACTCCACGGTGCCCACGAGAGGAAATCGCTGCTGCTCGTCTACCGTCGCTCAACGCCGAGGCAAGGCGGAGCGGCGGACGCGGTTGGTTGCTGGGGGTCTCCGCCGATCTGCCTCTGATAGCCTCACCATCCCATCCTCGTCGCCATTGTTATGAAGATGGCAGGAAGAGACAGGTAAGGGTTCAAAGATATTTAAGTTTTTCTGGATACTAGGAGGGAAGAAGACCCCCAGCATTAAGAGGCTCCTCCTCATTCAGCCCTTGGCTCCAACTGACAACATTAGAATGAAAACAGAACTATAACAGAACTATGCCACAACAACATTCCGTGACATCATGCAGGATGATGTGTGATACTGCTCCTCTTAATACACCTCATGCTATCATGGAAGACATCTCAACAGTTTCGCATTCAGAGCTTGGATCTTGGCTAGTGATTCACTCAGCGTTTGGCCCAGCCATTTTAGGTCGGTTTCTGGGGTTTGATTTTGTGTAGTTACCCCCTCCTCTGAGTAGGAGTGAGGTGGTGTCCACCGGATAAGGAACAAGTTACTTACCTGTAACTGTTGTTCTCCAGCATGGGTCTGGCATGGATTGACATGCTCATGAATATTCCCCGTCAGGCTGGGAATCCTCGGTAAAGAAAAAATCAGTATCAGTTTCGTTTCTGATCTGTCTTTCATAGTAGTAACCAATCACTGATCTCTGCGTCATACTGACCACAGCCAATGACTGCCATCTCCCTAAGCCCCGCCTCTGGCAGCCATCTTCAGATTTGGTAGCACGTGAGGTGGCAGTATGACCAAGTGAAGAGCCGCAGAGGGGTAGGCGGGAGGGTTCGCATGTGAATCCATGCCAGACCCATGCTGGAGAACAGTTACAGGTAAGTAACTTGTTCCTTCTCCAGCATGGGGTCTGGCATGGATTCACATGCTCATGAATATAAGAATACATAGCAGTACACACATGCGCAACCACGGGAGGTGGCAAAGGCTCAACATTAAGCAATACAACTCAGCATTAAGCATCTCTTACCTCCTCACCAGGCTCACCTTAAGCGAACAGGTTGCGCAGCACTGCTTGGCCGACCCTGGACTCCTCCCTGGAATCCCGATCGACGCAGTAGAATCTTGTGAAGGTGTGCGTCGACCTCCACGTAGCAGCCCTGCAGATGTCCAGCAGGGGCACACCAGATAGGAACGCTGTAGTAGCAGCGATCGCTCTGGTCGAATGGGCTCTCGGACGGCCTGGCAGCGGTCAGTTAGCCAACCGGTGGCAGTGCATGATGCAGCCGGAGAGCCATCTGGAAATAGAAGACTTCGAGAGAGCCTTCCCTTGGATTCACAGGTCCAAAGTTCGCAAACAGCTGTGATGTCCTCCGAAAACTCTTCGTGCGGTCCACGTAGAACTTCAGCGCTCTAGCCACATCCAGCGAGTGCAAAGCCCTCTCGGCCGGCGACCAAGGAGACGGGAAGAAAACAGGTAACACCAGGGGCTCGTTAAGATGGAAGTCCGACGGCACCTTGGGCATAAAGGAGGGGTGCGTCCTAAGCACCACCCTCGAGGCATGGAAAGTCAAGTACAGTGCTTTGCAGGATAGGGCCTGGATCTCTCCCACTCGTCGTGCGGAGGTAATGGCCACCAGGAATGCAGTCTTCCACGACACAAACTTCATCGGTGCGGAGTGCATCGGCTCGAATGGGGGCCCCATGAGCCTAGTCAGCACCACGTTAAGTTCCCGGGCCGGGGCCTTCACTGGCGGGAACGACCGGAACAGTCCTTTCATAAACTTTCACCAGTCGATGGGACCACAGGGACGTCCGTCCTGTGGTTCTGGTATATCTGGAGATCGCCGCCAGATGAATCTTAATGGAGGCATGGGCTAGCCCAGCCTTTGCCAGTGATGGCAGGTACGGCAGCACTTGAGGGGCCGTAATCCGTAGGGGGTTGATCTTCTGTGCTCTGCACCAGATAGAGAACCTCTTCCACTTGTGACCGTAGCATTTGAGAGTCGAGGACGCCCTGGCCTTTGCAAGAACCTCTGCAGTCGGCCGGTATATCGTACCCTCCAAACTCTAGCGCTGCAGGAGCCAAGACTGCAGGTTCAGCGACGCCGGGTTGTGGTGGAAGATGGCGCCTCCTTCTCTGGAGAGAAGATCCGCGTCCGCCGACAGCTTGATGGATGGGGACGTTGACAAGTCCAGAAGGTCCGGGAACCAGATCTGCCTCGGCCACGCCGGTGCAACGAGGATCATCCTGCACCGGGACCTCTTGAGCTGGTTGAGTCGAAGCAGCAACGGAGGGAACGCATACAGGTATAGGCCGTCCCAGGGGAACGAGAACGCATTGCCCATGCTTCTCGGCTGGGGAAACCTGCTGGCGAACCTCTGGCACTTCGAGTTCGTCGCTGTTGCGAACAGGCCGATTTGGGGTTTGCCCCATCGTCGGAAGAGTTGATCCACCTGATCCTGGCGCAGCTCCCTGCTGAGCGAGTCGGCGATGGTGTTTCTTTCTCCTGCCAGGTGGAAGGGAACCAGGAACATCCCCTGGGCGACCGCCCAGTGCCACAGATCCTGTGCCTCCTTGGATAGGGCTGGGGATCTGGTACCTCCCTGCTTCCATATGTAAAACATTGTCGTGGTGTTGTCCGTGAAGATCCGCACCACCTTGCCTTTGAGCGACGGGAGGAACGATTTGAGAGCCCAGAACACGGCTCGGAGTTCCAGGATGTTGATGTGCAGGAGCTTCTCCTCCGGGAGATAGAGGCCTCTTGCGTGGAGATCTCCGGTGTGGGCGCTCCAACCTTCCAGGGAAGCGTCCGTCATCACCTTCTCCTGGTACGCCGGCGTCTAAAAAGTCCTTGCCCGCTGTGAGGTGCGCTCGAACGCCCCACCACTGAAAACACCTCGTTGAGGGGGACCCTGTCTTCCAAGGTGCCCGTCGCCTGCATCCAACGGGCGTCGAGAAATTCTTGAAGAGGGCGCATCCGTAGTCTACATAGGCGCACCAGGTAGATGCAAGAGGACATCATCCCCAGGAGGGACTTGATGGACTTCACCCTGGCCACATCCGTGGCTAGCAGGCGCTGCACTTTGCCCAGAATGGTCTTCGTCCGTTTTTCCGACAGTGGCGCCAGGCGCCTCACCGTATCGAGCTTCGCTCCCAGAAACGGGGCCACCTGCGACGGCACCAGGTGGGACTTTGGGTAATTTATGGTGAATCCCAGGTCTGTGAGTAGCTGGACGGTCCTCGCAGTGTGTTCGACGGTGAGTTCCCTCATCCGCTCAAGGACGAGGGAAGTCGTCCAGGTAGGGATAGACGTGAATCCCCTGCAGGCGCAGCCGCACCGCCACAGGTGCTAGGCACTTGGTAAAGACCCTGGGGGGGTGACTTCAAGCCGAACGGCAGTGCTCTGAATTAGTAGTGGCGTCCCTGGACGACGAACCTGAGGAACTTTTGGTGACTTCTGAGGATGTGAACGTGGAAGTATGCATCCTCCAGGTCCAGCGACGATAGAAAGTCGCCTTCCTCGAGCTGTCCCAGCACGTGCTTGAGGGTGACTATCCTGAACTTTTGTGACCTGATGTATTTGTTCAAATGACGAAGGTCCAGGATGGGGCGCCAGCCGCCCGTCTTCTTCCTGACGAAGTACCTTGAGTATGCCCCGGAGCCTCTTCGGGAGGGGCTCGATGGCGCATTTCCTGAGCATCGCCCACACCTCCAATAGCAGTTGCGGGACGTGATTTTCCTTCCTGGCCACAGGTGGAACGTGAGGACACTTCTTCAGGAATTCGATAGTGTCCTCTTGCCAGGGTGGGTATCCAGCACCCAACGATCGGTGGAGATGGACTTCCACACGCCGACGAACTTCGTCAGCCGGCCTCCCACCGGGGTGCTTCGGTGGGGGCCCGAGGCCACGGCCGGTTCAGTCCTGCTTGGAGGTGGTGGCCTTGCTGCCCTGGCCACCTTGCCGACGGCAGCGAGGCGCTCCCTGCTTGCCGCGACCCCTGTAGGCCTCCTGAGACTAGGAGCGTGCCACCTGGCGGTAGGACGACGAGCCACCGCTGGATCCCTTGGAGGCCCCCCTGTCTGCCTCCGGAGCTCCGAAAGGGCCGTCGTTGCTGAAGGGCTCCTAGGGCGCGGGCCGTCTCCGTGTCCGTCTTTATGGCTTGGAGGGATTCGTCCACCGCCTTCCCGAACAAGTTGCTGCCGTCGAACGGCATGTCTAACACCCTGGTCTGGACGTCCTGACGGAAGTCGGTCGCCCGGAGCCAACCCCGTCGTCGTAGGCAAACTCCGTTGCCCAGCTGGCGGAACCCGGTATCGGCTATCGGTTGCCACCGTTATGGCGTGGTCCGACGCCACCTCGCCTTCTTGAAGTATTTCCAGGGCCTCGGACCGCTTGTCAGAGCTCCCTGTCGTAACTGGCCACGATCGCCAGGGCGTTGGCCGCTTTGATCGCCGCTGACGAAATGACCCGTCGCCCCATGGCGTCCAACTTCTTTCCCTCGCCGTCTGGAGGGGAATTCGACGTGGAGGCTCCTGACCCCCGCCGCTTTCTTCTTCGCCGCCGCCGAGACGACCAAGTCTGGCATTGGCTGGGCCTGAGGCACAGGGGAGCGGTCTCGGGGACCCGATACTTCTTCTCGTACCGGTCCCGTTTGGCTGGTGCCGTGGAGGGGTTCTTGAGTACCGACAGGCCCTCCTCCCAGATGTCATCGATTAGAGGCACCGCGATGAGTCTTCCTGTTGGCCTACCGGCGCTGATAGTGGAAACCTTCCGTTTTCTGCTCCTCCGGGCAGAGCTGGAACAATTCGGACGCCCTGGCGATCATGGCGTGGAATGAGCCAATCTCGTCGGGCGGAGATGCCCGTGCGACGGAAGACCCGTTCCGTCGCCCTCAGAACCCGTCGTCGAGCCCACCGCACCGTCATCTCCCGACTCGTGGGAGGATGAGAAGGGAACTGCAGGCCTTACGGGGGCGAGCGGAGGAGAGGGTTGGGTCCTCCGTCGTTTGTTCTGAGGACTTCCCGACGGGCCAGGTTGCGAGTCCTCCGGTCTGGGCCGTGGTAATCTCGTCCTTCTCTCAGAGCATAAGGACTGGATCGCAAACAAAATGGCCGCCGAGCTATCCTGAGGCCTAGGTTCCGGCTGTGCCGGAAGGGAAGGCTGCTCTTCCTTGCCATAGTCTTCTTCCTCGGTTATCTCCCGAGGATCTTCCTTGCGGGACCGAACCTTCTCGAATTGTATTTCGAGATTCCTTGCGACCTCGGTCAGTTCCCCCTCTGAGGCTGACTCCGAGCTCGAGGAGGCTACTGTGCCCCCCCCTTTTTCCATCACGGGGGCCATGACGATGGGCTGAAAAGAGGATTCCCTCCTTGGCGGCAGGCAAACTCTAGTCCCGGAGGCAGTCTCTGCCGGCTTGGCCAGAGTCGCCACGATCGCCTCGATAGAGGCCTTTGCCTGCTGGGTAGGGGCCTTCACCACCTTAGGTGCGTCCTGGGCCTTCTCCTTAGGGGGAGGGGCGACGCCTCGCTCCCCCTCTCCCGAGATTGGACGGGGCTTCTCCCGAAGCTTACCCGGGGTCTCGGACTTCCTCTTCCCCGAACCGGAGCGCTGGCTCGTGGTTGACGGTGCCGGGGAAGGTGCGCCCTGCCTGGCGACCGAAGAGCCCGACCTTTCTGCGCTCCCGGAGCCAGCGGACTCACAGCGCTTGGCCTGGTGTTGGGCCCCCGTCGCCGGGGCGCCCGCACAGGACTTAGAAGCCTGCTCGGACCCTTTCTTCTACTTCTCACCCGTTGAGCCCTTCGCCAACCAGCTGGCGAGACGGGATCGACGGTCCCGCATGGTCCGCTCTGACAAGTTCTTGCAGAACTGGCAGTCCTTCTCTACATGAGTCTTGTCCCCATGAAGACAGTAGAGGCATCGCGAATGTTCGTCCTCCTTAAACACATTCTGCAGCCCGCATCCAGGGCAGCTGCGAAACAGCTTGGGTCCGGGTGACGAACTCGCGTCCTGAGCCATCTCGAAGTAGGCCGCGAATCTTCTGGAATCCTCCAAGAGGTTGATGCGACGAAATCTTCACCCTTGAGGGGCGTAGGAAAATCCTGCAACGGGTACCCGTTAACGAGAGTAGAAACGGTGGAGCTTGAGGCTCGATTAACCGAAAAAATGTGAAAATTCACCTGAAAAAGCACGAAACACGCAGCAAAAGCTCGAGAGCTAAGCACGAGGACTCCCAACACTTGAACGTGCGGTAAAAATCTGAAGATGGTTGCCAGAGGCGGGGCTTAGGGAGATGGCAGTCATTGGCTGTGGTCATTATGACGCAGAGATCAGTGATTGGTTACTACTACGAAAGACAGATCAGAAACAAAACTGATACTGATTTTTTCTTTACCGAGGATTCCCAGCCTGACGGGGAATATTCATGAGCATGTGAATCCATGCCAGACCCCCATGCTGGAGAACTTGCCTCTACCTCTCGGCTAATCAATCTATTATTGAATGGTTCTAGGTCAAAGCCGAAGCAATGGATAGTTGATTTCTGAGGCGACTAGTTCCATAATAGCCTGTGAAAAGAATACCAATCTTACACAGTCAAACCTCAGGGGGTGGATAGAATCGACCAATTTAATGTCACCAGATGAGATCATGGAGAGCCTTGGGATTTCACTGAATAAGGTTAGGATTCTGTGGCGATTAAGTGAAGCAGGACCGCCCTGCGAGAACCTAGAATATAGCATGATGCTAGGACAATCTGTGAAGGCGGGGGGGCCCGCGGCCATTCTATTATACAACCTGTTATTTGTAACTCGTTTACTGGACTTATACGGACTGTGCTTCTCCCTCCCCCTGTCGGGTATTCAGAACATGTTCTGTTCTCCCCTTCTTTCTGCAGATCATTACCAAATGCCTGTACGTCAGCCATATGAGCCTTACTATTTTCCCCCTCAGAAGAATGCACAGCTCGTACCAGGATCACCCAATCTTTAGGCTGCTGGACGTGCATATTTCTTTCAGAGCTGTATCTCGTTTCATGCTGCTCACACATCTGATTTTGCTGTAATTTAGAGGATTCCTGGCAAGATGGAGTTCTGTATTGCCGATGCCTCATTTGAGTGAGTTGCGTAGGAATGGAGAGAGGGCTGAGCATTAGCAACATCCCTATGCCTTAAAGGGCTTCCCAAGCTATCGTCGGTTTATCTAGATCTCGTCCCAGCCCTCTAATGGATGCTGACTCAAATAGGTGCTTACCTTTCGCATCACAATCGTGAATGGGTCCAGGTGCTTTGTCCATATACACCACCTATATTATCCTTTTTTCCAGTAGGTTGATGCCTCATTTCCATCCAATTATAGGTAGCTGGGAGTGTTATACCGGGCCTACTAGAGTCTTCTAGCAAGTTCTTTAGGGCCTGTTTTACCAAGATTTTAATGTCCTCACTTCGGAACCAGGACGGGTGCAAAAGACAGTGACGGATCCCCCATCGTACCACCCCCCCCCCCCCCCCCAAGTCGTTCCTTCCCATCATATGGGATTCCCCTCCAATTGTTCCCACCCCTGCATTTGTAGAAGACCCCACTCCCCTTAACGCTCCCGTAGGCACTTCCCCAACCTTAACCTTCTCTTGCGGTACAGGGGATGGAATTCTCGTTACATGTTTTGAAGGTGTGTTTTGTAGAGTTGGTAAAGTACACTTGTTCTCCTCACCGCTAAAGAAACAATTTTTAGTTTTTGGTGTAAAAAAGAGCTTAATGGCTTATCGTTTGGTACCATTGTGTTTTTTATTACATTTTGTTTTCTTTATGGTATTTTTTAGAGCGGACAACACGTCATTACCGTTTTTGGTGCCCTGCGCGGTCTTTCTCCCTGCTTGTTTCTCCAAGTATTTGTTTTTATTTAATGCTTTCTTTTTTTTGTTTGCCAGTCTGGGAGCTTCCCTTGTGGCTCATGGCGTCAGAGTATCTGATGCTTCTCCATAGTCGCCTTCTTCAGGTTCGAATGAATTTGAAGAGCACTGGACTTGATTGGGAGGCACTGCCTGGTTAGCTTTTTTTGGGGTCCCCAATTCTTTCAGTTCTAAGGCTTTTTTTGCTTTCCTCAAGTTGTGATGGATCAATGCCACCTTCGACAGAAAGTCCACATATATCTTTCAGGTTGGCGTTTATATTGAACATTTTTAGTGCGGGTACGTTTTTTTTTTTTTCAGGACTTAACAGAACTGTGCGCTAGCCGCCCTGCGCCTGATGTCCCTGGCCCTCATTTTTTTTCTACCTTCGAGAGGGATGTTGGTTGGACATTCTGCGGAGGAATCCCTCTCTGGATCCCCCCCGGGTCTCCTCCTTCCTCCAATGCCCTTAGGAGTACAGAAGGACTATCTGTATTGGGGGCAGTCTGCAGGGCCTCAGAGGAGCTTTCACTGGTTGCCAGCTTCTCTTCAAATCTTGCAAGATTTGTATGGTCTAGTTCAATATTCTCCCTTAAACTTGTAATCTGGGCACCATTAGAGGCCACCAGGCAGCCAGACCAGGAGGGCAGACGGCGTGTCCTTGTTCACTTGAGTGAGGGCTTCTGCATAGGATTTGGAGCAAGCCAGTCTCACATTCCATTTGCACTGACTGATCATGGCAGAATATGCGCGTTTGAACTTTGCCATGCCCCCCAACAATGCACATCTCCATCGCCAAAAGATAGATCCTTGTTACTGGTTAATACAGAAAAGACCTGTAAAGTAGAGGGCTGAGTTCCTGGATATCCAAGTGGGTCCGTTCATGGCCCTTATCCAGAATATTCAGAATCCTTGTTAATACTGGAAATGTGGCATATGTCAAGGCCGTAGCCTCAGGATTGATGCCATCAAATAGTGGTCCTATAAGGGGATCGATTGTTCCAAATGACTGATTCAATATGGAGGACGTTTGGGGAAGCAGGGCTAGAGGATTTTATCAGATTGGCTGCCCGGCTACCCTGCCCCACATTATCCCTGTTATGTGGCTCTTTTTCCTTAGCCCCAAAAATGGTGTCAAAGAATTTTTGACCAGACATGGGAATAGGCCGGGGGGGGTGGGGGGGGGGATAATGGAGCCTCCTCAATAGGTTCATGCAATTGTACGTTATCAAAGCCCCCATGTCTGGGCCTAATAGGTGTAGATGGCCCTTTCGACAGCCTGACCCTTCTGTCAAGTTCAGCCCATACCATCGGAGCCAGCAGGGATGTGTCGGCCCCCATTTTTGGTTTAGCTCCCTCTATTTGCCCCACTGAGTATCTACCTGGATTCTCATGTACACTTAATAAGCTCTTCTGGGAAGGTACAGCGGGTAGGCCTATGTTTAAATTCTTGTCCCCCATAGTCTCTTCCACCTGAGATGAAGAGGCATCACCCATACAGTTCGCATCACTTGAATGGGTCTAACCGACTTTCCATTGCGAAGCGTGCCAACCATGCTCTAGCAAGTGAACAATAGAACTGTTCCTGCTAAGTTGGGAGCAGTGACGGCACGATCCGCAGAGAACGTGAGACCCTACCACAAGAGGGAAATTAATAGAAACCCACAGGGTCAAATACCCTCTGGCACTCCATCCAATACACCGAAAAAGCACTACAACTTTCCGCCCTCAGATGTAAAAATAAGTATGGCCCCTCCCAATGCCTGTTGATTACATGAACTGCAAACCGCAATTCTTTCAACCATTAAGGAAGAAAAGAGCAAATCGAAGAACAGATCAAAAACGCCCCATAATTTGCAAAAGAAACACCGGTCACATTACCATCGATTCAGCACTCACCCGTGAGTGATTTCTCAAAGGTTTCCTAACTCCGAATTAAAGGTTACCCTTTAGCAATAGTACCCTAGCAGTTTCGTAAATGGGAGTCTTTCTGGTACATAGGAGACACGTCTAGGTAAGTACCCATTAAAACCCCTATGGTACAAGAAGAAATAACTTTGGTTTGTTTTATTTTTTTAAGTAGGAGACCCCAGCGACCCGCTCCGTGAACAGTAAACAGTACTTTTAAGTACTTCTGGGTGCGCGCGCTGGCTTCCGGGTATTTGACTTTGCCAAAGGGGGCGTGGAAGTCCCAGAGGGGGCGGAGGCAACAAGCAATGTCCTTTAGGTAAAGAAAGGAGAAAAAGAGTATTTCAATGGGCGTTCGCAAGATGTGCCGACTGGCGGTGCACAACGTGTACAGTCACCTTTTTAGTTTCTGAAGAACAGGCAGGCTGGTGTTGCGTGTAAAGGTGGGCAGTCATAATGTCGACAGTCAAAATGTCGGAAAAAAAATGTCGACAAACAATGTCGACATTTTTTCGATATTTTTTCGAAATTTTGTATTTATTGTATGAATAAATATATATATTGAGTGGGGGGTGGCAGGGGGTCTTGGGTGAGAGGGGTTGGGGGGGACATCCCCATAGTAAATGATACTCTTTTTATTTATTTAATTATTGAATAAATAAATAATTACTATGTGTTGAGAATGAGGGTGAGACGGTGGTTGGGGGGGGGGGTGGCAGGGGGGTGTTGGGTGAGGGGGGGTTGGGGGGGACCCCCCCATAGTAAATTAAACTCTTTCGTTATTTATTGAAAGAATAAATAAATAAATATATAATTAGAATGTGTTGAGTATGAGGGGTGAGAGGGTGGTTGGGGGGGATGTGGGGGGTGGCAGGGGGGGGTTGGGTGAGGGGGGGTTGGGGGGACCCCCCAATAGTAAATGATACTCTTTTTGGTTATTTATTGAAAAAATAAATATATAATTAGAATGTGTTGAGTATGAGGGGTGGGAGGGTGGTGGTGTGGGGGGGGTGGCAGGGGGGTGTTGGGTGAGGTGTTGATAGTTCTAAGTGACATTTTTTTGTCATTTTTTTTCAAAAAAATGACTTTTTACATTATAAGTATAGGATGTCGACATTTTTGTTTGTCGACATTTTTTTTCGACATTATGACTATAAACCGCGTGTAAAGACATCCTCCTGGCGGACGTTCACTTGGGCAGAAGTGTCGGGCTCCCGGCTCACAGCAGCGTAGAAAGAAGGTCCACTGGAGCTTCCATAACGCGACGCCACAGTAAACAGTACTTTTAAGTACTTCTTGTTACTACTTTCTGTATTCATTAACTATGGCCATTGGCTACCTCACAGCAGAAAAAATACAATCTGAGGGACCGCTATGCATGAGGGATTTCGGGTACACTACAAGTCACGTTGGGATAGTGTTACAGACACGCCCGTGTCGACATCCCCTTTCGATTCTCAAGGCAAGATGCATACTGTGCGGTTACCACTGGATGTCGGACTATATGCACAGCATGTGAATCTAAGCAGATACAACCATCCAATGATTTTACGGTAAGTAAGGAACAAGTTACTTACTGTAGCTGTTCTCCAGCACGGGTCTGGCATGGATTCACATGCTCATGAATATTCCCCGTCAGGTATCAGTTTTGTTTCTGATCTGTCTTTTAGTAGTAACCAATCGCTGATCTCTGGGTCATACTGCCCTCAGTCAATGACTGCCCTCTCCCTAAGCCCCACCTCTGGCAGCCATCCTCAGATTTGGTAGCACGCCAAGTGGCAGTATGACCAAGTGAAGAGCCGCAGAGGGGTAGGTGGGAGAATTCGCATGTGAATCCATGCCAGACCCATGCTGGAGAACATTTACAGGTAAGTAACTTGTTCGTTCTTCAGCATGGGGTCTGGCATGGATTCACATGCTCATGAATAAAAGAATACATAGCGGTATACACATGCACAACCACGGGAGGTGGCTACAGGCTCAACATTAAGCAACACAACAACTCAAACATTAAGCATCTCTTACCTCCTCATCAGGCTCACCTTAAGTGAACAGGTTGCGCAGCACTGCTTGGCCGACCCTGGACTCCTCCCTGGAGTCCCGATTGACGCAGTAGAATCTTGTGAAGGTGTGCGTCGACCTCCACGTAGCAGCCCTGCAGATGTCCAGCAGGGGCACACCAGACAGGAACGCCGTGGTAGCAGCGATCGCTCTCATCGAATGGGCTCTCGGACGGCCGGGCAGCAGTCGGTTTGCCAACCAGTGACAATGCATGATGCAGCCGGAGAGCCATCTGGAAATGGAAGTCTTCGAGAGAGCCTTCCCTTGATTCACAAAGTCCATGAATAGCTGTGACGTCTTCCGAAAACTCTTCGTGCGGTCCACGTAGAACTTCAGCGCTCTAGCTACATCCAGTGAGTGCAAAGTCCTCTCGGCCGGCGTCGAAGGCGACGGGAAGAAAACTGGTAACACCGAGGGCTTGTTGAGGTGGAAGTCCGGCACCTTGGGCATGAAGGAGGGGTGCGTCCTAAGTCCGGCACCTTGGGCATGAAGGAGGGGTGCGTCCTAAGCACTACCCTTGTGTCATGAAAAGTCAAGTATGGAGGCTTGCAAGATAGGGCCTGAATCTCTCCCACTCGTGCAGAGGTGATGGCCACGAGGAACGCTGTCTTCCATGACAGGAACTTAGGGCGCCGAATGCATAGGCTCGAATGGGGCGCACATGAGCCTGGTCAGCACCACATTGTTCCCACGCCGGGGCAGGAGCCCTCACTGGCGGGAATGAACGGAATAGTCCCTTCATAAATTCCTTTACCAGGCGAGGAGACCACAAGGACACCCGTCCCGTAGTCCTGTATATCGGGTGATGGCAACCCGATGTATTTTTATGGAGGCGTGAGCCAGTCCAGCCTTGGCCAGCGACAGTAAGTACGGCAGCACTTGAGGGGCTGTAATCCGCAGAGGGTTAATCTTCTGTGCACGGCACCAGACAGAGAACCTCTTCCATTTATGACCGTAACACTTGAGAGTTTAGGGCGCCCTGGCAAGAACCTCTCTGCAATCAGCCGGGATATCGTACCCTCCAAACTCTAGCGCTGCAGGAGCCAGGCCTGCAAGTTCAGCGACTGTGGGTCGTGGTGCAGAATGGCACCTCCTTCTCTGGAGAGAAGATCCGCGTCCGCCGGCAACCTGACTGGCGGGGATGTTGACAAGTCCAGGTCCGGGAACCAAACCTGCATCGGCCACGCCGGTGCGACGAGGATCATCCTGCACCTGGACTTCTTGAGCTGGCTGATGAGGCGGCGCAGCAACAGGAATGGAGGGAACGCGTATATAAACAGGCCGTCCCAAGGGAACGAGAAAGCATCGCCCATGCTCCTCGGCTGTGGGAACCTGCTGGCGAACCTCTGGCACTTGGAGTTCGTCGCCGTCGCGAACAGGTCGATCTGGGGTTTGCCCCATCGTTGGAAGAGTCGATCCACTTGATCCTGGCGCAGTTCCCACTTGTGGCACGAGCGCAGCTCCCTGCTGAGTGAGTCGGCGATTGGTGTTTTTTATTCCTGCTAGGAGGAAGGGAACCAGAAACATCCCCTGGGCGATGGCCCAGTGCCACAGATCGTGGGCCTGCTTGGATAGGGCTGGGGATCTGGTGCCTCCCTGCTTCCGTATGTAGAACATCGTGGTGGTGTCAGTGAAGATCCTCACCACGTTGTCCTTGAGGGACGGGAGGAATAACTTGAGCGCCCAGAACACTGCACAGAGCTCCAAGATGTTGATGTGAAGAGACCTCTCCTCCGGGAGCCAAAGGCCTCTTGCATGGAGATCTCCGGTGTGGGCCCCCCAACCCTCCAGAGAGGCGTCCGTAGTCACCGTCTCCTGAAACGCTGGGGTTTGAAAGGCCGTGCCCTTCGTGAGGTGAGCCCGGGTGCCCCACCATAGGATCGCCGACGGAACTCCTCGTCGAGGGGGATACTGTCCTCGAAGCAGCCCCCCGCCTGAAACCAGCGGGCGTCGAGGAACTCCTGTAGCAGACGCATTTGAAGTCTGCAAAGGGGTACAAGGTAGATGCATGAGGACATCACCCCGAGAAGGGACTTGATGGACCTCACCCTGGCCACGTCCATGGCTAACAGTCGCCGTACCTTGCCCAGGATGGTTTTGGTCCTCTCCTCTGAAGGCGAGGCCAATTGCTCCACTGTATCGAGCTTTGCCCCCAAAAACAGTGCTACTTGCGACAGAACCAGGTGGGATTTGGGGTAATTTATGAACCCCAGCTCCGTGAGCAACCAGACGGTCCTTGCCGTATGATCGACTGCGAGTTCTCTTGACCTTGCCCGGATTAGCCAGTCCAGGTAGGGGTAGATGTGGATCCCCTGCAGCCGCGCCGCCACTGGTGCCAGGCACTTGGTGAAAACCTTGGTGCAGACTTTAATCCGAACGGTAGGGCTCTGAATTGGTAGTGGCGTCCACGAACCTGAGGAACTTCCTGTGCCTTTTTAGAATGGGGATGTGGAAGTAAGCATCCTCCAGGTCCAGCGATGATAGGAAGTAGCCTTCCTCCAGCTGTCCCAGTACGTGCTGGAGGGTGACCATCCTGAATTTCTGCACCTTGATGTATTTGTTTAACCGACGCAGGTCTAGGATGGGGCGCCAACCGCCTGTCTTCTTCCTGACCAAGTACCTTGAGTATACTCCGGAGCCTCCTGGGGACGAGCTCGATGGCACCTTTTTTGAGCATCGCCTTTACCTCCAACAGCAGTTGAGGGACGGGATTCTCCTTCCTGGCCACGGGAGGAATGCAAGGGCACTTCTTTAGGAATTCCAGCGAGTGCCCGTTGGCCAGGGTGTCCAACACCCAACGATCCGTGGAGATGGACTCCCACACCCTGACAAACTTCGTCAGTCGTCCTCCCTTTAGAGTGCTTCGGTGGGGGGCCCGACCACCCGGACGGGTCCGTCTTGCTTGGAAGCGGCCTTGCCGCCTTGGCCTCCTTGGCGACGACGGCGGATACCCCCTTGCTTGCCGTGACCTCTGTAGGCCTCCTGGGAAGAGGAGCGGGCCGCCTGGCGGTAAGTGGAGGAGCCACCACTGGATCCTTTGGAGGCACCCTGTCTGCCTCCAGAGCTCCGAAAGGGCCGTTGCTGCTGAAGCACGCCAAGGGCCCCGGCCGTCTCCGAGTCGGTCTTGATGGCCTGTAGAGACTCGTCCACCGCCTTACCAAAGAGGTTGTTGCCGTCGAACGGCATGTCCAACACACTGGTCTGGACGTCCTGGCGAAAGTCTGTCGCCTTGAGCCATCCTCGTTGTCGGAGGTAAACTCCATTGCCCAGTTGGCGAAATCCAGTATCGGCAATGGCCGTTGCCACTGTAATGGCGTGATCCGATGCCACCTCGCCCTCCTGCAGAATTTCTAGGGCCTCCGCCCTTTTGTCATCGGGCAGGAAATCTAGCAGGGGAAGCATCTTGAACCAGAGCTCCCTGTCGTAGCGTTCCACAATCACTAAGGCATTGGCCGCCTTAATCGCCGCCGACGAGATGACTCGTCGTCCCATAGTCCAACTGCTTACCCTCGCTGTCCGGCGGGGAAGTGGAAGTTGAAGCTGCCGCGCCCGCTGCCTTCTTCTTCTTAGCTGCTGCTGAGACGAGTCCGGCGTGGGCTGGGCCCTGAGGCACAAGGGGGCGACATCGGGGGCTCGGTACTTCTCGTACCTGTCCCTCTTGGCGGGTGTCGTGGCAGGGTTCTTGAGGACAGCAAGCCCCTCGTCCCAGATGTTGTCCAGTAAAGGCACTGCGAGGACCTTCTTCCTCTTAGCCTCTCATCGTTGGTACAGAAACCCCTCCTTTTTCTGTTCTTCAGGGCATAGCTGGAAGAGCTCGGATGCCCTGGTTATCATGGCGTGGAAAGAGCCAACCTAGTCGGCTGGGAACGCCCGAGGGGGGGGGTGACGACGATGTCTGCTGTCATCGCCGTCGTCCGTCGCCGTATCCTCTCCCGGCGAGGGGGATGAGGGGTCCACCGGCCTCGCGGGCACGAAGGGTGGAGAGGGGTGGACTCTCCTCCGCTTGTTCGGAGGGTTTCCCGATGAGCCTGGTTCTGGATCCTCCGTCGGGGTAGGTGGTAATCTCGTCCTTATCTCAGTACATAAGGATTGGATTGCCAACAAAATGGCCGCCGAGCTATCCTGGGGCTCGGGCAATGGCTGCGACAGACGCGAGGCCGCTCCACTGGGCCATGTTCGTCGTCCTCGTCGCTATCTTCGATCACGTCAGCTCGGACCGTCCCCTGGGATCGAACCTTCTCGAACCTCTCGTTGAGGTTTATGAACCTCTCGTTGAGGCCTATGGACCTTTCTTTGAGGCCCCTCTCGGTCTCCACCAGTTCCTCCTCAGAGGCTGATTCCGAGTCTGTAACGGCCACTGGCCCTCCACCCTCTTTCAGCCGGGGCTCCGCGGGTTTCTTAGTGGTGGGCTGGAAAGAGGATTCCCTCCATGGCGGCAGGGATACTCTGGGCCCAGAGGCCGTTTCCATTGGCGTAGTCTCAGCCGGCTCTGCCAGGGTCGCAGAGACCACTTTGGTAGAGGCCTTAGCCGGGTGGATCAAGGCCCTCACCACCTTAGGTCCGTCCTGGGTCAACGCCTCGCTCCCCCTTCGAGAACGATCGGGTCCGCTCGAGCAGTTCTCGGACTTCCTCTTCCCCGAACCAGAGCGCTGGCTCGTGGTCGAACGTGCCGGGGAAGTAGCGCCCTGCTTGGCAACCGAAGAGCCCGACCTTTCGGCGCTCCCGGAGCCCGCGGACTCGCAGTGATTGGCCTTCTGTTGGCACCCGTTGCCGGGGCGCCCTCAAAGGACTTAGAAGCCCGCTCAGACTTCTTCGCCTTCTCACTTGCTGTGCCCTTCTCCAGCCAGGTGGCGAGGCGGGAACAACGATCTTGTTTGGTCCATTCCGAAAGGTTCTTGCCGAACGCACAGTCCTTCTCCACGTGCGTCTTGTCCCCATGGAGGCAGTAGAGACATCGCGAATGCGCGTCCTCCTTGAAAACGTTATGTAATCCGCATCCAGGGCAGCTCCTGAACAGCTTGGATCCAGGCGTCGAGCTCCCTTTGTCATGGGCCATGTCCATTGAGTTAGGCCGCAGATCTTCCGGAATCCTCCAAGAAGTGTAAACTCGAAGAAAACTTCACCCTTGAGGGGTGTAAAAGAATTCCGAAACGGGTCCCCATTATCGGAAATAGAAACGGTGGAGCTTGAGGCTCGATTAAACCGAAAAATGAGAATCTCCTGAAAAGTGAAAACGCAGTAAACTTGAGAGCTAAACACGAGGACTCCCAACACTTGAGCGTGCGGTAAAAATCTGAGGATGGCTGCCAGAGTCGGGGCTTAGGGAGAGGGCAGTCATTGGTTGGGGGCAGTATGACCCAGAGATCAGTGATTGGTTACTATTAAGAAAGACAGATCAGAAACAAAACTGATACTGATTTTTTTCTTTGCTGAGGATTCCCAGCCTGACGACAGGGAATATTCATGAGCATGTGAATCCATGCCAGACCCCATGCTGGAGAATGCATGTCATACCTCCTACATTGTGAAACCTAGGCCCATTGGTATTAGACTCTCTCTCAATTATAGACCTGAACAAATATCGCCCCGGCCAAACAATCTCGCAGCTTACGGTACGTATCTCACCACTAGTGTGGACACAGGCATGGCCAAGCATCCATGCAAGATGGAATACAGCTATGGCTATCCACATCCGGTCTAGTATCACACATAGCCGTCCAGACTGAAACGCCCTACGTACCTCAACTCTGCCACTAGCATACAGCGACTACCACCGGAAAGGAACCCAGTATAGCTGGCCTCACATACTCGCTCAACAATGGCAATTTAGCTCAAACCCTGAACAGCACCCACCCACGTGTCTGACCACTCATGGGGCTGCTTAGTTGAGCCTTGCCACCCACGTCAGTCTTAGAAAGGCAACATGCACACATGCATCTCCTAAACTACGCCCTAGAATTTCCCACAATCTACAATGGTCACCAAGGGCGTTCCAACCGAGGAAAAAATCTCAATGAGGCCGCACAAGTGGGGAAAGCGTGCTATATAAATACCCAAATACAATACAATCTACCTCCTGTGAGTGAGCGAGTTCTCCAAGCAGAGTTTTGGAGGAAGATCCTTAGCCTCGACAGGTGCCTCCCTCTGGAATAGCCTCCCTGCTACCCTCCGCCTTGAGCCGGATCTCCTTAAATTCTGGAAAATCCTCAAGACTTCCTCTTCTCCTCTTCCTTCTCTCTCCCTCTACGCTGCTAACCTAGTTATGTTCTTCCCTCTCTCCCTCTTCCTTACAGCATGCTGACATGCCTCCTGGTGTACCTCAGTTTCACTGTTACCCGGCACCACCAGCCAGTCCTCTAAAGCACTTGCTGCAGGGCCCTACACCCCACTCACTCATTGCACTTGAGAAATTAACCCAAGAGTGGCTCTCTGCACTTACCCCAGTCTCAACCGTCCGGGTGTGCTTCAACCCCTATACCCCTTACCCCCCACGCCCCCCTGCCAATCGGTGCACTTGCTCGACCCATACGCACTGCAACTAAGTGAAATCTTACCCAACTTCCAGTACAGCCTGATTACTAATGCCATCTACTGTGGGTTAAATGAAGAGGATCTGTGGAATCATTTTAATCTTGCGTGGCCATTTATGGCAGCCAGTCTTGTATGGTTTTTAAGGTGGCCATGTTGTATTGTAGCAGCAAGTACCTAGTGTTTACTGAAGATGAGGGGCAGAAGACTGCCTGTCCTCTTTTGTAACGCTTTTTGTATAGCTGTGAATAGTTCATGCTTGCTTCTGCATACTCCTATTGAAATGCTGAAACAACCTGGATGTGAAGGGTATTGAAGTAGACAAATGCGAGGGTCACAGCAGTAACATTAGCAGTGCACCACTGTGTAATGCTGATCATGCCGTACGCAGACACGCAAGAGGGGAGTTTTGTGGAGAATTTTATTTTGCCTTTAGAATTTTAAAGTCTGCATTTTGGCTGTAATCTAGGATATCCTTCTCCCTTACCCCAAGTCAAAGCAGTGGGGGTGTATGGGTTTTAGACATTAGGTTGCTGCTGAGATTTGCCAGTCACCTTTAGTTTCCAACTTTTCTTGTTTTGGGAGAATGTTCTAAAAATAAATATTTACTGCTGTCGCTGCTGTGGGTTACCATCTCGGATGTACAGGAGAAAGTTTGTTTCCTCCTTTAATGTGTTTCTGCATAGTTTGCTCTTGTGGAGTTGACATTGACTTAACCACCTTCCCATTTTTCTTCGTCAGGTTACTTGTACAGCCAGGGTCACTTGACGCGTGCAGTCTGCTGTCGTATGTCAAAAAATGGAGATGCTTTCGAACAAGGACTACCAGCCCCTTTTATCCTTAATCATCCGGTGGTACGGCAACTTGGTTTACAGCATTTGAGTGAATGTGGCTTATGTCCTTTGTGTTTTTTTACATCTTTTTCAGCATCTTCTAAAAGACCCTCCTGCATGCCCCTCTCCCCCAAACATTGGTTGCCTTTTATATGTAATTTTGTTTTTCTTTCTTTAAATCAAGCCTCGGTAAGAGTCCATTTTGCTTTGAGCGTCTTCGATCTTAATGCAGCCCCCACATGATCACCTACCATGTTTTCTGATGTATGGCATCCCTACCTGGCTTCCACAAATGGCTTTTAATTCTGCTTATAGCTGGCATTATGCACTGGATTTTTCTTTTTTGATGCCAGATGGTCTTGTAAAAACAAGCAGTATTTCAGGAAGAGGCAAAGAATACAGTATTAAATTAAAGTGACGATTGCATTAACGGGCATGGACGCTCAATTCAAAATAAACTCCTATAGAGGCCTGGATTTACAGACAAAAACACAAGATTGCATATAGAAAGGAATACACGATTGGGGGAAAAGAAGCAGAAAGGACATGAACAGGTACGCAATTTACTGTTATTACAAGGTAAAATATGTATTGCATTAGCTTTCTTTTTTGTAAGCAACCCTTGCCATAAAGTGTGAAAAATCGGGTGTCAATTTATTGTTGGCTTGCACACTAATGTGTGAAAATATGCATTCTGATACATCGAAATATTTACTAAATGTGAGTTTGCATGAGACTTTTGATTCAGTGAGTTCTGTAATTTTTATTTTTTTCCATAAGGTGGCACCAAGTGCTGCCTCGCAACTGAACCTAGTGTCATGCCAAGTGAGTCATTACAAGTGATTCTCCAGCATGGGGTCTGGCATGGATTCACATGCTCATGACTATTTCTCGTCAGGCTGGTAATCCTCCGTGATAGAAAAAAGTTACACTTTAGTTTATAAACTGTCTTTCTCCTATAAACTAATCACTGAGCTCTGGGTCATACTACCCCCAACCAATGACTGCACTCTCCCTAAGCCCCTGCTCTGGCATCCTTCTTTAGATTTTTACCGAACCTTCAAGTGTTAGAGTCCTCGTGTTTAGCTCTCGTGCTTTACTGTTTTTTTGCTTTTTGGAAGAGTATTTTCTTTTTCGGAAGAGTTTACTCTATTTTTCGCAGTCAATCAAGCCTTGTGCTCCATCGATCTTTCCGATTAAAGGGGACCTGTTTTTTGGATTCTTCAACACCCCTCAAAGCCAAATTTCATTGAGTTTCTTTGTGGAGGCTTCCGAAGATTCTCAGGCCTAGGCTGTGTGGACTGTCGGAGGAGGATGATTCAGCCCCCCCCCCCCACCCCACCAAACCCTGTTCAGCCTTTGCTCCGACTTGCTGAATGTCTTCTCAGACAACAAGCTTGCCCAGTGCCTTTACTGCCTGTACCCGACGCGCGTGGAGGAAGACTGGGTTTTGCCAGGAGATGCCGCCTCGCACGCTGAAGGATCGGCATAGGCGGCTGGAGTGGCTGCAGGTCAAGGCCCCTGCTCTGGTTGGGGTCCCAGCAGTATGCCTCTCCTGCTCGGCTTTCTTGGAACCAGGCTTCTAAGACCTTTGACGGCGCCCCTTCCGCGGGCGTCCGAAGGCTAAGCACTGCAAGTCAACTGCCACCAGGAGTGCCGTTGCAACGGTCTCCTCATCACCAGGTCGCGTCCAACGTCTCCAGCGACTTCAGTCACCAGTCAAAGCTCTATCTTTAGCCAAGAGGAAGTCGGACCATTTAAGGAGAAGCCCAAGACCGACTGCTGGAGAAGGCCAAGGGGGATTGAGGGCTCTGACCCTCCCACAAGGAGAAGGCCTCTGGGACGACCAAGGACAAGGAACCAGGGCTGACCCTGAAGGCCTAGGTACATCAGACGAAGGCCCAGCCTTCCATTGAGGGGTTGGTGGCGTCCCTCGCGAAGGCAGTCGTGGTAGACCCGCAGGGCGCACCCCCGAAGGCAGTGTCCCTTCCGGCCAGGAGGGAATCTTCTTTCCAGCCCATAGAGAAGATGCCGGTCATTTCCCCGAAACCGTCCCCTCTGGTCATGGGGTGAGGGGAGGCGCAGAGGTCCTCCAGGGCACATGTATCTCCTCGGAGGAGGAGCTCATTGTTGGGAAAAGTTTGAATGGGAACACTACAAGCAACTGACTACTAGTGTAAGCAAAACAACCTTTGATCTAAGTCTGTACTACACAGGTTTTGGAAGCATGTTGAGCAGCCAGGCTTATCTCAAGAGGGGAAATGTGAGCAGTAGTGGCGTTACACAAAGATTCACAATTACCAGTATTCAAATACTCTTACACTCAAGGTTTCTTGGTTAAATGCTTATAATTTATTTACCCTTCAATTATAAAACATTCAATAGAAAGAGGCAATTATATAACGCACAAATATACTTCAATACTGTACATGTCGGTTTCTGAATCAGATAGGACCCTTTTGGGATGGCCTATAGGCACAACCACAGACAACTTTAGTAACAAGGGTGCTGGGGACATGAACATCTTACTGTGACATTCAGAATACTTTTGAAGAGGAGTAAAAGGCACAGTTTATTAGAACATAAAAAGGTTACAATTCTTAGACTAGATATTTTGAGTTCACCAGAGGTCAATTCAATGGGCTAGGCCAAAGTCAATACCTCCATTTCAGGAGGTCGGCCCACCACACCTCTAGCCTGGGTCTATGGGCTGCTTTCCAGCCCATTGCAATTCTCCGTTTGGCCAAGATGTAAGGTAAGCCTTTCATCTTGATGTGCTTCAGGTTGCGTGGTCTGACAAAGCCCCCCAGCATGCATGCCCATTCTGACTCCACCTCCAACTGAACCCCCTTCTGGGACAGACGTTGTTTTACCTCCATCCAGAATCTGCCCACTTTCAGGCATGCCCAGAACCTGTGTATCATCCCGGCATCCACCTCCCCACACCTTGGGCACTTCTGTATCACTGGGCTTCCAAACCTGGCAATTCTACTGGGGGTCATGTATGCCCTGTGGGTGACATAACTGGATCTGCTGTAGCCTTGCGTTCCGGGACACCTTATACCTCTGGGCCCTCTCCCATTGTCCATCTAGCAAGGGTTCTCCCGCCTCCTCCTCCTAGTCCCATCTCAGTTGGAGCAACTCCTTGCCCACCCTGGTCATCAATTTGTAAATTCGGGATATTTTTTGCCCGCCTTCCGAGATGTCATGCATCATCTCCATGACTATCGGGTTGTTCCGCTAGCCCTACCCCGGGCCACCTTTCTTGCAGTCGCTTGATAATTCTGGTGTATAATATATTGTCCGCTGTGTACCCTGGTGTCCTCCATTATCTTCTGGAAGTCTAGTACCTCCCCCTCTTGCCATATGTCCCCGAGGGTCACCAGGCCCTCGGTTCGCAGTATCTGCAGATCGCGCTCATCATTTGCGTGTCCTTGCCGCATAGCGCCACAGGCGGCACCTACAGGGAGCTTGGTCGGATTCCCCGCTAGTTGCCACGCCCTGCACCACATTTTCCGGCCCAGTTCCAACAATCTCCCACTACCTTGCATCTCCAATTGAGGCAGCCACACCAGCTCTCTCAAAGAATGGGGCGGAATCCTTGCTCAACAGTCTAGCTTCGGAGCGGGGCTCCTGGTGGTGGCCTTCTTGTCGGGGCCCTGTGCGCCCGTTCCACGGCGAATCCTTGTGTCAGCACCACCCCACCCCCAGTTAATTCTTGCAGCAGCATTGTTTCAATGTATTCCGTGGGGTTTGGTCCCTCTGCTCTTTCCGGCAGACCCACAATGCGGACGTTGTTCCTCTGGGGCCCGTCCCTCCGCTCTGTTTTCTAAGTTGCTCACGCGCTGTTTGAGGATGTGTCTCTCTGCTTTGTGGGGACGCACTTGCGTTCCGGGCTACTTTCTTTTCCAATTCACCTGTGCGTTCTGCTAGTGTTCTGAGATCTTGTCTGAGGAGGTTCACCTCTTCCTGCACCTCACCCACTTTAAGTTCTAGTGCCGTCTTCAATTCAACCATGGCCGATTCCAATTTGGCTTCCCATGCCAGTTCCAGGTCTGCTATTGCCTCCAGGATTTGCTGGTCTTTGCTTGTGGCATCAGGACCCATGGTGGGGGGGGTCCTCTCCTTGCTCCTTCTGCTGTGAGCAGCGTTCTGGCGTACTCTTCCAGCGTGGTTTGTTTGCCCTTTGATTTAGCCTGTTTGGTGGCCATCTTGATATTGTCATGTGTTTCTCCGCGGGCACCCTGGTTGTGGCCTCCAGCACCTCAGGGTCACCTCGTATTCGGCAGTAGCCCACGGGGGGTGGTGGGGTGCAGTGGGGTCCCCGTGCCGTTAGTTTGTGCCCCGAGTGGGTTGTGTCCTCCCACGTACTTGAGCGTTGTCGCTTCTTATTGTGCTTGTGCCCAGACAGCCGATATCTCAGGTCACTGTCTGCACCCCTGGGGCCCATGTACCCATTTGGGTGTTGTAGCCCTGGCTGCCCTCAGCAGGAGGTGTTACTTGCGAGGGAAGGCTCCGGAGGGTGCCCCGGGTTATGCCCTCAGCGCCTCATGTGTGCACAGGGTGGCTCTGCTGGCTGCCACCACCTTCCTCATTGTGCAGCCCTCACTATCTTCGCCGGGGCCGTTGGTCACAGTGGGTGTGGTCACTGCACCTATGTGACGGTCCCTTATTTGGCGTCCTGCAATATTAATTTGCTCCTTGTCTGTCTGCTCGGGGCTGCCCTTCAGGGCAGCGCTGGCAGGGCCCGCCTAGCCTCCCCCATGGCAGTCTCATGTCCTCTGGAATCGTTTGTGCCCTTCTTGGAGACCAGCAGCGGGCGTGCAGCGCAACAAAATATCCACCCTAGACCCCCGCCTGGAAGCGGCGCTTGTGTATTCATGGGCTTAGTGGCAAGCCGGAATCAAGGCGTGCGCTTTCTGGCAGCTAGTGCCGTGCTCCGCTCACCTGCCCCCATGGCCACACCAGTGCCCCTCCACCTCGGGAGCACTCCGATGGCTGGGTCCTCCGTGGTTTCCCCTGCAGGGCTGGTTGGGGACGCCATGCTGTTCCCCCGCGGGCGTCCAAATATGCACTCCACTAGGCACCCCTATCCCCTTCACATGTCCGTTTACCAGTGCGCAGCCCTGCCGCCGGCTTTATTCAGTGCTGCTGCGCTATGCAAGCGCTAAAAAGCGAGTCCTCCCCACTGCATATAGGTGTCTGCGCCACCTCACAAACTTCACATGCCACCACAGCCTCACCAGTGCCCCTCTCCCTCGGGAGCACCCAGGCGGCTGGGTCCTCCATGGTTTTTTCCTGCAGGGCTGGTTGGGGACACCACGCCGTTCCCGTGGGTGCCCCAGTATGTACTCCATGGGGCACCCCTCTCCCCTTCATGTGTCCGTGTATCAGTGCGCAGCACTGCCGCTGCCGGCTTTATACAGTGCTGCTGCGCTATGCCAGTGCTAGAGCGCAGGTCCTTCCTCGCGGAGTATGTTTGCCCACGCAGCCTCACAACCTTTCATGGGCAGCCGCATTGGAGTCCCGAGGGCAGTGTACCTAGGGGTCCATCTCGCTGTCTCGGGCTCGGCTCCGATCCCAGAGAACGCTGGCTCACCAGCGCCCGTGCCTGCAATGCAAGGGCCCCCACGCGCATCAGCTGGCAGTCGTGTCTGTCCGTCGCTTATTCTCGGCCATCCTTGCGCTGCCGGCTGGATCCTTGGTTCTCACCCTCCGACCACCATTTTGTTTCGCCTTTCTTATGGCCGTGGCAGTAATCACAACTCCAGCCCCATGGATCTCCCGGGTCCCAGGAGTTCATCTAACGTGTACACCGCCTTCATAGGCGGGCATGCAAATTTTCAGGACTTCCGAGCGTCTGCATATGCACTATCAAGGATCATTTTTTGGATCGCAGGAGCTCCTCCAGGACGCGACTCCTCACATGGCTCACGTAGCCACTCCCCCTCTCCCCGTTTATATGGTGTCCTGCAGCACTCTCAGGAAAAGGCAACCAGCTCCGAGATTGGTAGCCAGGTGGCTTACTGGTGAGTTGATTGGTCCCACAGCTCAAAGGGAGAAGTCGTCCTTTCAGGGGCTTCTGTCAAGCTGAATTTGGCGATTCGGACCTGCAGCAGGGCTTCACCGGGCAAACCAATGGTCCTGGAGTTGCAGCAGCTGTCCTCTTCAAGCTCTTCTTCAGTTCCTTCGTTCCAGTGGTTGACTCGCATTTTATTCAGTTCTCTCCCATTCATTCCAGCTTGGCTGTCCTTGCCGGACAGTCAGCCAGCCACTCGCCACAGAATGCATTTGGGTCTCCTAGGAGACTAAGCACAGGGAGTTTCGGGCACCTCCCTCACTTCCTGCTCACCCCAGACACTCAAGCGCCAGAGGCGGTCTTCACTCCTGAAGCCTGCCAAAGGTGAATGAACAAAGGGACCAAACCTAGTTTGGCCAGCAGAGAAACTCTAGAAGGACCTTTCCAAAAAGAAATGGAGAAGAAAGACCAACCTATTTAAACAAAGACGCCATCTTGAAAAGCATGGCTCCCGCGATTTAACGCTACCGGAGCTACGAGTAGTTCGCGGTCGGGAGAAATCATGGTAGTTCGTTGTAAAATCACTGCCACCAGCCATTCTCTGAAGGCATTTAGCAGTCAAATGCTACCCTATCTAGGCATAGGGGATACGAAGTAACCACTCCAGCATTCTATTGTAAGATTGGGTGTGCTGGGTCTAGGAATTTAAATGACTAGTAAAGTCAATTTCACTTTACTTACTCTGGGAAACAGTAGTTTATCCCAGAGAAGGTATTTAGACCTTGGAAAAGCCTGAAGGGCTTCCCTGTGCCACTGCACCGAGGGTGCTGTGTGCCACAAATGAAGATGATGCCTATGGAGTGGTTTAGACTCCATAACCAAAGAAAACATAGATGTAAAACACATCAAAATACATGAGTGGGGAAAAAGGCCCACGCTCTCCATGTAAAGAAAATCAAGTCTTCAAAATCCAGCAAAGTTGCTGGGGGGTCTCTTCTAAGGTGAAGGGAATTGGCACATTTTGAGAATTCTACCCAACACTTGTCTACCTTCAAACCATCCAGGGGGAAGAGAATGTTGGGAGCAAGCCCTACAAAGAGGGTGGCGACGAGGGTAGTCTATGGTGACGGGGGCCTGGGCGCCCAGCCCACGCCCCAGGTTTCTGATTCTTCCTCCGCTGCTGCCTAGAGACCCCTCAATGGACATTATCTCGCCACTGCATACTCTGGTCTCCGAGATACAGATGAGGATGCCTATTGCGCCGGCGACCCCTCCTGCAACCATGCCACCAATCTCCTCCGTCCTCCCCAGGGATGAGACAGACCCTGACACAGCAATGATGGCAGGGGGGTGGAGGGGTGACCTCCTGTTGCCACCTCCCAGATCTTCCCTGCCGGACTGGATAGGCTCCTTTCATGCGATAATCTACAGAGCTTCGGAGCTCTTCCAGCTTGCTTCAGAGAAAGAGGGCTTCTTATATCCGTGCCGTGAGGCGAAGAGAAAGACATCCTCTCGGTCCTACTCCTGGATGACATTTTGGACTAAGGCTCTTCTCTCAATAAGAACCCTTCTACGGTTCCATGAAGAGGGATCGCTTTGAGAAGTACAGGGTTCTGGATGCTGCAACCAATTACTTGCTGGCCCCAACCGTTGCTCGACTCTGGTGTGAGCAGCGGCAAGAAGTCCTCTTCGGGTGCTTCTTACTCGGCAGCCCCCACCCCTCCTAACAGCGAGGGGAAGAAGTTAGATGCCATGGTACGACGTGTTATCTACTCTGAGGCGACTACCATCAAGGCCACCAAATACCTCGCCATCGTAGCGCGCTACGACCGAGAGCTGTGGTTCAAGATCGCTCCCATCCTGGACTTACTCCCCAACGTCAAGAGGTCGGAAGATTTAAAAATGCTGCAGGAAGGCGAAGTGGCCTCGGACCACACAAACGGTGTTCACTGACATCGCCGACGCGGGGTTCTGCCAAATGAGCAATGGCGTTTGCCTTTGTTGTGGCTGGCTCAAGGTCACCAACTTTCGTCAGGACATTCAGGTTTTTGACATGCCCTTTGATGGGGACAATCTGTTCGGGAAGGCTGTAGATGAGTCTCTACAAGCCATCAAGACCAACACGGAGAGTGCCTTGGGCACTCTTAAACCGCTGCGACAGTCCTTTAGGCCCTTGGGCAGCAAGTCCCAAGGATTCTCCAAAGGTTTCGGCGGGGCCTCCTTTGTACCGCCAACCCTCCCACTCTTAGGCCCAGGAAACCAACAGGGGCCGCGCCAAGGCTTTAGGAGGACGTCTTAGTTGCCAGAGTCTCCAAGGTGGCCCTTCAACATCTAAGCCGGATTGAAGCGACCGTGGCGTTGGGGGGGGTCGGGGGGGGGGGAGCATGTGTGGGGGGGCCACCCATGCACCACGGTGGGAAGCCAGCTGGCAAACTTCATCAGCGTGTGGAAGACAATCTCCACTGACGTGGGTGCTGGACGCTCTCGCCCGCGGACACACCCTGGAATTTCAATGGCAGTGTCCCCGAATACCTCTGGTGACACGGCAGGAAAACCATGTCCCTCAGCTGCTGCTGGAGCTGCGGGCCATGCTAAGGAAAGGTGCGATGGAGCCCATCCCAAAGCCCATTGTCTACCTCATTCACTAAACAAATCTATCAAGTCCCAAAAGTTCCGGATGGTCACTCTTCTGCACATGCGCTGGCAGCTTGAAGAGAGAGACTTTCTGTTGTCGCTGGACTTGGAGGATGCATACTTCCACAGCCCCATTCACAATGGACGCCGCAAGTTTCTGCACTTTGTGGTTAAAGGGGGGAAGCACTACCAATTCAAGGCCCTTCCCTTCGGATTGTAGTCGGTGCCAAGAGTTTTTGCCTGGTGCCTGCGCAGCTGTGGCTGCGGGGATCCACGCTTACCCTGAAGTGGACTACTTGCTCATCCAGACCAGTTCAAAGAACATCGCCATCGACCACACAGTGAGGACCGTCTGCCTACTGACTTATCTGGGGTTCTGGGTGAACTATGCAAGTCCTGCTTGACTCAATCGCAGGATGCACTGTTTCTGGGATCCTGACTCAACTGTGTCGTGCCTGGCGTCTCTGTTGGAGGAAAGACTAGCGGCCAGCTTGGGCAAGGTGCAATGGCTGTTGGCAATGAAGGTCACCACAGTGAGAACCATAAAGACTCTGCTCGGCATGATGTCGTCATGCATCTACCTCATCCAATGTAGGCTACGGATGCATCCACTACTTAATGGAGTTCCTCGACGACGTTGGATACAAGTGTCGGGTAGCTTCCACGACAACATCACGCCCGACGAGAGCTTCCGTTGAGCGATGAGGTGGTGGGGAGTTTACGCTAATCGGTCCAGAGGCGTGGATTTCCATACCCCACCGCACCAGGAGACTGTCACGACGGACGCCTCCCTGGAAGGATGGGGAGCTCACACCGCAAGTCTTAAGGCAAGAGGCCTGTTGCTGCCGGAGGAGAAAACGTTGCACTTCAATGTGCAGAAGCTGCGGGCAGTGTTTTGGCCCTCAAGTACTTCCTCCTGTCCCTAAAGGGCAAGGTAGTGTGGGTCTTCAGGGACAATGCCACCACAATCTTTAACATCAGCAAGCTGGTGGGCACAAGATCCCCCCCCCCCCCCTCACCCCACTCCGCACTCTCCAAAGAAGTGCAGGACTGCCGCCACCCAGAGGATGCTCCTCATTCCATTTCATCTGGCAGGAGTAAAGAACACTGTCGCCGACTCTCAGCAGGGAGCTACGCTCTTGCCACGAGTGGGTACTTCGGCAGGACCAAGTGAATCACCTGTTCTGCAGATGGGGCAATCCCAGCTCTATCGGTTTGCGACGGCGACAAACACCAAGTGCTGGAGGTTCGCCAGCAGGCTTTCCCAGCCAGGAAGCATGGGGGACACATTAATTCCCCTGGGATGGCCAATCAACTCAGATGGTCCCGTTGCAGGATGATCCTCGCCGCACCAGCGTGGCTGAGGCTGTTCTGGTACCCAGACCTTCTCAGCATGTTGGCGTCCCCTTCAGTCAAGCTTCCTGTGGTTGCGGATCTTCTCCAGCATGGGGTCTGGCATGGATTCACATGCTCATGAATATTCCCCCGTCGTCAGGCTGGGATTCCTCGGTAAAGAAAAAATCGGTATCAGTTTCGTTTCTGATCTCTTAGTAACCAATCACTGGTCTCTGGGTCATACTGCCCCCAGCCAATGACTGCCCTGTCCCTAAGCCCCGCCCCTGGCAACCATCCTCAGATTTGTACCGCACGTTCAAGTGGTGGCAGTCCTCGTGCTATAGCTTGGGAGCTTTTACTGCGTTTTGCGCTTTTTCAAAGAGATTTTCTAATTTTTTCGGTCCAATCGAGCCTCAAGCTCCACCGTTTCTACTTCCGATCAACGGGGACCCGTTTCGGATTTATCTACGCCCCTCAAAGGTGAAGTTTTCATCGAGTTACTCTTCTTGGAGGATTCCAGAAGTTTTCTGAGACCTACCTCACGTATGAGAAGAACATGGCCCAGGAGAAGGGAAGCTCGACTCCCAGCAAACTGTTCAGGATCTGCCCTGGATGCAACCTACAAAATGTGTTCGAGGACGAGCATTCTAAATTCTTTTAGACGCGGACAAAACGCACGTGGAGAAGGACTGCATTTTGCATGAACATGTCGGATCAGACTGAGGTATCGTCAAGAGGAAGATGAGCAGTATTCAGGGTTTACACAATAGGCCTACAGTACTGTGGCACAAGGAAACACTGACCAAAACTTTGTATTAAAAAGTAGTTAAATATTTATTTTATACACTGCCAATAAAACACATGTATCAGTGTCATCAAGCAAGTTAAATTAAGTCAAAGGAAAAATGTACACTCACGTTAAATTGCAGACCAAGTGAACCAGAGTGAAAACTGAGCAAAATGGCAGTGAAAACTACACACAAGGAATACTCTAACTATTCAAGGGAGGGAAAGCACACGTTATTTAGAAATAGTTTCCTACACACCCTAGTAACACTTCGCATAAGTTTGTGGACCAGTTTAAGCAAGACAGTGCATCAGTATAGGCAATACCTAACTGAAAACTGAGCAAAATGGCATTACACAAGGTTTAAAAATGTGAAGGAAAGAGTAGTTGTAGGAATTAGGTGCACCACACAATTCTAGATGAAAATCAATCTAAAGAAGGCAGGTCTAACAAATGTAACCAGAGTCAGTAGGCCTGTGCCAAAGTCAGTTGGTACAGGGCAAGGGCCCAGGAGCAAAATGCTCTTAGCTGCAGTCAAGTCTTTGGTTAACGATTTTTGAAAAGGTGGATGCAGAAGTTGAAAAGACAAGGTTAAGAGAGTGGGGCGGCCAACCCAACAGGTAGGTAAAGGATTTAAAACACCTTTAGTGCTACCGCGAAGAAAGGGTGGCCTGGCGGAACAATGTACCTTTAAATGGAGAAGTGGCTTCTGCGGTGGCGGTTGTTCCTGGTAGTTCTTGCAGTTAGGGTGATCCAGCAGAGGAAGAGAGGCTCTCGTCATGGAGGAAGGTTCGAGTTACTGCACTACCCAGGGATGATAGCAAAACAAGAGTTGATGGCTGGAAGGTTTAGAATAAATCTTGACCTCTGGCATTGCTCTGGGCAACCCTCTAGACCATCGTTCTTCGCCTGCCAAGCCATTACAAAAGGGGAAAGACCATATGAAAATCAGGCTTGGTCCCACCCCCAAAGGGGTAGTCCAGCCCGATCTGCTAGGTCACATCCCTTTTGCACGAGACCACAAGCATCCCCAGACATGTTTCAGCCTTGTTGGGCGTCATCAGTGAGGAGTAGCTTGGGTCTCTAGGCCCAGCAGGCAAGGGACCCACGTCTGGGCATACCCTTCCCACTCGGGGTGACAATAGCAAAACAAAAGAGTTGATGGCTGGAAGGTTTAGAATAAATCCTGACCTCTGGCATTGCTCTGGGCAACCCTCTAGACCATCGTTCTTCGCCTGCCAAGCCATTACAAAAGGGGAAAGACCATATGAAAATCAGGCTTGGTCCCACCCCCAAAGGGGTAGTCCAGCCCGATCTGCTAGGCTTCTGCGGTGGCGGTTGTTCCTGGTAGTTCTTGGAGTTAGGGTGATCCAGCAGAGGAAGAGAGGCTCTCGTCATGGAGGAAGGTTCGAGTTACTGCACTACCCAGGGATGAAACAAGCCGCGGTGCTGCCCGACGAATAAAAGGTACGCTCCTTTAAATCGCGGTCTGGGTGGACTGGTGCCTGGCTATCCGACCTCCGAGTACTGGGTACGGGAGATTCGACAAAAGCAGATCTGGGAAGGCGATTGACAAGCTGGTTGGCCCCATCAGCTCAAGGGAAGAAGGCTCTTGCAGAGGAAGATCTTCTCTCATCGTGTGGAGAAGTGGTGAGACGCTGCAGCAGGGCTTCACCGGTGGTTGTCGTTGCAGATGTCTTTGGCTTCTGTCCTCTTCGGCTTAGTTCCAGTGGCGACGTCTTGCTCTTCCAGTCCTCAGGACCCTGCTTTTATGCAAAAAGATCCCCATGCATACAGCCTAGCTGTCGCTCACAGTGGAGTCGTCATCTTGGCGGGAGACCCGCCAGACTATCAGGATATTGCGACATGGGTTGCGGAGGCAACCCTGTCCAGGGCTCCTACTCCCCCTCCCACACAATGGACCCACCCCAGACTCAGTGGTGCCGAAAGGAGGGCTTCTCGGCAGAAGCCCGCCAAAAGGACGAACAAAGGATCCCCGACCTGGGTTGGGAGTTTAGAGAAAGACCAGAGAACGAGGTTGTATTAAAGTTCTGGCAATAAAAACCTACTGATACACCGGCGCTATGTTAGAGGCTGTCGGGGAAAAAGTGGTAGCCTGGAACAATGGGAAAATCCCATAGGGAAATATTCACGGTCTAATATTTACGGTAGTAACCACTGCCACCAGCCAGGAACTTTTGAGAGGGACTGTACGGTACCCTCTCGAAAATGAACATACATAAGGGAAAAACTATTCACCCTTTCCAGTACCTCCATAGTAAGATGGTTTTGTACTGGTTTAGTTCATAACAATTGACTAAAGTCAATTTGGACTTTACATGGAGACAGTAGTCGGTCCCAGGGTATGGAGTCTTATGTTTGGGGGTTGCTACGACACCCCTGTGTCACTGCACTGAGGGTGCTGTGTACACATGTGAGTAAAGATGGTTTCTATGGGGGCGAGAAAGTAGACATTAAACACAAAAGTAGCCTAGCTTACACATAGCAAAAAGTGCCTAAGAGTGGGGGAAAAGATCCTCACTCTTAGCAGGAAAAAGAAACAAACACTTCAAATCCAGCAAAGCTGCTGGGGGACTCTATAGGTAAGGGAAATAAGCCATAGAATGAGAATTCTCCCTAACAGCCGTCGGAGCCCATTCTGCCAGAGCAATTGCTGCGTCTGTCTGGTATGCCCCTGCTAGATATCTGCAGGGCTGCTACCTGGAGGTCTACGCACACCTTTACGAATTTCTACTGCGTCGACAGGGATTCCGGAGAAGAGTCAGCCAAGCAGTACTACGCAACTTGTTCGTTTAAAGGTGAGCCTGGTGCAGAGGCAAATAATTGCTTCTGTTGAACCTTGATGCCGCCCGTGGTTGTGTATGTACTGCTATGTATTTATTCATGTGAATGCCAGACCCCATGCTGGAGAAGGAAGTTACATTCCTGTAACTATTGTACTCCATACTGTATGGGCGTCCCTTCTTGGGGACGGGCGACAGAACCTTTTTCACCAGAAAACCCCTCTTCTCCCCCCCTTAAATTTAGAGGCACGTGGGGGTGCAGCTCTGGGCGCATGCCCTACCTTGACTCTGCCCACCGGCGCCACTCCTTAGTCCCCTTTTCCGTGTCAACTTTAACAGGCCGATTTCACCAGTGCTCCTGGGTTTGGCCTGGCCTTGCCATGTAATTCCACGCTCTTTTCTTTGAATTTTTTGTCCTCTGGGTACTTGGTCCTCCGTGGTCATGCTCCTCCCGGCGTATGCGGACTTCAGCGGGTTTCAGCAAGTGTCCAGCCTGCGAGGGACTTTCACACATCTGCCCCCCCATTTCTCCCCTCCCTCCCCCCCACCCCCAAACACTCTTTGCCTCTGTTGCTTTGGCCCTGACCACGGCTGGGAAGGTTGCACTGCACGTGACTGACTCCATGCGCACTGAAGAACAGGCTAACTAGGTGGAGGGAGCTCTTCGAAGTGTCTCCTCCGGAGAACTTGAAGAAGTTTGTCCGGCAGAGATCGAAGCCCAAAGGAGGGATGTTATTGTCCATTGCACCCCATAAGGGCTACTCCTTCCCAAGGAAACGCCCAAGCGGGAGAAACCTCCCTTCTGTTACCAGCACACGCGCCGAGGCTAATCAAACTACCGCCCTAGTACCGGCTCATGTCCAACGGGGCCCCTGCGCTCAGCACTACCAGCGACAATGCTGAGGGCGATGCGCCTTCCAGGTCTAGACCTGAGGTGCAGGATAGCGCTAATGTGTTCGGAGGACCATGCACCACGACTCTGGCATGTGGCACACAGCCCGACAAGTTGGCTGCCACGCCAGAAAACATGGCAGCTCGTCCGATGCCACTCCTAGGAACAGAGCAGGCGGTGAATGAGTTTTAAGGTGGGACAGTAGTGCAGGCCCCCCCCCTCCCTGCAACCCATACAGTGTGCTCTGGACCCAGCAGCCCCCAGCCACTCAGTCAGTATCCCCTGCCGCCTCTTCGGCCTCTGAGGAGAGGTTCTTCGAAAGGTTTTTGGGGCTGATGCATACCCCCCAGATGGGGGCCATCATAAGGGATGCAATCGGGGACTTGGACTCCACCATTGCCTATTCATTCCTCCCATGGCTCGGGCCCCAGCGTGGCCCCCGCTGCCGGTGAAGGAAATTCAGGGCAAGGGTCTTAGATAAACTTTAATTTTTATAGCAAATGGGGATTTTGGGGGGGGGTGTACTGTCCCCACCCCCCCTTAAACCCCACCTCCCCCCAAACCCCAACCAGCATTTTGTATTCCTAGGCTGGCTAATGTCAAGCAGGCGCCTTTATATACTCTTCAACTTGGCCACTGGATACTGGCAGAGTTCATCCTAAACTGTTCTTGCAATACAAGGGATGCTGCAGTCTCCAGTGTTGCATGGCCAGGTTTACATTTAGACCAACCGACTTAACCTACTGGTGCCTCTGCAGGAATACATTGTAACTCATGCTTAGCATCATTTGCTATGTTAAAAACATTCATACGTAAACACATCCTGCCATTCTCTCAACACTTCACTCAATAAAATTATAGTCTAGTAATTTCTACAAAAAAACCTGTTTTCCCATAATACTTGTGCATTGAATCTTTTTCAGTCTCCATTGGCGTGTGTTGGACAGGGAACAGCTGCTGAGTTACCTCGTGTACTCTGCCTGCCTGCCTGTATCTATTTTTAGCACAGGCTGCATTCACCGTGTGCTTTGAGCAAAGCTAACTAAAATTTAAGTTTTACAAATCTATCCATCTAAAGTTATTTGCACTTAATAATTAAATCCTAACTATCTTTATTTAGTGACCCTCCTCCCCCTGGACTCTTGTAGTGCTTAGAAAACAGTTAACGGAAATCTTGCCTAATTTTAAAGCACTTCGGAAAAGAAAAGTACTAGGCTCCTTCCCAACACCTGCTAATTCGAATCCACCCCAGTGCAGCTGATTCCGAGCCAGCCTCTGGCTTCAGTCTCCACACCGCAGCCCATGGCACCCAGCACCCCTCCACCCGCAGCGGACCAGCCGGACAACCAGGTGGATACAGACAAGGAGGAGGAACCTGACCTGCCATATTCAGCGAAAAGCCTTTTACCACAGGCTTGCCGGTTTGGCAGAATATCTGGGCCTTGCTCATCCCAAGGTAGAGCAGCCCGAGGAGGGTCTTGGCAGAGGTCCTCACTAAGACCCCCTACCAAGACTGGAGTCCCGATGCGGAAGGATGTTGTTGCTCTAGCCACACTCTGCCCAGCCTGTCAATCAGTGCCTTGATGTCAATTATAGACGGAGGGGGGAGATACACTCTTGCTATCAACGCACCCCGAGCCCCACTTGTCGGTGATCACAGCGGCATCACTCTACTCTAAGCTTCAGTCATCCTCTGCCACCTCGTCCTCAGTGCTGCTAGGCAAGGAGAAGATCTTGGAGGCGTACAGGAAAAGCTGTACTCCGCGCCTCTGCACCTGCGTCAAGCCAACGTGGATGCCATGCTTGCAGCGGCTAACCAGGTGTTGTGGTGGGAAATATCAGACTGCCGTCCATAACTCCCGGCACAGAGCCAGTCACGCTTTGAGGCCAGTTTAGGAGAAGCCAAGCTAGTAGCGCAAGACGACATGGAGTCCACAGTGGCCCACATCGACACCTCTTGCCGGGCCATCTGCATCGCCACAGACATGAGGATGGCCTGACTTGGGGCTACTAAGTTCAACACTGCCAGGATCACATATTGGACCTTCCTTTCGAGGGTAGTGACCTCTTCCACTCTACCACCGACGAGGAATTGGATAAGAACAGCTTGCAAACTGCGAAGTCTTTATTCTTACGGAGCGCCCTATGCGTACACCCATTTGCATTAACGCTTCAATAACGGTGGGCGTTTGGCGGGTTCTGGGGTTTCCAGGAACAGAGGTCAAGACAACCTGATTGCTCGCTGAGTCAGCACCGGCACAAGCAACAAAAAGGGGGCGCAAGGGCTTCTTCCAGTCCCTCTCAGCACCAGCCTCAGAGCAAAAAGGCATGACGTGTCATCCCGGGTCCACGTGTCTACTTGTCTCCAGCGGGGGGGTAGGGGGGGAAGGGGGATGGGGGGGAATCAGCTAGCCTCTCATGTGCATTTCTGGCGCCAGAACTTTGCGGACCCTTTGATCCTCAGTAGTATCCACGGGTTACCGCCTACCTATACCTCACTCTCCTCCGTCCTCCCACAGATTGGGACGGCAACTCAGTTCGTCAAGAGCCAGTCAGTGGAAGTACCAGCCTCCCAGAGAGGATTAGGCCTCTATTCCAGGATTTTCGGCACACAAAGAACCAGGCTGGCCTGGGAGGAGTTGGACCTCTCCACCCTCAACCTCCCTCTTCAAAGATTCAAGATGGTTACGCCAGCACTCATTGCAGACACCAGATCCAGGGAGCACATCCAATCTCCCTCGTCTAAAGGACACCTAACTACACGTCCCTATTTGGCAGCCCCATTGCTCCTTCCTACGCTGCAGGATGATGTTCTGTCATTTCCAGTACAAGGTGCTCGCTTTTTGGCCTCAACCCAGCCCCCAAGGTATTTACCAGACTCCATGCAGTGGCAGTCCTTCTTAGGGCCACAATGTCTACCCGTACCTGGACTACTGGCTTGTCGGATCCCTGAAGGGGGTTGTCCACTTCCTCCACGCTTATGAGTACTCTCCATGACCTGGGGTTTACCATCCACCTCAAGTCTTAGCTGCAGCCCACGCAGTCTCTCACCTTTCTGGGCCTCATCTGGGATACCAGTTCCGAGAGTTTTTGCCTCGGAGGACAAGATTTCGTCCATGAGGGCCCCTACGCACTTCCTTACCAGACCAGTGACTTCAGCTTGGTGGTGCCAGCACCTACTGGGTATCATGGCAGCGGTCCTCTTGGACTTGCCCCACACAAGGCTCCAGATGAGGAGAGTGCAGCTGCACTTCAGAGCCTCATGGAATCTGGAGAAGTGGTCCCAAGCGGAGCTGGTCAGCATACCGCCTTCTCTCCACTCGGACCTCACGTGGTGGTCCAAGGACTGCAATCTGCAGACGGGCGGGCCATTCCGGCAGCCGGCTCCGCATGTTACCATTATGACAGACTTTTCCCTAGAGAACTGGGGAGCCACTCTGGACAGCCACAGCGTCCATGGAGTCTGGACCCGGCAGGAGTTGCATATCAACTGGTTGTAGCTCAGCCATTTGGCTAGCCCTCGGAGCCTTCCTTCCGCTCATCAAGGGCAGGACCGTCCTAATCCGGACCGACAACTCCACCAGCATGTACTATGTCAACAAGCAGGGGGAGGGGTACCAGGTCCCCTCTGCTGTGCACCCTAGCTGTCTGCATGTGGAAATGGGCCCTGGAAAACCTTGGGCCGTCCACCTCCCGGACAGACTCTGCAGGCTGCGAGCAGACAATTACGAGTGGCAATGGAACGACCAGGTGCTGCAGGTGGTTTTCAACACATGTGGGTGAGGGGGTGTATCCTCGGGTGGATTTATTTGCCTCCTGGAAGAACAGGAAGTGCCATCAGTTCACAACTTGGCTGGTACACGCCCTTAGCAGACACATGCAGATTGAAAGGGCATGACAGCGTATGCTTTTCTGCCCACACCCCTGATCCCCAGGGTACTCCACAAGAGAAAGGAGGCTTGTCACCTCAGCATCATAGTGCCTTAATGGCTGGTGAGACTGTGGTTCTCCGAATTGCTCAGCGCCTCGCACCGACCACCCATTCACCTTCTGCTGGGCCCAGCACCCTCCAGTCCCAGCAGGGGCACAGGGTTCTCCACCCGATCCTCAGAAGCTTGCCCTTGCAGTGTGGATCATCCCCCCCCCCCCCCTTAACATGGAGATCATAAAGGGCGCTAGGAGCAAGGCCACTAGGAGCCAATACAGGAGTAAATGGAGCAGGTTCTGTCACTGGGAATATTCTAAGGCGATCAACCCCCTGACATGCACACTGGACGATGTGCTTTCTCAGCACACCTTGCCCACTCGTGCGTACAGGTGGACACATGTCGCACCCATCTGGCAGCCATAGGGGCCTACATAAATTGGAGGTCTTCTCTTCCAACCCGATGGTCAAACATCTGGCAGGCTTTACCCACCCATCAAGAAGCCACACCCTGTGTGGGACCTCCATGTGGTGTTGGGCGCCTTGGTACAAAAACCCTTTGAGCCAATGGCGTCCGCGGACATCGGGCTAGTCACCATCAAGACAGCTCTGCTAGTAGGACTCTCCTCAGCTCACAGTCGGCGAGATCCAGGCTCTGATGGCTTCAGAACCCTATACCACTTTCCACAAGCATAAGGTGGGCCTGTGGACTCACCCAGCGTTCCTGCCGAAGGTACCCTCTGATTTCCATCTAAACGAGGAAAGTCCTACCTACATCCTAACGAGAAGGCTCAGTCTTGCACTGTCTGGATGTCAGACGCGCTCTGAAATTCTATCTGTATAGGACCACGGCCTTCCGCAAGTCGGACACTCTTCCAGACCCAATAATCAGGCATCCAAGGCCTCATCGCAAGGTGGATGGTTGCATCCATCAAAGAGGCCTATGAGGGGCAGCGCAAGCCGCTGCCAGCCAACATGCATGCCCATGTCGTCTGGGCCACAGCCATTGCATTCCAGCTGCAGGTTCCGTGGCAGGTCATAAGGGTAGCTACCTGGGCCACCCCTTTCCGCTTTCTGTAAACCTTACTGTTAGAGCCAGCGTGCAAACGCACCCTTCGGACAGGTGGTTCGAAGGAACTTGTTTGCTTAAGGAGGGTCTCCTCTCCACCCTGGGGCTACATTCAGTTGTAATCGCCCATACAGTATTGAGGAAAGGGGACGAGACATAAGAGTAATTACAAGTTAGTTATCGTAGTGACTAACGTCCTTGGTCCAGTTTCCTCCATACATCCCCCCCCTTCCCCCCCCCCAAATACTGGTGTCATTAGGCAAAGATAAATATTGATGCGTCAGTGGGGACTGAGGAGTGGTGCTGGTGGGCAGAGTCGGGGTAGCTGTGCCTCTAAATTTAAAGCAGGTTTTTTGGGTGAAAAAGGTTGTCTCCCGTCCCTAGGAAGGGATGCCCACCCAGTATGGAGGAAAGTGGACTAAGAGTAAGTTAGTCACTACGGTAAGTAACTTGTAATTTCTGATGTTTGTTAATCTGCCTAGAATCACATGCTGTGAATAGTCTGACATCAGTGGTCACTGCGGAGTATTGCATTTTCTTTTTCGTAGTCGAAAAGGGGACGTCGACAAGGCGTGTCTAACACTATCCCTATAGTGACGTGTACCCACAATCCCTCACGCGTCGAGGTCCCTCAGATTGTTTTTTTCCGCCCAGATATTGGTCTCCTTTACGTGGAGCTCCTTGAGACATTGCAATTTCATTACTCGACCTTTGGTCGTTTACTTATTAATATCCATTACACACATCCCTCCCTCGACGTAGCTGCGAAGCTGTTTCTCCGCCGAGCAAGAACTTCGACGGCGGGGACGAGACGGAGGAGATCCTTCGGCGCTGCCGAACACGTGACCTGGCCTCGCCGGCCAAAAGACAGTAGGGAGATTGGGGTCGTGGGACATTTCTTTTTTCTCTCTGAGAATGCCTTTCCCCTCCCTTTCCCTTGGGGTCGTTATGACAGCTAAATATTTCCTCAGCTATGGAGAGGACACCCTTTAGGTTTTGCCCGCGTTGCAAGGGCAAGTTCACCTGGAAAGACCAGCATAAACTGTGTAACCGTTGCTTGCCCCTCGATCACAAGGAAGACGGCTGCGCAGCTTGTCAGCATCTTAAGCCTAAGACTTTAAAGGACCCGCAGGGTCAAGAGGTGGGCAGCCTACGCCATGTCGAGGTCCGATTCCTCACCCGCCGCCGCAGAAAGTGACGAGGAATGTGATAACCTGACATCCGTTTCAGAAGTCGTAGACCTCTCGAAGGAGCGCTTGCGCTCTTCGTCTGTCCCCGGCCCCGACAAGCTCAGCTCACGTCCTGCTTATGGGGATGAACACCCCGGCGACACCGACGCACACAAACACTCCCATAAACACATAACCCACGGCTCTTCGTCGAAGACGAAGAAACCATCATCGTCAAACGAGACACAGGTTCTACCGGCATCGTCCTCAGACCGTAAGTCTTAAACCCTCCTTGCAAACACGACCAGCGACTGGGCTTCCCCCTGATAAGGGTGCTACCCTACCAGACGAAGCGCTCCGTCTGAGAGCGCCCGTCACCGTAGAACACGCGACGCCCGTAACGTCGAGACCAGAGCCCTCCGCAGACAGATTAGTCGTCGAGAGCCTGGAGAGGATCGTTTCCACCGATAGCCCGAGGTGGAGGGCGAAAGATACGTCAAATACCGCTCGGAAGGAAGGCAGGAACTGCCCCCTTCATCTAGAGGGACTCCTAGCCTGCCAGAAGACTTTTCAGACGGAGACCTTTCTTCGATGTTATGTGATAGGTCAAAGTTTTCAGGCCGAATTACCCCAAACCCCACCCCACCAGACCGCTCAGGGGTACCTCATGAGACCCTGGAGAGACTCGTTCTGTATGGAGAGGTTTATGGAGACTCTAAACCTACCAACACCCAAAAGGGCAAGAGAGGGACCTCCGGAGGACCCGAGGACTAAATTCCCTAGGCTGTTTAATCCCTCACCCTGAAACCTGCCACCAGACTCGCCAGATCCTCCAACACTCTTTGCCTACTAGTGCCCAGGTTCCACCTAAAAAGAGCTGGAGGGGCAAGCTTCACAGTGCTTGCCCCCCAACTCTGGAACTCCCTACCGCTTAACATCAAAACTGTCGAATCCTTCCAGATCTTTAGGAAGCAGGTCATCAGCTGGCTGCTAAACAAAGAACACCACCACTAACTCTAGACTCGCGCGAGTACTGGCTTAGACACTACTTATTCTGAAAATTGTATATTGTACGTACTACACATGTTCTATTTATTGACCTCTGTATATGTATATATTATAAACCTGTACGAAGTATGCAACACACAGATACTCCTCAACTATGTAACCAAATTCTTAAGCGCCCTTCTACCTCTGGGTTTGGAGCGCCATACAAATAAAATAAACAAACGTAGATTTATAGGACCTCACTGAAGAGGACCCCCACTTTCAGAAGGACGAATTGTTAGGCACTGAAGAGGAACAAAACCTGGAGGGTTTTGAAGATAATCCAGATATAGGTGGGGGGGGGGAGACCCAGAGGAAGGTGCTTCACAGCCCTGGCAGTCCCCATCAGCGTTTTCGGACCCTGATGCCCTAAACCTATCCCCTCCCAAGGACTCACCTAATAGGAACACGTCACCTATAGACTATCAACCTACATTTAATGCACTACTACGCAAGGCAGCAGCGCATTTCGAAATAGACACTGGGGAGATTTCTCCTGACATTGACTTTGTGGAGAAGGTAATCCAGGAGAAACCCCCCCTGTCAGCCAAACCATTCCCCTCCTTTCCTCAGTAAGGAGACTAATTATCCCTTCACTATCTACACCTGCGTTGGTCAGAGGGGTCAACCGGAGAATAGAAAAACTATTCAGTCTCTCCTTCAGACCTGTTGTACGTCAGGGGCCACTCTGTACCAGACTCCCTAGTGGTGACAAATACAAGGAAAAGCGCAGGGGTCCCGCTGTCAACCAGCGAGGCACCACCAGATAGAGGGTAAAAAATGGTATGCCCTAGGGAAGAGGATCACAGCCTCAGCTGCTTTTTTCTGCAAAGATTGCAAACAACTCCTTGCTAGCAAGTTACGCAGATGCACAATGGAGCAAGCTACGTAAGGTCATTGAGGAGGTGCCAGAACCCCTACGTACATGGCTTCTGGCCACGATTACTGAAGGGACCCTAGTCAACCAAAGCATCGTGAAAAACACTCCGGATGCTGCAGAAACGGCTGGCCGTTCCCTAGTCCAAGGAATACTCCTCAAACACCATGTCTGGCTGCGTAATTCGGGGTTTAAACCTGAAACACAAGCATCTCTAATCAACAAGCCTATAGAAGATGCCAACCTCTTTGGGAAGGCGGTTGATGAGGCACTAGAAACGGCAAAGAAAGTGTTTGACACCATCAAAACCCTAGACCAGATTTCTAGGCCTCCTAACAGACGTGGCTATGGCAATAGGTGCTTTTTTTTTAGGCCAACGCCAGCACCAAAATCTGCAGCACCAATACTCTGCAAACAACTGGTCCTTTAACCAAGGTACCAGTGGACAATACAACCAGAGGACAACGCCGTGGCAAAGGGAGAGGTCGGGGTTCCACCCCCAGAGGTTCCCAAGCCACCAACACCAAATAACTCGAAGATTCGGGTCCCTCGCCAGTCGGGGGGCGGTTAACATCCTTTCTTCCAGCATGGGAGGGAATAACTTCAGACCGCTGGGTACTATCAACCATAGCCCGCAGCTACTGTATAGAATTCAACAGTTCCCCAACGTACAGACCCCCAAGGGAACGACGCATGACACAGAACACCTCGCCATCCTTCTGCAAGAAGTGGACCAGCTACTGGAAAAAGGGGCCATAGAGGTCGTGCCTCTATCTCAGGTAACGGAAGGTATTTATTCAGTGTACTTCCTTGTACCCAAAAAGGACTTAACCATGCGCCCTGTACTAGATCTGCGCCCAGCGAACAAATTTGTCAAACCTCAAGTTTCGTATGGCGACCTTACAGGAAGTGATCCCCCTGCTATCACAAGGAGATTACATGACAACACTGGACATGAAAGATGCATACTTTCATATTTTAATGTTGCCAGCGCACAGGAAATACCTCGGGTTCATGATAGAGGGCAAACACTACCAGTTCAGAGTGCTACCCTTCGGCATAGCATCAGCACCGAGGGTATTCACGAAAGTACTGGCAGTGGCAGCGGCCCACCTGCGCAGGTTGTCCATCCCAGTATACCTTTACCTCGACGATTGGCTCATAACAGGGGATTCTTACGAAACGTGCTTCTCAAATACCCAAAAGACTGTAGACCTTTTGCTCCAACTGGGCATCTCCATTAACGAGAATAAGTCGAGCTTAGACCCCAGCCAGATCAAACAATTCCTCTAATTCGAACAAAGGACGGCCTCGTCTTCCCCCTCCAACGAGAGGGTCCAGAACATGCTGTTTCAGATCCCTCAATATGTAGCCGGTCGAGAGGTGACGGTATGCAGAGCAAAGCGCTTTCTAGGAATGATGGCGTCATGTATTTATTTGGTACGGTACCTCACGCGTGCCTGAGCATGCGCCCAATGCAAGAGTGGCTCAACAGCCAGTGGTGTCAGGCCAGCGGACAATGGGACGATCTAGTGGTGGTCTTGCAGGCCTTGGTTCTCTCGCTACAGTGGTGGTCGAAGGAAAACCTGGTAATATGGAAACCATTTGCCACCCCCGCAGTGGAAGCCACTCTAACCAGACTCATCCCTCACAGGATGGGGGGGGCTCACCTATCCCATCAGACTGCTCACGGAGTGTGGACTCGGAGGGTAGCATCCAAGCACTTAAACTTACTGGAGCTACTTGCTGTGTTCAAGGCACTAAAAGCCTTCCAGGCACACCTACAAGGGAAGACGGTGATGGTCCTCACGGACAGCCCCACAGCCATGTACTACGTCAACAAGCAAGGGGGCACTCACTCTCCAGGACTGTCCAAGCTGTCCCAGAACATCTGAAAGTGGGCTCTCAAACACATGTTCCTACTATCACAACATGTACCAGGGGAACTTCATCTGCTAGCAGATGAACTCAGCAGAGACTTCCCTCTGCCCTCGGAGTACGAATGGCGGTTACACGAAGACCTCGTCTTCGACGTTTTCACACAATGGGGATTCCCAGAAATAGACCTGTTCGCAACTCTGGAGAACTCACAATGCCAAGATTACGCCTCCAGGTACCCCCAGAACCAATCCAAGGGGAACGGTCTATCGATTCCATGGTCAGGGAAATGTGTTTACGCTTTTCCCCCTGACGCCCCTTCTCAACAAGATTGTTCACAAGATGCACCAGGAACAAGTTACCATGATACTAGTGCCCCCTATGTGGGCCCGGCAGCCATGGTTCGCTCACTTGATGGAGATGTCTCCATCTCCTCCAGTGAAACTTCCCTGCCCGTACAACATGTCACAGGACAAGGGCAGGACACTGCATCCATGCCCTCAGACTATGAACTTAGCAGCCTGGCTCCTGAGATCATAGAATTTGGACATTTACAGCTAACGCAGAGATGCATGGACATCCTCAGGGAGTCTAGAAAGCCTAACATTAGTCACTGTTATTCTAGCAAATGGAAGAGATTTGTCATCTGGTGTAGAGGAAGAAGCATCAACCCGGTTGACTGCTCTCCCACGCACATTGTTCTGTACCTGACCCATTTACTGGACTCAGGTCTAGTGTTCAATTCTATTAAAGTCCACCTAGCGGCACTTTCTGCATACACCACTTCCCAACTTAATGTCATGGTGGAAAGTCCCAGTTATCAAAGCCTTCATGGAGGGGGGTAAAGAGAATACACCCTCCGATAGCAAACCCAGCTCCCGGCTCGGACCTAAATGTGGTACTTACCAGGCTCATGGGCTCACCCTTTGAACCCATGCACAAGGCAACTCTTAAGGACCTCACTCTTAAGACTGCTTTCCTAATAGCTATTGCCTCCATTGGGAGAGTGAGCTACAGGCTTTCTGTTCTAGACCCCTTTCTAACAGTTCACAAAGATAAAGTGGTTCTACGCACACACCCGAGGTTTGCACCTAAATTCATCTCCATGTCAACGAGTCAATAGAACTACCAACGTTCTTTCAAAACCCTTCAAATTTGGAAGAAAAAAGCCTGCATAACTTGATGTGCGCAGAGCTGTCATGTTTTATATGGAAAGAACTAGACCACTAAGAAAGACTAATCAGTTCTTTCTCGGTGGCAGCAGGAAGAGAAGGGGATGCAATCTCAAAGTCCACTATATCTAGATGGATTGTTCAATGCATCACTATGTTCTCTCTTGCTAAGAGAGAACTACCCTTCAAGCCAAGAGCACACTTTACTCGAGGCACTGGGGCATCCATAGCATTCATTGCAAATGTTCCATTTGCAAAGCGGCAACCTGGAGTTCTGTACACACCTTTACAAAACACTGTCTAGATGCTCACTCTAGATCTGATTCCCAGGTGGGACAAGCAGTATTAAGACATCTTTTCTCTACTGTTCCTTCTCACAACCCAACTCCAAGTACTGCTCGCTAGTCTATGCACAGTATGTGATTCTAAGCAGATTAACAAACATCAGAAGACAATGCATTACTTACCGTAAAAGCATTTCTGATGGTTGTATCTGCTTAGATTCACATGCGCCCACCCTTCCTCCCCACTCGGATGGAAGGAACATAGACATCTTTTTATATCTCTTTTCTGTACTCGCGTCTAGAAGGCTCCCTCGGGGCAGAAAAAATACAAACAAGAGGGACCTCGACACGTGAGGGATTGTGGGTATACCGCACGTCACTATAGGGATAGTGTTACAGACATGCCTTGTCGACGTCCCCTTTTCGACTACGAAAAACAAAATGCAATACTCCGCAGTGACCACTGGATGTTAGACTATG